>NC_068404.1:12865079-13226927 GCF_023724105.1 Carassius gibelio | reverse complement strand
TTTTAAATTTAACATCAGCTATTTATCGGTTGACTATCATAAACAACTAATGGCTTAAATGGATAGTTCACCCAAAAATGAAAATTCTGTCACTAATTAACCCTCATGTTGTTCCAAACCCGTCGTTCATCTTCAAAACTTCAAAAATATTATTGATGAAATACAAATTTCTGACCCTGCATAGACAGAAACAGAACTACCACATTCAAGGAAAGGTAACAAGGACTAGGGATTTGGCAACCAAAATTTATCGGCCAAATATAGCAAAAAAAAAAAGCTCTTTTGGTCTTCGATAAGTGAACAGACTGAAAAATGACATGACAATTATTTTTGGGTGAACTATCCCTTTAAATAAAGTGTTTATTGTGGTGCATCTCTACTGAGAATGTCAAAATTTCCCATTGTGTTTGCATGGTTTACAAGAATACCACAGCAATAAAATGGTCTCTTCTACTAAAGCCATAGTACTCATTACACTATTTTCATTCAAGCTTCATATCACACTGAACAGAATCTAATCTAATCTGATGGGGCCAAGTATGCAGTGCATTTTTATCAATGTTAAAATACATTTTTCATATCCAAACTTAATATGCAGAGACAGCTACAAGTAAAGCCATTAGTAGGTTGATTTCAACACCAAAGTGTAAACACTGAGGGCTCTGTTTGTTTGTGTATCCCAATGCAGAAACACTGGACATTTTTAAAATGTTAAGCTAAGAACCAGTGAAGTGAACCAATCAAAAGCAATTTCATTATTTCAGTTCACAGCGCTATAATTAAAATTTGTTTCCACTCTCTCCAGATTTGGAAAACACTACATCAAACATACACATTACCCTTCCACCAAATACAGCTGGCCCAATAATCTCTCTATATATCTATCTGATTTATATATTGATACTAATTTTCTTTATGTGTTGCATAACATGATTTTGAGTAAAAGAAAGTCACTGAATACTCATAACAATGATAAATACAGCAAAAAACATAAAATGTTAATATAATAATAGTTATGTACACACTTCTAAACTATACTGTAGATGTCTTGTAAAAATCTTTCTTGCACAACTTGTACAAACACAAGGAACAGGCTGTACAATCAAAGGGCTACAGATGTACATATCTTTTTTTTAAAAATTTTTATGACTCTTCCTCTTTCCATCAAAACACGAGAACTTTACTCATTAATGCTTTAAACGTCTCATTGTCTCTTTGAGATGTGTCACGAACCATACATAAAAAATGGATGGAAAAAAGGAGGTCGTCTATTTTTGTCTGTCTGAGTTTACTTGCAGACAGAGGAGAGATCCACTGAAATGCAGTGGGGAATCTCCACAGGTTTTAACATAAATCTCTCTCAATCAAATTTTCTTGTGAAGAAAGAAAAATTATAACCACAATAATACTTCAAATTCAGTTTTGTCTTTTATCCTAAATAAGTTTTGTCTTTCATTATACAGTTTTGTGCTTTATTGTACACCTAAATTACCTTTCACAAGTTTAGGGTTGGTAAGATTTTTGATCAAAAGTTTCTTATGTTCACCAAGGCTATATTTAAATGACCAAAATCAGGTACAGTACTAGCTAATGCTGTAAAATATACATCAAAGTCAGTTGGTACTACATTAATATTTAAGGTTATAATTAGCTTATTTGTATACAAACACTTAAATCGCGCGCAATGTTTTTTTATAATATTAAAGTTAGAATACCAAGCTTAACTTTAAATGACATAATTATATTTCTAGAATAAAGCTTAATGGATTTATTGCATCTTAAATTCAAATTCATTAAAACGTTACCTAGCCCTATTGTCAATGTTAAAAACAGTTGTACTGCTTAATATATTTTTGTTCAAAATTCCTTGATAGGTAAAAATATTTTATTGTAACATTATTAGGGGTGTCACGATTCTCCAAATCCTGGATTCGATTGCATTTTCGATTCTAAGCTCACGGTTCGATTCGATTCTCGATTTTTACATTTATTCTTTTTAAAGCACAGATTGTCATTTTTCAAACTAGACTTTTATGCAATATATCTGACCTTTGTTTGCAATGTACCACACTACATTGTCAAATTTAAAACTTTTATTAACAACATAATGTAACAATAACTTATATCTTTAGTCAATTGAAAACTTAAAATAAACTGGCATCCAGTTTCTCTTTTTTGTAATTGTAGTCTTCTTCATAAAAGATATTACGATGTATCTATTTAAAAGATTAAAGATAAAACACTTGTTAAACACTTCACTGTCATTCATTTGGATTTAGATTTATATATATGTATGTATGTGTGTGTGTGTGTGTGTGTGTGTGTGTGCATCATTACAGTCTGTAAAATATGTGTATCTCTTATTACAAGACTGCAATCACTAGCAATCAGAAGAATTCCAGTTAATCAAGTATCTACAAAAGATCTACTCTATAAACAATGCATTAAATTACATTAAAGACAAAAATAAATTAAACAAGCAAAAGAAATGATTACTCGCATGTATCTGGTCCACTGATGAAGTCATGGGTCAAGTCAAGTGAATTATTAATCATTTTCTAACAGGCGTCGAATACTGACTTTAGGAAAAGGGGAATAACCAATGACATTTGAGATAACAACTAAAACAGCAAGCCCCGCCCCACGACTGACAAAAATAAAATTGTTCGCGCGAGCAGAGGTGAGATGATCGAGCGCGAGGATGTGGGGAATGAGCATGCGCGCGCGAGGGCTTGTATTGCGCGCAGAGTACATGTCACGCGCGCGCGCGAGAGTTTGAAATGAGCTCGCTGGCTCCTGTTTCTTCGCATCCGATTCAGTTTTCCTCTCGCGGAAGCCATATAGCGCGCGCGCCAGCATCAGTTGTATGCTCGGTTATTTTTGTCATTGATTTGCCATCATACAACATGGGGGCGTGGCAGCATCGACAATTCCATTTTTTAATTCGAAGTTTGAGACTGTGAATTAATTTCGATCGATTTCGATTTAAAATCGAAATTGTGACACCCCTAAACATTATAAATGCCTTTACTGTCACTTTTGTTTAATTTAATGCATCCTTACTGAATAAAAATGCTAATTTCCTAAAAATAAAATGCATACCTACCTCAAATCTTTAAACGGTAGTGTAAGTGTCAAAATAAACAATTTAATTCTCTGTCCACAGAGTGATATAAATCTCCAAGTAAAAAGGAAGCTCATGATATCTATTCTCTATAATCTTGGAGTGCTTACCACAAAAATGTGACATTCATTTCCTCAGGGCCAAGCGCGTGTTTGGTGACAAGAGAAGGAAGTGACACTGAGCTTTATAATTAACTAAATCGAAGACGAAGATTTGAAAGAATATGCTATTTTGTTAGGAATTCTGAAATGGAAATAGGAACAAAAAAAGAAAATTACTATGAATGAATCCTCCCTCGCAAAAACAACACAACACCGATAATTAAATGCTTGTAAAACACCTTTGAGCCTGTGACAGATGGACTGTACAAACAGCTGTGGTTTGCTTCTGTAATATCTGCTGAAACCCAGGGGATGTATGGCTGGTGATCCGTTTTACAGTCCCACATGAGCAGCCACCGCAGCAATGCTGACAGAACAGCCTCCATTCATGATGCTGAGGCCAGTCATCCATCTCTTACTTTCTCAGACAGGAAGTTTTATTGAAAATAACAAGCAGAGAAAACCAGTCAAAACAAGCTCCTTTCTCCTGCATGCACATCTCTTAAAGGGGTCATTGGATGCCTGTTTTCCACAAGCTTATATGATTCTTTAGAGTCTTAATGAAAAGTCTGTTTTACCCTATAAAAAGATGTGTTTTGTCTACAGCAAGCCGTTTTACTGCATGTCACTTTAAATGCAAATGAGCTCTGCTCACCCCACCCCTCTCTTATGAGCCGCTGTCTGAGAGACGGTAAACTTTAGCCGCATTCATCGTGAAACTTGCTAACTAGTACATTATTAGGAAAGGCGATTTGCGAAGATTCATGAAAAAAAGGTGAAGCTGGACCACGAATGATTTGTGCGAAAATAGACATAAGTAGATCGGGGGGGCACATTCACTTCAAAACAATTGTAATCCACTGCATCTTCAGCGGCTCAGATGTCAGGAGTAAATGAAGACATTCTTGTCTACATCTGCTTCGGCGGTGAAACAATGGCGGATTGATCAGTCACCCAGGGCGGGTCTAAGGTAAGACACCAGTCCATTTTGTGCTGAAATGCTACTGTCAATCAATAATCATGGGAGGGGCCTGTCTGTGTGATGTCACACAGGCAGACATCTGAGATTGGCTCAATTTGAGAAATGGGAAATAATTTAACGAGATTAAAAAAAGAAAAACACTGGGTGGATTTTTATCATTATATGTGTGTACATGTACTGCAAACACACATTTCAGTTCAAACAACTTGTAAACGTGAATGTTGCATACGTTGACCCCTTTAAAAACTCAGATCTGAGATGGTTGCATATAATTGATTATATTTGACCTTGTATTAAAGATGCAGCTCCTAGATTGACTCATCATAATTCAAACATGATGTGTGTTTCTGCATTGCAATAAAAAATGCTGATATATTAAAATACGTAGCTTCAATCACTTCCACCACTAGTGTACATGAGGGCCTTTCGCACCGCTTTAGATTCAGAACTTAATGTACAGTACTAAACTGGGACTATTTCCCAGTAGCATTTAAAGGGTTGCACCGAGTGTGTGTACTAGGACGTGACGTAAGCTGGGCTACAGTGATGTCATTTGTGCGCGACGTTCAACAACAACATTAACAAAGAAGAAAAACATTTACAACAGGAGGATGGAGGATGCTGTGTTCGGAGCTGTGTTTTTGTTTGTCTCGCGGGTTTCACAATAATGGACATGGAATGTCGATGTATACATAAAGGGATTGAAAGAACGGAAAGGGGGATTAAGAATGTCTAACGACAACTGGCAGTGCTACATTTGCTACAAGTGCCTGCACTTCAGCATCCATATATTTATTGCAGTTCATCATACTTGCAAAATAGATTGACACAATGTTTACAGTATGTTACCCAGCGTTTTAAATAATGGCAGGTGAGGGGCGTTTTCGAACGCTTCTTGCCAATCAATGTCTACTTACGTCATGGTTAGTACGAGTTCTTCTAGTTAGAATGAGTTATTCAAAGCTCTCAATAATTTCTTTTAAGATTTGTACCCAAGTAACTTCTAATTTCAGCAAGGAGATGATTGGCTAAATCGGAAACAACAACATTTCAAATGTTATCAAGAGGGTCAGACACATAAATTCTCAGTTGGTAGTGGCCTTGTTTGGCCTTGTATCATCTTGGAAATGCACTAACGTTTCAAAGTTTGTGGTCAGGATGATTTTTGTTGTTGTTGTTAAAGGATTCATTAAACTGATCAGATCAAAAGCCACAGTTAAGACTTTAACTTTTACAGATAAATTATATTTAATCAAAGAATCCTGAATATAATAAACCATGATTTTCACAACATTATTAAGCAGAACTATTTTCCACATTGATAATAAGAAATGTTTCTTATTAAGTCAGCATTTAAATTAGATTGATTTCTAAAGGATCATGTGACACTGAAAATTTGAATTGGAACACAGGAATAAATTATTTATTTTAAATTGTAATAATACCTCACAATATAGTTTTACCATTTATTTATTTTTTATTCAAATAAATATAGCCTTGGTGAGTATTAGAGATTTCTTTCAACAGCATTATACAAATCTTATCAACTTTTGAATGGTCCATCCACACACACTGGATGTAAGTCTTAGATTTATAATAAAATCAAATTATTCAAAATACCAAACTGTAAAAGCAAAAACATGATTTCTTCAGTTATACAGCTTGTATATAGAGGTTTTACAGCGATTAAGCTACCATCATTTATTATGAATGAAAACTGGCGAGAAGTGGCCACTACCAGATAACAAAACAATTCTGTCATTTCAAGAGTTCACTGACGAACATTCATGCTTATATAACTTTAAATGAACTAATGCCACAAAGGCTACTCCCAGGTGGAAGTCAGCAATTATTACAAAAGAAAAACTGTGGAAACTACCCTATAGCTTAAATGATATCTCAGGTTGACAGAGTACATGGTGCTAAGATCCCATGAAAGATCTATAATTAGGTGATTAACTTGGCCACGGGTTGTACTCAGGAGGTCAGAACTGACACTGCAATGTGCTCAGTCAGGCAATGTGGTTTTCTTTACTGAGATGGGCAGGTGCTGCCAGTTCCAACTGTCTGAACACCTGCCTCCTGTTACCCCCTCTTCAAAGCCCCCCAGTTTAGCTCTACATGGCCTTGGCTCAGGTGCACAGAAATGCCGGCCAGGGCCCTCGCTGCAGCTCTCGCGCCCCTAACAGCTGACACCCTGGAATCATCCAAACTGCTCCTGAATAAAACCCACTCAGCCAACAGGGACTGGACTGCTAACTCAGATCTCCAAGATCCTGAACTGCTGAAAATCAAACACTGACAGAGACCTCTGAAAAATTATAGATAAAAAAAAAAAAGTTCTTCCAGCAGATCTTTACCATTCACAAATGTATACTGTCCTTTTCACATTTTTTTTAATATTCAGCAAAGATGTATTAAATTGATAAAAAATGACAGTAAATGTTTACAAAGTTACAAACTAATTATATTTTGAATAAATGTGGTTATTTTGAACTTTCAAAGATTTCTGGGGAAAATAAAAAATATCATGGTTTGTACAAAAATATTAAGCAGCACACCTGGTTTAAACATTGGTGATGATAAGAAATATCTTGAGCACCAAATCAGCATATTAGAAGGATTTTTGAAGGATCATATGACTGAAGACTGGAGGACTAAATGGTTGAATAAAATGTAGCTGTCATCAGAGAAGTAAATCACATTAAAGAAATTAAAAAATATTATATACTATACTATTTTATATTACACAATATTTCATATATAAATGTAACAATAATGCTTCTCAATATTTACTGTATTTTAGATCAAATAAATGCAGCCTTGGAGAGAATAGGAGTAAGAACTGAAAATATTAGAGACCCCAAACTCTGTGTATGTGTAAAAAGAAAAATTCTATTCTATAAAGAGATCCACACACACCTACATCCATCCATCCGCCCATGTACTCATGCCAGCATGGAGGAGGAATTCTGAACAACTGGTTTTCACCTGTCAATATGACGTCGCAATCATTAAGTCATTGTCAACACCGTGATAAACCCTGTCAAAAATGATTTTGTCACTGCCAATACAACACATAAAATAATTATGGTAAAAATAAAAAGATACTGACCACACAAACCCTCAAAATCACCAAATGTTTTCAACAATGACCGGGATCATCAGTGCTTGGCTATTAATGAGGTAAAGCTAAATTAAGATAATCCTCTCAAATGGAATACATAATCATGTAAATCTCTAATCAAAGCTCTATTGTGTTAGTGAAATACAGCACAAGCCCCAACAAAATCCAACCTGCTACTGCTCCAGCTTAAGAAAAAGCTGCTCAACAGCTGAACCTTCTGGTACAACATTTACAAATATAGCTAATGCGAAAGAAGAAACTATTTCTTGTATATAGTTATTTTCTTGTCTAAAACATAACAATATAACATAGAAAACAACTTGAAAATCGTTGATAGTGTATCCAGAAAAGCAGGCAGAAGTTTTGTACAAAACCTCCCAGCAGCAGCGGTGACATGCCGATTCTTACCGTCATAAACTGCTCCAGGGGTGTCCAGTTTTAGAAGTAAATATGAGGTTGTAAGAGACCCGAGGCAGGGAGCAGAGAGCCCGCTCAGAGCAGCAGCGGTAGCCTCATATTGACCCACTCCAGCGCAGCACACACATTCAACTCAACGGGGCCTCCGGGTCCTGTAATCCACACAAACTCGATCCTGTGGAGCCAGTCCGCGAGGACACTTTACTATCCACTCGACGGGACCACTAGGGCGGTGGAAGGGATCTCGCAGAGGAATAAAAACGCATTTCCCACTCTGGAGGTCGGCTCATCGGGATCAGTCACTTCTCAAGCAGTGTCTCCGTTCAAAGTGCTGTTACATTGAAGGAGCCGCAGAAGCAGCAGCAGTGCTGAGTGTTACATTGTAACATGGGCCGACATCTCTCCGCAGCGCCACCAGCGGCCGGGGGTGGAGTCACAGCCTGGGGAGGCGGGACAGACCAAGACAGACAGACAGACGGATAGCCAGAAAGACAGATGGATAGACAGACAGACATACAGACACACTGATGGATAGACAGACAGAAAGATGGATAGACAGACAGACAGACGGATAGACAAAAAGACAAACAGAAAGATATATAGACAGACAGACAGATAGGTTTTCAGTACTGCTATTAGAATCAACGTGGTTTGATATCTGATATGAGCAGGCCACAACTGATTATTCGGATACAACCTACCAACTGTTGAAGCAATGAAGACATTTACGCTGCTAAGAGGATTTTTCATCCGGGTAGTTTATGTGGACAATGGTGACATCTTGTGGTAGATTTGTGCTGATGCTCCGAATAACTTGTTTTTCACTAAAAAGTTTTGATTACTTAGTGTAATCCTTATAATGTACTATATGTTAGATACTTAATTTATTTGTATTTACTGTATGTTGTTGACTATCTTAAAATGCTATGTCACGTTAGTCCCTGTACGGTGAAATAAAACAATTCTAAATATGTTAGTAGCTATAAAACAACAGAAAAACCTGAATGGGTAAAGGTTAACACTTTTTTTGTTTAATGTCATTGTGATGGCATAAATACAGTGAGTAAAATAAGTATGACACATCAGCATTTTTAATCAGTAAGGGGATTTCTAAATGGTCTATTGACACAAAATATCCACCAGATGTAGCATTCAAGCCAAATATTGAATTCCTACAAAGAAATCAGAACATTCAAGTACATAAGTGGCATCATACATAAAGTGAAATGACACAGGAAATAAGTATTGAACACACTTTAATACTTTGTAGAAAAGCCTTTGTTGGGGATTACAGCTTCTAGATGCCTCTTGTATGGAGAGACCAGTCGTCTGCATTGCTCAGGAGTGATTCTGGCCCATACTTCCACACAAATGGTCTTTAAATCTTGAAGGTTCCTTGGGCCTCTTTTATGAACTTGCTTGAATGTTCGCTCCATAGATTTTCTATGGGATTTAGGTCAGGTGATTGATCGGGCCATTCCAGAAACTTGATTTTCTTTCTTTGAAACCATTTCATGGTTTCCTTGGCCTTGTGTATGGGATCATTGTCTTGCTCAAAGGTCCACCAGGTTTCATTTTCAGCTTTCTGGTAGATGGCAGCAGATTTTATCCAGAATGTCCTGGTACATTTCTCCATTCATCCCGCCTTCGATAATATGAAGTCTGCCAGTACCCCTTGCTGAAAAGCGGCCCCGAACCATGATGCTTCCACCCCCCAAACTTAACTGTTGGTATGGTGTTCTTCGGGTGGTGGGCGGTGCCATTTCTTCTCAAAACATGGTGTGTAGAATGACTGCCAAAAAGTTAAATTTTGCTTTCATCTGACCATACTATGGTCTCCCAATAATCCACAGGCTTCTCCAAATGTTCTTTCACAAACTTTAACCAAGCCTTAACATGCTTTTTTTTTATTCAGCAATGGAGTCATGCATGCTGAGCGTACATGGATGCCATGGCGGTTCAGTGTAGTGCTTATAGTTTTCTTTGAAACAACAGCTGCTGACGCAAGGTCTTCCTGAAGTTCTGTCCGAGTGGTTCTCGGCTCTTGGAGAACTCTCCTGATTATTATTTGAACTCCTCGGACAGAGATCTTACCTGGAGCACCTGATCGTGGCCGGTTTATGGTGAATTGATGCTCTTTCCATTTCCAGATAATGGCCTCCACAGTGCTCACAGGAATATTCAGTATTCCGGAAATGCACCTATAACCATCAATATGCTTTTCAACGATAAGATTACGAAAATCTTGAGAGTTCTGTGCTTTTACCCTTCATCAAGTCTTTCCTGTGTGCCTCCTGGGTAATGAGAAGCCTTTATAAGTCATCAATTAGTACTGATAGGGGGCAGGGTTTCTCTCTCAATACTGACAGATTTCAGGTGATCTTTTTTGCACCTTATCTTCATGTTTTCAATATCCCGTGTCATTTCACTTAATTTATTATGACTCAACTTGTATACTTAAATGTTCTGATTTCTTTGTATGAATTCAATACTTGGCTTGATGGTTACATCTGGTGGAAATGTTGTGTCAATATCCCACTTAGAATCCCCTTAATGATAAAAATGCTGATGTGTCAAATACCTATTTTCCCCACTGTAAATATGTATGGCTGACACATATAATATATAGCTTAATGTCTCATAATTAATAAAATGTAACCTAATCAGCAGCACGACACTTTGACAGATGTAGACTAGAAAATTATGAACTTAAGTTAAACTGTTTATTTGAAAGAAAGAGAGGAAAAGTTATCTAGTGGTGTGTTGTACCATTTCAAAAGCACTGTCCATTATACAAATGCAGTACCACAATATGATCTTCACATGGTACAAACTAAGCACATATATGCTTTTAAATATGAGAGTTCATACTTTGTCATTTTTCAAAAGATTTAAAATCTTGTCCCGTCTAGATGTGTAAGGGGCGTGTCTGAGCTGCAGCAGATGTCCCGGAAACAAGTTTCCACTGGTGGCATACATCTCTTCCCCTTTTGTGCCCATTAAAGAGCGCAAGGTCTTGTTCCGTGTCAAGATTTTGTCATAGAACTCCAGGCCACCCTTTGCATAATCGCTTGACAGACATGCTGCACGGTGGTCCGAGCTGTAGTCCAACCACTGGCTCAGAGCATCAGAAGCCAGGATATAAGACAGAACCCCTAAACCCACAGCAAACACATTAACACCAGCCCTGAAGAAGATGGACCCAGCCTGGAGCCCAAAGATCTGCTTGAAGGCTACGCTATATATACAAGCCCCTGCCAGACATGCTGGAGCCACTGCAGCGTGCAACACGGGACCCCCAGCCCCCAGACGAGCCACTTCTTGGGCTATAGCAAACTTCTGTGCCTCCTCAGAGAACACCAGGGAGTTTTTGAGAGCAGCGCCTGAATCACTGTCCCACTGCAGCTCTTTGCCATTGATGAGAATAGTCCGGTTGGTGATTCCTGATGGATCATCGGTGGTGCTGTTGAAGTTGGCTGGGATGCCGATCTGCACTCCAGAGGGAAGCCATGGAACACCTGCCCCTACTGGGTGAAAGCCAAAGGCGGCAAAAGCACTGAAGTTTTTAGGGAAGCTGACAGCGGAGTCTTTGAGAACCTCTTGAAAGACATTCTCAAGCTTTTCCGACAGGCTGGCTGGTTCTCCTTTGTGCCAGGCCTGGTAAACTTTTCTGTATGTATAATCTGGGAAAACATGATAGAACATGTTGGCAGAAAATACCCCTCCACAGCCGACAAGGAGCAGTGGTGTCCGATACTTCTGAATAAACACAGAGAGTCTCAGAAAAGGCGAAGCCATCACTTCTCTTGCTTTCGACCTCTTGACTACTCTGTCAAAACAAATGACACAAAACATTATTAATCATAAATATATAATCTTTGCATTTCATATCAAATGGTATATCTTATCAATAACCTAACGTGCATATATAAATACTTATTTCCCAAAAGCCTTAGTTTTTTTATCACTTGGTTTATGTCTCTCAAGCCCTTCTTTTCCTAACTATACTGTACATTTTCGAATAAAGTCCTAAACACATTTCTTCAAAGACTTTAAGTAAAATATCAATTTAAAAATATATATAAACCCGTAAGTTTTCTCTTACTTGCTACGTTGTGCTCATTCTTACAAGGGCAGCACGTTATGGAAGAAGCAAACTACCGCAAGAACGCTTTACGACAGTTTTGCGACAACACAGACGATTTGTGGACTCCATAGAAATAGAATAAGGATTAGAATCGAAATTACAGATAATTCGTACAACTAAAAATGGGGATGGAGTACGTGTGTGTAAAAAAAAAAAATCAATCAAATGTTTTATACGCTATTGTATGTCGCTTGTGAATGAGTATATTTTTTGACTAAACAAAAAAGATCCACGAGCGCTTCCTAGAGGAACAAAACTTTTTGACTCGAAGAAAACAGAAGCGACAGCCTCTATTTCCCTATGCAGTGAACTTTTCTACGAAGTACACTTCCAAAACAGTCACCCAAAGATTAATTTCATACTTATGTCAGAGCGCCGGTTGGGCACCGAAAGACCCATAACAATTTATATATTTTTTCTTTTTTTCTGTTGTTCACATTTCATCTTTTAATATATGATAAATACCAACCACTATACTTTCTATTTAACAGTATTAAACAGTTATAATTACACCTGTCAAATGTCGTCCTCTTAAGATAAATAGACAAAATATAAACTTATTTTTATTGTCCTTTCAAATCTAATTATCTTTTTCGGATCTCACACATCATTAGTAATAAACTCAGCTGCCGCTTTAAAAGTGATGACGAGGCTTCAAGCAGAGGAACAGTCCATTTGCGCTTTTGGGGGAGATTCTTCCGTTTACGTGACAATGTACGGGTTTTGAAAAAGACAGTGTTTTAGGAGAAGCCCTGGGAATATATGCACCGTTGTTTGCTTCAGATGTGCAATGCTGCTAGTTAAATAAATAGAAAATGAATTCAGTATAAAAATTGGCAAAAGAAACGCATCCACCCCGTCGAAACCATTCTATTTATAGCATCAGCAGTTGCGATGTGAAGATTGTTACACTGTAATTTCATAAGGGCGGAGGAAAATGTCTTAATTTTTCATTTAAGCTGAAGGGCAGGGTCTGTTTTGCTAAGAGCCTGTTTGATAATTCAGAAATACAGGGATGTCGAGGAGGAGTCGGGATTTTTGCACACTTGGTAAATCAACCAACCCATGACTGGTGAGTTTCCTGACCAGAGTTTGGTGATGGTTTTTGATGATCATTTATCAGTAACGTTAGGTACTCACTCATGTGTGTCATCCAAGACATAACCCTTCCTCGAATGTCAGTTTATTGCCCTCGGATTCAGGTCGGTATTGTTCATAATCATCATTAGTGTTTATTAAATAAGATAACTGAACGGAGTGACTGATCTCACGGATACGTCAGTACGCTGCGTTAAAAGTGACGTCATCAACGATGGCGAGAAGAGCGCAGGAAACTTCTGATTAAAACTAAATATAGCTTTACAGCTGTGTGGAACTGATATAATGATACATTTAGAAAATAAATTATAGGCTACAATTTTAATAACATTAGAGAAGTTAAATGGTCTGGCTCCAGGCCCGTTTTTAGTATTATTATCATCATTATTATTATTATTGATTTTTATATTTATGCCTTCTAAATGTACCAAAGTGATAATTCCCTATTTTTTCATTCGATAATACATTGATAGTAAATCATAAATCTTTTAGTCTTGAGCATAGACCGTATAAAAAAAAAACATGGACATAGTGTCCGTGACGTCACCCTTAGGTTTCCAAAGAGCGTTTTTTAAGCCAAAAGTGGGCGGAGCGGGCCATCGCCATCTTGGCATCGCGTCACTCTGGGGCACTGTTGGGAACATTACTTTAAATAAGTAATTAGTTATAGTTACTCACTACTTGTTTCAAAAAGTAACTGAGTTAGCAACTGAATTACTCTATAATAAAAGTAACTCATTACCAGGGAAAGTAACTATTTGCGTTACTGTACAAAAAAGTTGCTATATGTCAGAGATTTCTTTTTTTTTTTTTTTTGCAGTTTTCACAAGTTTTGCAGTTTTCGATATTTATTGCACGTCAACAGACAGCAAGAGTTTTATCCTGCACTTCAAGTATTATCTTTGTAAGAAAAGTGTTTTTGGCCACTAGCTTTGTAGATGCGTGTCACACATTACATGTACACATTACATCTCCACCTTGAAAATGCCAACTTTTCATCGGATTGCTCCTGACTCGCCATTTCTGCTGCTGCTGCGAATCTCTGTTTAGCTGTTGCGTGTGTGACTGTGTCTGTTTGGCGCCGCTGGCGCTGCCGCGTGTGCCGGCATGTGTGTAAAAACACTGGCTCTGATTGGCTACCATGAAACACATGACACTGCCTTAGCCAATCATAATCGCTTATCTCGTTAGTATTAACCCACCTGCTCACTCGCTGTGTGAGTCAGGGGTGTGTTCGGATTGCATAGTTTATTAAATCAACGCATAGTAACGCACCTCATTTAATGTTCAGTAACGTTAACAGCATTGTAACGACGAGAAAAGTAATTAGTTAGATTACCCCGTTACTGAAAAAATAACATTGTTACCTAACGCCGTTCTTTTAAACGCCGTTATTCCAAACACTGCTCTGGGGTAATCAAAAATGGGCAAAAAGGCGGAATTTTGTTGCTGAAACCACACCCCACCTAGCACGACGGCAGTTACAGCAGCGGCAATCCACCTGTCACTCAAGTGGCCACGCCCTTAATTATGTAGAACTTTAAGGCTTAATATAATTTAAACTGATGAGTTATAAAAAAATCACCCCCTCATAGTTGTCCTGGAGGGTAAAATTTGCTATATAGACCAAAATCTTTTTTTAACCAGGCTGTAAACATGTTTTTTTCCTGCTGTAAAGTTGGCATTTTAACATGGGGAGTCTATGGGATTGACTCTCTTTTGCAGCCAGCCTCAAGTGGCCAGTCGATGAATTATAGTTGAAATCACTTCCGTGTAGGCCTAATGAGAGAGAGCGGGAGGTTGCCGCTTAGTCTTGAGTCAAGACTCTTGACTGTCGGCGCTGCACAAATTAGCTCACGTGCTTCCGTTAAACGAAACCGAACAGAACCGATGCGCGGAACTCGATGAAAGGGAGAAAGGGGCCAGAAGAAGCAGTGAAATGTAGCAACATCACTGACCTGTTCAGGGTGTCAGATGCTGGTCAGTTTCATCTGTAAATATGCTAGATAGTTTTGTCTTCAGATAATAATTTAAAAGTGTGTTCAGTATTAGAATTTTTCAACAAATATTGTACTAATTTTGACATTTAGGCACTTTAGAAAATTATTTAATACATAGTTAAAAGGTTTTGATCAGTAGATGTTCATGTTTTTTTAAGGAAGTCACTTCTGTTCACCAAGCCTGCGTTTATTTGATCCAAAATACAGCAAAAACAGTAATATTGTGAAATTTGTACAATTTAAAATTTCTATTTAAATATATATTTTAAAATGTAATTTATTAATGTGGTTTCAGAGCTGAATTTGAATCATTACTCAAGTCACACGATCCTTCAGAAATCATTCTAATATGCTGATTTGCTGCTCAAAAATATTATTATTATTATGTTGAAAACAGAGTCAATTTTTCAGAAGTTCAGAGGACCAGTTTTTATCTGAAATAGAAGTATTTTGTAACATTTTAAATGTCTTTATCATCAAAATAATAATGATAATTATTATGAATCCAAGCGTTTGGTATAGTCCATGGGTAATGTTGCAAAAGCTTTTTATTTCAGATAAATGCTGTTTTTCTGAACTTCCTATTCATCAAATAATCCTGATGTACTTAACTTTTTGTTTTAATTTTTGATAATATGTTAAATGTTTTTTGAACAACAAATCAGGATATTAGAATGATTTCTGAAGGATCATGTGACACTGAAGACTGGAGTGATGATGCTGAAAATCCAGCTTTTTGATCACAGGAATACATTACATTTTAAAATATATTCAAATCGAAAGCATGTTATTCTAAATAGTAAAATATTTCACAATATTAATGTTTTTGCTGTATTTTGGATCAAATCAATGCAGGCTTGGTGAGCAGAAGAGGATTCTTTAAGAAGATAAAAAATAACCTTACTGTTCAAAAACTGTTGACTGGTAGTGTATATTTGTATGAAATATAGGTTCGTTAAGTCTAGGGTATTTAAGTCATTTTAAGATAAGTAGCATTCTGTGCTAACAAACTGAAATGAGGTGGTTGTTTTCGACAAGGTGGACACATACAAATTATAGGATTGTCTCTGGTGTCAGAAATTGTTGTGGGTGTACAGGCTATATACAAAATAATAATAATAATAATAATAAAAGGACATCTTTGTTCCCTTGTTACCCCTAATAGATAGGCCGACATACTGCTCCAGTGACAAGCTGTTGTACCCCAAAATATACAATTTTGGCAATGTTTTCTGTGTGGCCTGGATAATTGTGAGATTTCCCCGCCTGAAATTGCGTCCCAGTCCAGCCCTGTCTGGCTCCAAACCCTTTTTAAAATAAAAGACAATACTATAAACAATACTGTTCTGTGTAAGCATAAAAGGCTATTAGATCATCTAAAATGAAATACGAAATGCAATCAGTTTCTGTCACCTAAGATTAAAAGTTTAAGTAAATCATAATTAGAAATTAATGTCATAATTATGAGATGGTAAATCATAATGACATAAAAAGTCAAAATGATGACATTTAAAAGTAAAAATTAACATTAAATAATTACGAAAAAAAAGTCAAACTTTTTAACTTTTTGTCTTCTTTTATAGGTTTATCTGAATGTGGAAAGATAAAATTATAACTGTACAGTTATTAATGTATTTTAACTTGACATAACCCTGTGATTATTTCTCAGTGTTAGTTATTTTGTTATAATAATGTAGTTAAAATTCACATGATAAGTTCTTTGCACTTTATCAGCTATTTAAAATTTACTTGAGGAAGAAGAAAACGCGGCTAAAACACTGGAGAGAGAGAGAGAGAGAGAGAGAGAGGGAAAAAAACCTTTCCACTTAAACAAAGTCATACAGAACAACAACATTTTCATTTTTGGATGAACTCCGCCTGGTGCCTGCAACTAAAGTACATGCACTGTGATCATAAGAGGTCAGTTTGAGGTCTTTCTCATGGGTGTGTTTGGGCAAGAGGTTCATATAGTTCTCTTATGAAAGTGAGATCACTCAAATATTCAAGCCTGGTGGAATTAGGAAGGAAGTCTACTCCTTCCTCACATTGTGGGCCACAGGAAGGGGTGGCTGTCACCCACTGACAGACTTTTCCTCCTGAATAGCACACATTGCCCTGCTCACGGGCCGGGCAAACACTTCTTCATTAGCCTAGCTGACTTCTCCAAACTCTTTGCTCTGCTACTAGAGTTGTCTTTTTAGGTAAGAACGTGTTTTTACTTATTTTCATACAACTTTTAGGTTAAAATGGTCCTTTCACCATAGCTCTGTACATAATATCATTGGGGCACTTTCTTAAGAATATTGCGTTATAGTTTTATACAGCCAGTCTGTGTACTGTTTTGTTATGTGTAAGTACTGTAGCTTAAGGAATGTGTTGCATTTGTACTTTATTTTTATATATTAAATGTTTTTTCTGCCCTCTTCTATATTAGAATCAAAGATACCTATGTATTTAAATACACATTTGCAAGGCATTTAAATAAATATATGAATATAATCAACATTTTGACATCTTATTCTTGTCCTTACATTCTCCTTCAGGGAGCTTTGTTTAATTTTTTTTTTTTTTTTAGACTGTCATCAAAAATAAAACAGACTTGGGTTTGGAAGATTCAAGGCTTGTGTTGTGCAGAAAATAACGGCAATTACAAAGAACCACACTGTCTGTGTCTAGACCATATCCTTTGCAATGCATCCCTAAATTAGCGCTCTGCCGAACTATTCCCAAACCACAGAAATCCTCATTTGAACGTTCAGCAGTGCTTTCAGCTTCTTTACTTCATATAAAACACGAGAAATCCTCATAACTGTCATCTAGCTCATGCTTAAGCTTAAATAATGATCAGGGATAACCTCCTCCTCTCTTTCCTCAGGTGTAGCTGTTATCATGGCAACCAGTGCGGTCCCTAGCGACAACCTCCCAACGTATAAATTGGTGGTCGTGGGAGATGGAGGCGTGGGAAAGAGTGCTCTTACCATCCAGTTTTTCCAAAAGATTTTTGTGCCAGATTACGATCCTACTATTGAAGACTCCTACTTGAAACACACAGAGATCGATGGCCAGTGGGCTATTTTGGATGGTACGTGCCAACACCTCATCAAGTGTAGTGATTTTCTGCATTATAATTAATATTTATGCTTTTAGTGCTCCCATAGTGTTCTGTGTATCTGCAGCCTTATCAGTAGGTTTTAGCATCACTGCAGCTCAACGAAAATCATGGCTAATGCAAAAACCAGCAAAAATCTTGTTGGTAGCGGTTTGGTTTGAAGTTACTGTTGGGGATCTGAAAGTTCAAATTCATTCTGCCTTCTAAAGAATGGTTGGTTCATGTAAATATACTCTGTTTACATGGGTAGAAAATATAGATAATATTATTTAAATATAGAAAGGGATTGAATATTTTTCTTATACTATTTTAATAACTTTATTTTTCAGTGTATAACATGACAACAGCTTGACCTGGTCATTAACTTGTCCCTGTTACCTTCACTCCTTGCAGTTTTAGACACAGCAGGTCAAGAGGAATTCAGTGCCATGCGAGAGCAGTACATGAGGACTGGTGATGGTTTCCTCATTGTGTTCTCTGTGACGGACAAGGCCAGTTTTGAACACGTCGACCGCTTTCACCAGCTCATCCTACGAGTCAAAGACCGGTTAGAAATCATGTGTACATACAAAACTCAAGTCCACAGCTCATTATTGACACCTCAGTATATTCCTTCCTTTCTTTTTCTTTCTTTTTTAACATATTTTGTCTTCACCAGGGAGTCTTTCCCTATGGTTTTGGTGGCTAACAAAGTGGACCTGGTGCATCTGAGGAAAGTGACAAATGAACAGGGCTGTGAGATGGCAGCCAAACACAACGTGAGTCCAACCAATATCACGGCTTTATGTAAGACTGACAACAGTGGAATTTAACTGTAAGTGAGCCGACAACTAATAAGAGTGTTTGTTGCAGTTAAAGGGTTCAACCAAAAATAACAAATTCTGTCATACTCACTAGTGGTCGACAAGGCCGATATATCGGTTGATATTTGGCATTTATCAAATATCGGCATCGACTGATACGTTTTTATGCTTGGCCGATGTGTTCGAGGCGGGACCTTTATTTATTTATCTTGTGAAGTGTGCAATTTTAACCAGCATGATCATGTGTTCAAAGTTTAAAAAAAGTATTAAATTATTTGGAAACAAAAATCCAACCTTTTTAACAATAGTATATGTTTTTGTAATTATTCTGATCTTGTTTAAATAATAATCCATTATTTTCATCAAAAGATTTGAACATTTACAGTACTTAATCTTACTTTATTTCGTAATTTCATTATTTCGACATTTAAAATGTCAGATGTAAATTTTAAAGTGTTCAAGGAAGTGTTTAAAAGGCTGAAAGGAATGAGTGACTTCATGCAGTAATTTCTGAATCTTTTTTTAAGTGATATTTTTGGGCCTTTTATTTTAAGAGGACAGTGGAGAGATGATAGGAAAGTATTGGGGTGAGAGAGGGGAGCAGGATCAGCAAAGAACCTCAAGGAGGGATTCAAATTTGGGTCGCTGTGAGAGTAGTTGCGCTATTTGTTTACGCACTTACCACGAAGCTGGTAACCAGTTCTAATTCTGAACTATTTCTTCAGATTACTTACATTGAAACAAGTGCCAAGGATCCTCCAATGAATGTGGACAGAGCCTTCCATGAATTAGTCAGAGTTATCAGGTAAATAAACCTCATGATCTCACGTATGGGGTTTGTCTCATCATAATGATGAACTAGGATGATATGCAAGAATAATAAAACTGTTACCATCTACTTCTGCCTACCCAGACAAGGGTTAAATTGACACCTTTCTCTTTCACTTATTCTTTGTCTTTTTAGAGAGCAAGTTCCAGAGCGGAGTCTGAAAAAGAAGAAAAAGACAAAGTGGCGTGGAGACCGAGCCATGAGTTCTCACAAGCTTCACTGTGTGATATTGTGACTACCTCTCCAGTCGAAATCATCAGTGTTTGGCGACACAAACTGCCAGAGAGGACAGACTAGAGATCTGCACTAATCAGAGGACCACAGCCTTTATCAAAAGAACTGGCATGAAGTCAGACTATCTCTTCCTGTCTCAGGGAAGCATATTAGGTGAGTCAAGGGAACACTGCTGCCAGACCAGGGAGGAGAAATCAGTACAACACGTCTGATTTGAAGCACTGCCGGAAACAACACAAATCACAGCCAATCAGAAAATATCTGATGTTTAAATTTTAAAGACCAATGAGATCTAGAAAGATCCACCATACCTAAACCATGCCCCATTCACACACCTACATTTAAAACTGTCTGCAGCTTCCAAACATTCATAGAATTCTGTGGATGATTGTTTTGCAGAGCTGTTTGAACATTGTTTTCAGTAGTTACTACAATTATTAAGGAATATTGTTGTTTTAGCCTTCAAGGAAGTCTCAAATCTGCCTTACAAAGGTATATTTATTGACACGTTTGGAATATGTAGCTATAATAGAACTTGTTTAAGAAGACGTAAGTGTTATTGAGTGATATGTTGTCAACATGGTTAAGCACAATAGGTACTGACATGATTGAAGGGCCCATTGCACTAGCAAGATTTTTTGCACTTTCAGTATTTACTCATGGGCTTTTGTTGTTTAAAATTGCCTTGCGATTTTGATTTTGTTGCACATTTACAGTACAGGTGCCCTAAGCCATTATTATACATTTTTATAATAGTCAAACAGAAAATGCCCTCAACTAGCTGACAGATATTCAATAAATAGGTTCTGATCACATGTCCTGGTGACCGCTCTGTACATCAGAAACACTCCCCCATATATATACTATAATTTGTATAATGAAAAAGTAACATGGTTTCATCACAACTATTAAGCAGCACAACTGTTATTGATAGTAATAAAAAAAATTATTGAGCACTAAATCTGTTTATAAGAATGATTTCTGAAAGATGATGTGACACTGATAACTGGAGTAATGGTTTGCCAATAAAGGAATACATTACACGTAAAAAAAAATAAAAAAATATATATATAAATTTATTTTCATATTGTAAAAATGTTTGTTTTCCTGTACTTTTGATCAAATATGCATCAAAAATCCAGCCTTGTTGAATATAAGTGCTCTTGCGATTTCAACATTTTAAACGGTTGTGTACCTTTTATTTTTCTCCATATGTCATATATGATTGAATGTTGCTGAGAGTAAAGAGAGAAGAGTATGATTCTGCTGGACAGGTTATATTTTATGCTTGATCAACCTTCGGTGTTCATCAGTTTGTCAGACCTTCCTGTGCCTCAGTTTCCTCTGTGTTGGACCAATTTATGTGCCTGTGCCAGTGTGATAATGATCAATTTCTTAATCACTGGTTTCTCTAACTGTTCCCAAAGGACAAAGAAGCTGAGCCCATCTGCGGTTAAAAAACCAGGGACCCTTAGCCAAATGTTATGTTGTATTGTTCAATACCGCTGTGCTTTGCTCTCATAAATAAATCAGTAAGGAACCATATCAACCCTTGCTGTTATCTGTTGAATGAGGAGTTTTTAGTTGTTATTGTTGAGAAACTTCAGGTCTAATGAGCTAGAGACTACAACATATCCGGATGCAATGTTAATGACATTGGTTTAAATGGACAGAGATGGATTTCCAGATGTTTTACAGTGTATTAGACTCTCCTAAGTAAAATCACAGCACTCTAACAATACATTCCATTTTGATCCCCTACAATTATTGTTGTAACTTTTTATTTTTTTCTTTGGTTGGTCATCTGCATTAAACACTCCATAATCAGAGCCCTGCTGGCAGTGATGTCATCAACCGGTGAAGTAGTTCACCTCTGTATATGAGATCAGAGATCATATTAATCCAATTCCATGTTGTTATATTATATGATATAATAGATCTGGACGAGCTTTGTTAAGCATTAATCATTGTTTACATGCACTGCTTGTAAATGAGGACCTGAGTTGTTTTGCATTCAAAGGTCATCATGGGTCTAATGGATTTCTGTTGCCAATTTGTTTTTGTTTTTTTGAGAATGAAAGGAAATATTGTGTTGTATTACATTTCACTTGTTTTACAATGTTAATGTTTATTTAATAAGAAACGTCTCAATCATAATGAACGTTTGTTCAATTAAAGAAGCACGTCAGGTTGGTTATTGCTGTGCAACAAATGCTTTGTTTGCTCCATTTTTCCCCCTGATAAGTTTGTTTTAATATGCATGTCATTATGATAAGGATGCTCTGCTTCGTTTCAAGTGACTCGGAAGTAAATGACATGCCAAGTTGCCTTGGGTGGTTTATGGTTTTTAAATAAAAGATTCTTCATACACCGTGAAGTTAAGTGTGGAATTTATAGAAGGTGATTTCCTTTTGAATGTGCAGGTTTTGATTAGGTACATATGCTATAGCTTTACATCTGCAATAAATGTTTAATGATTTTTAAAATTGCTGTATATAAGTTTCTGATGCAAATAAGTCACTTGATGCAAAATTGGATATTTATTAATAAAAAAAAAATAAATAAATAAAAGGATACGTTTCTCCAGCAGATGGCAATAAAGCACAAAACATGTTTGCGGAGGCTGATATTGGGTTTATTTGATGCAGAAGAAAGTTTGATTCATAATCCTACATGAACATTTAAACTAATCTGTTTCCTCTTGATAAATTAAAAGACCAAACTGAAAGAACAATAATAACATAATAATGTCATAATATGAGACAAACATAATGCTTTTATCTTTTGTTTAATGCTGAAATCATTTCATTAATCCATTCTTATTGACAGAGGTATAGAGAAAACAGAAAATGATAGACATAAGAAAGAGGAACAGGGTTGAAAAATGACAGAAGACAGATTTTATCTGGTGTGTACAATGCTAGAATAAGACTAGTATAAATAAAATTCTACGGTGTAATATGCTCCATGTCTTTTGCTATGTATAACAGATTTGATATTCATGACAATTATGCTTATATTGACTAAATGAAGAATGAGAATTTGATTACTTTGACATTACAGTAAATCAATAATGTATTTTACCAAAATAATGAGGCTTCAAAGCAACTTCTCTAACTCTTTCACAAAGTTCCTTTGAGGATTCACACTTTGAGTCTGACTCTAACATCCATCATCAAACACTGAGTGTCAGAAAAATATAGATTATGCAATAAAATGTGGAATTTTAAAGAGCTCTGCATTTGATTTCTGCTTACAGTAAATTAAGCCCTAAAATAACTTTATTCTGCAGGTTTGTGGCTTCACCCTGTACAATAGCCAGCTGCTGCTACTTAGTGCTTCAAAAAATATAGTTCAAATATAATTGTTTTAATGCTTGCCCTGCAAAGCCATTAGCGGTGCACTAAATGGTAGCGAGTGGCATTCAACTGACTGGTCCCTGCGGTGACCTGCTCCATGTAAAGAAAAACGACTTTGAAGGGATAATTCACCCTCAATTCTGTTCAATTCTGTCATATTTGAACAAAAAAGAAGATATTTTGAAGAATGCTGGTAACCAAACCATTGACAGTAGGTATTGACTTCCATAGAATGAAAAAGAATACTTATGATAGACTTGGCGGAAAATGGTTATACACATTCTTCAGAATAGCTTATTTTGTAAGAAAGAAAGAAGCTCATAGGTTTTGAAAAACATGAGGTAAATGATAATAATTTTAATTTTTGGGTGAACTATATCCATGCACTCAACTGTGACAGCTTTAATAACATAATATAGGGTTGGGGGCAATCGGAGATAATGAAAGACAAAATAACTTTATATAATTCAAGTACTACAAAGATAAGTATATAATGCATAAGTGCAAAGTGTATAGTGCATCATTTTGGACGCAACTTGTGACTTTAGAGGACCTACATGCTAAGGAACTAATGGCTCTGAAAAAGAGAAAAACATTCAAAGCTCAAGAAAGAAGCATGTGTTAATGCATTCGCTTATCCTTTTTTTTTTTTTATCACATAGCTCATTAAAACCCCAGACATTTACAGGAAGGTCACATTCACCTCCTACTGTTCTACAGATTCTGTGAGAGCACACACAACCAATACATGCTTTCTGAAGAAGCGCCAAAGAATGGAGTCAATTGTTGTATATTTCCTCTGTTTATTTGAATCTTGAAGAATTTTCAAAACCTTCACATTTTGTGCCCTTCTCATACTGAAGACCTTGACATCCATTCAATTCAAAATTGCACATGCTACGAATGGACACAGTGTGTCTTTGTAATGCTTGGAAAAGCTATCTACAGTACACTGTAGAATGCATACTTTGGTTTACTGCACTTGTTGAGCTGCTGAAATTTAACTCATATATTGATATTCATATATTGAAGATCATTTGTAACATTTAAATATCAGAGTCAAATTCCTTCTGAGTAAAATAAAGTCAGTTCAAGGCCACATAACAGTCATCCTGCAAGAGGACCCATAAAAAAATGTGATAAATAAATGGACAGATGTATGCTTGTGTGGATTTTTGTTTTTGTGTGAGATTGTGATGACATATAATTTGATATGACTTGGACTTGTGAGCAGTTAACATTTAGCTAATATTCAATTCACTGTGACCTTGAGTACTTTTCTTATTAAAATTCTCAAATACTGACAAGGTTGATAACCGCAGGTTATGAACATTTCTTTCAACTGAGAGACGAGGCTATATTAGTGATATTTCGGTTTGGCAATTAAGGAAAAAATCTCATTAAAACTAAACTGACTGATTAAAAAAAAAAAAAATGCTCACATATCAAAGTTCAAAATAAAAAAATAAAACTAAACTAAACTAAAACTAATAAACAGCACAAAACAAACTCTGGGTGAAAAACACCTTTATGAGACAGTTCTTTTTAGTGAATGAAAAACATATGATACTGTGAAACCAGTGAAGTCAGACTGCTCAATAAAAGACTCTTATAACCCAGTTCTTTGTAGTAAATCAAAAACATGCCACCTGTTACTCCACCCAGTGCCCAACCAATTAAGATCACATGACCAGCTGAATGCACTCACAACCAGTCAGTGCACTGTTAATGGCTTTCAAGTCCCCATGAAATCAAAATAAAAGTTTTTTGGGTGTTAATTTCAATATGTTATTCTTAAGGTTATATATGGTGCAAATGTGGATCTGGACTTTGGCTCCAGTCCAGAGACACGAACACACAGAGCGGATCATAGGCAAGAGTTCATATACATTAAAAACTTTCACAACTACACAACCTCAGCATGATTATGATCACTATTTTGTTTCACTAAGGGTTTCATATTGAATCTAGGGGGTAATCTATTAGACTGTGGCTGTCTAACGTGGCTTTACTGAGCTCAACGGCTCTGGCCCAAGCAGATATAAACAAAACACTATTGGCTATTTAAAAAATGGAGCATGGCTGCTCGATATGACCCGCCCTCTCTTCTTGTTTCAGGTGAAATTATGTCACCACATAGAATAATGCTGCGTGTTTCAAGACATCCAGGGGCTTTTAAAGTAAATTAGTTGGTTCTTTTTAAGAAATCACTTATGTTTCAAGTGGGTCAGTTCCTCAGTCATTCCAACTCAATCAAAGAAATGCAAATCATTTATTTTTGTCATGTCCAACTTGACTATCAAGTAGGAAAGTCCTACTTGATAGTCCATCCCTTAGAATAATCGGCACTTTGTTGACATCTTGAGTGGAGAGTAGGGGTGATCACTTCACTCGGGTCATCAGGTTGGCCCCCTCCTTCCTCTTTGTTTCACTGATAGGCCCCGAAACCTCCAAAGGGTTCAACAGCAACACCTGGCATCCCAGGTGTGCTCCCCTCTGCTTTTACCCCTTTAGTTAATTTTGCAGCCAATTTGGGACCCTTCTTTTTTAACAACAGCCATCAATTGCTACACCAATTGCAGCTTCCCATGGCACAGTTAGTTCCATGATGAACAAAGACTTTTGTGAGGTATTAGGTCTGGCTTAAGGTTAGTTGTAATTGTCTCAGGTGGAAAGCTGAGCTTCTGGTCCAGATCGATCTTCATTTTCCAGTCCCGAGTGGTGTCCAGCAGGGTTGTTTCCATTTTTGTAGTTGGCTTTACTGGAAGCTGTCCTGCTCTTATGAAGGTGGTGGCTTTAGATTTCTTCCACTGTTTTCTCAAATCCCTTCTCTCTTTGACCAGGTGCATGATTTCTCACTACCTTCTGGACTTGGGAGGGGTTGTTGTTTCCTTTTACTCTCTTTTTTTGCTCTGAATCTTTCCACCCCATATATGTAGTTCAGGGCACTCATTTTATCCAGCTCCTTCTCTGCTGTTTCTCTGAGGTGTTCTCTCAATCAGGATCTTACTCAGGTCTGCGTTGACTGTTGTCCACTCTTTCTTGCTGCAGGACTTTGGCCACTTCACTTGAGGTCTGTAGCGTTGGATGTTCCTCTCCGTAGTAAGCTGCATCTGGTTGGGTTCCAGATTCTCAGATGTTGTGCTCAAACTACCCTCCTCAGCCACTGAGGTACTGATGCTCAGTGGACTGTGGGTTGTGTCCTGCCACTAAGCTTCACTCGACTGATTCAATCTTTTCGTCAAGAGATAAGAGTCAATGCAAGGTCCAGGCATCACCTCCTTCAAACCCTTCATCCGCCCTTTATGTATTTTTAGGCCTCTGATGGATGTTAATTTGGACCAGACGCAGCTGCATATTTGGTGTTCTTGTCTCACAGCTGATGCTATATGCCATGCCGATTATCTGATTCACTGTTGTATTCATGCCAGGGTCAATAACCAGGTTGTCAATCGATGAGTCATCTTCTGCCCCCACTCTCGCAGACTCTAGGGGTATTTTCCTTTTTGAAAGAAAGAAAGAAAGTTGTTTACAGTTATCATTCAAATGATCCCAGCATTTGGCAAGAGAATTTGCATTTCTGTTTTCCAAATATTTATTCAAACTATGATTGCATAGTAGTAGTGGCACCATTATGAAGGAAGAATAATGTAAAGTAGCTATATAGTGTGTGTGTGTGTGTGTGTGGGTGTGTGTGTGTGTGTGTGTGTGTGTGTGTGTGTGTGTGTGTGGGTGTCTGGGTGAAGAAGGAGAGGTTGCAAAGAAATTACCTTGATATTCTTTATAGATGCACACACACTCTGTTTCTCTGGAATAATGTACCTCTGTTGCCCACAAGCAATTTCTGAAATTTAAAAAGAGGTTATGGCATGTCACACCTTATTTACTTCATAGGAAAAGAGACCAAAAAACAAAACAAAAAAACAATAGACTAAATTTCCCATAGAGAAAAATAAATAAATAAATAAAACACTTATTTTAAGGTAAAAAATAAAATAAAAACATGTGAGATTGAATGGAGAGGTGATGCATGGCTGAGCAATCACATACACAATGGCATACCAGTGTGCCAGTGGCTCTCTTGTGATTTATTTAAAAGCACTTACAGCTGCTGTGCCACAATACTGACATAAGGCAAACTCTGCATGTGCAACAAATCTGTGCAGATGCCAGCCAGAGACTCGTCTGTGTTTATGTATGTAAAGAATATATAGAGAGAACATGGTGAAATTCACCTCAACCATGCTTAAAAGCCAGTAACAAGTGGCTAAAACACGCTGATTTTAAATAATACAAGTGCAGATTAAATATTAGACACTCAAAGCATGTGATTAGATTTACTGGAAATTTTCACTTTGTATGCATGAACGTAGTATTCAGTTCAAAATTAAGTGAACATGCGTTGCTAACCGTAAAGTCCAAAGAGAATGGACACAAGCTCCTTCTCTTGCTCCTGCAAGAAATTGTGGGCAATGTTACATGACATCTGGAACAACACAGAAGTGTTTACACACTGACTAATTAAAGACAAGACACAGGTGTTGTTGAAGGACAGGAAATAACCATGGCAATTTGTAATTGCATCATAGCAAACTTATTTTGTTTCTGCAGTATGTATATTGTATGTTAATTTTCTGTGTGTAAAATAATGATGAAAAAAAATGATAAGAAAAAGTATCATGATGCATAAGACTTTTTTATTGTTTGTACATCTCTCAGTCATCAGTGTATTGCATTACATTATATAATGATTTACATTACAAGCTGTCAAAATGTATATATACATACATACATACATACTGTTACATATATATATATATATACATATATATATATATATATATATATATATATATATATATATATATATATATATATATATATATATATACATACATATATGTATATGTGACTCTACAATTTTCATAGTCATGAAAATAAAGAAAACTCTTTGAATGAGAAGGTGTGTCCAAACTTTTGGTCTGTACTGTGTATATATATACGGTATATATATGTGTGTGTGTGTGTGTGTGTGTGTGTGTGTGTGTGTTAATTAATTACAGGGTGCTGTGATTGAACGAATGAATCACAAATTAAGTTGCATTGGATTGGATAAATAAGTAACCTCAAAAGATAATTTTAAAGCTATTATTGTGTTAAATTTTTAGGCTACAATGGAACATCTCAGGATGTTTGTTCATTTAATGTCACTAATGACCAAAACAGCTTAGTTACCAACAATATTCAAAAGAACTTCTTTTATGTTGTGCAAAAGAAAGCAAGTCATTCAGGTTTGAAACAACATGAGGGTGAGTAAAAGATGACAGAATTGTTTTAATCTTTTATACATTTTGGGTGAACAATCCCTTAAATGTATATGTTTATATATTTATTAATGAAAAGATACTCTGAAATTACTCTGAAATTAAGTCATGGGTTTAGTTGATTTTATAGCCTTTACTGAAATAAGAGAGGCAATGGGGGATAAGATTACGTATATCATGAATCAGGTTCAAAGTTTCTTACTGGTGTAACTAGCATCACATGCCATATCAGTGCTCACTGACTACTCTATGCAATGCCTCCAGCTGTTTTAAAGCTTTAAGTAGCACTGGTGACATTGCTGGTTACACTGCATTGCCTCAACAGGAGACTGTATTAAGGACAGGATCGGCTGAAGAACTCATGCTTTCCAGCTGTGACTCTCTAATGTGACTGTGTTGTACAAATGCTGATGAAACTCTGAGCTGGCCACCTGGGATATCCAGCTAGATTCTGCTGAGGACAGAGATTCGAAAATTAGCCACCATCTCACCGGGTACCACTCAGTAGAAGCACATTCAGCAAACATTGTGTGCACATTGCTGTATTGTTTCTGAGTTATTAATAAATAAATAAAAACTGTTGAACTAGCAGTTGCAGGAGAGGGTTGATGGATAACAAGGGTGCTTGATAAATCAGACACATCTCTTTCCTCTGAAATGCCCTAAACTGGGGGCAAAACACATTTAGTTGCTTTTCTCCTACTTGCTTTTCTGTGTGCATTGTCGTCGAGCTCCCAAACACCATTACTTTAGCGCTCCACCGTGAACGTGATTAATGAAGTGTCAGTCAAGAAAAGTGTCAGGTCGCTACAAGCATAAAAGCCATGTTCCCAAAGTCCCTGGTGGGAAAATCTGCCTTCTGCCTCCTCAGCATGTTATTTAACATAACCCCTCATCATAAAGCCTGGATCAACAGTTGTCTAGTTAAAGATAATTACTGCATCTGCTTTCAATCTTCAAGCATATTAATAGTGTCAGAGATTAAAAAATCAACATGTTTGACACTTTTATTCTTAACATTGATGATGTGTGATAAATGCCCGCAGAACATTACTAATTAATGGGAAAAAAATGTTAGAAATTCTGAAATAAAATCTAGCCATCATAAGAGAGTTGTGGGTGGTAGCCTACACTGCTGCCATCGTTATGGTGTTCTCTTGGGTTTGAATCTGGTTGCTATGTGGTTACTAGGGTGTTTTGTATATATGTCTAGAACTGAAAGGGGATTTATAGGGTATTCCGAGGAATTATTATTATTACATCTTTTTTTAATTTTTTTTATTAATTGTTACACTCTTAAATATAAAGGTGCTTAAAGTTAGGTTGCAAGGATGCTCCAGGTGATTGCTTATCTATTTGTATCTCTTAAAAAAGGAATATAATAATAAACATGACTGTTGAGTACAGTGTTCAGGGTTGCACTTTATTTTACAGTATGTGTACTGTACTTATAGTGTACTTACAGTGTATTTATCTAAGAAGGTTCTGGAAATACAAGGTAACTACATGGGGTAGGGTTAGGTTTAGGGGTAGGTTCAGGGTTAGTACCTAGTTATTACATAGCTATTGTAATTACTATAATAAGTACATAGTATTTACATAAGGAACAGGACTGTAAAATAAAGTGCTACCGTGTTCAGTCTTCAGGTGATCAGGTTGTGTGACAGCTGTTGTAGGTTAACAATCTAACACAGCTTGCTTTAATGAGAAACCTGCACATGTGAAAGCAGATGGATAAACATTAAATAGACAGGATGGGAACACAGGATGAATCAAGCAGTGCATTTCACAAATACCATCAGAAGAAAATAGATAAATTGCACTTGTGTGGAAAAGATATTAGTCAGTCCTTTTCATTAGCTACAAAAAGACTAATTACATATCATTCAAATGTATTTATTTTTTATTTATTTATTTTTAGATGCAAAGCCAAATGGTCATTTCGGGCCACTTCACTGCTATGAGCAAGTATCTTATGTTCATGGAGTCTAAAAGTAAATTATTGAGCTCATGTAAAGTAGAACCATTGTTATTTCACAAGTGAAACAGCCTTGGTGCATTTATGTCATTGCATTTTATTTATTTTTTCTATTATTTGCCATGCTTTCAATTAAAATGAACAAATCATTATAATAAAACATGGTATAGGCCTTTGATTATAGAGAAAGGATTCCTTTTGAAATGATGTCTGCCAAAAGCTTGCATCAAAATTCATTCACTAGTAATTGTCGGGCACGTTGTTGTTTACTTTGCAGGTAAGTGATTTGTCTAAATTGCACTACTAAATGTAAAATGAATCAAAGAAAGATTAGGGCACAGTTCCAAAGTAACTATTTCCATCTGAAAGCCTTTCAAACTCATTTAAACATAATTCAACTTGTGTACTCTTGAGTGCAATTCACTGTTTGCATTCAACAAGCAGTAATTGTTAAATCACAGTAGCATTGTGTCTGACACTCTGCACAAATATGAAAACTCATGTGATGTGAGGTACATTTTTTTTTTTCCAATTTAGAAAAGTGTTGTTATTTTTTATTATTCCACTGCAGGTTGAAGCTGCTGTTCTTGTAATTTCCTGCCATTTTGGCCCATGCAGTTCACCCAGCTTTCCTGTGGGCTTGAAATCAACTTTTATATGGGTCCTCCTGCCTTCCATTTACAGAAGAAGTTCAACCACCTACAGAAATTCCACAGATTACCTCCTTGCAACGAAAATGGAAAAAGCTGAATCTGGTGTAAAAAAAAAAAAAAAAAAAAAAGGTCTCCCAGTACTGATTCACTTTTTATTATGACCTCACATAATCACACGTAAAAACATACTAATGTTATTTCATCTTTGTCAAAAATAAATATATTATGTATTATGTAATCATTGAGTATTATGTGTCATTGACAACACATTATGAAACATGAGCATTTCAGTCTGTGAGGCATTGCATTATTTGGTGATGCAGTGCTATTAACGAACAGACAGCCATTATCCTGTAGTAGAGAGGATTTTGAAAGTATCCATCACCACATTACGGAAGCAGGTTCACACAGTCAGTGAGTCCTCATAGAGTCCTCAGAGAATTGAGGAGACATCTCTGATTGCTCAAAGTTAAACCCAGGAGAATCAAACCTGACAAGCTGTCTCCATGCTGGAGAGGTTTCTTGAAATCCTGAAGACACATTCTGAGCATTTCTTGATATGATGTTATTTCTGGCAATAAAAATATTAGGCCCAGGGTAACAATACATTGTTGCATCCTTCAGATAGAACAATGCAGAAGTTAGGCATATGATCGTTAGGCATATAATCGTATTTTTTTCTTTCATTGCTTGTATTATAAGAACATTCTAAATGTATTCTAACAGTCTTCATCGTGCAGTGAATGCTTTTGCACTGTCAAGACAAGTTTTTGATAGTTTTTTGCAAATTCGGTGACTAGATATGTCAGCTATCGTCCCTCAGTCCGTCACACATACAGCAAAGCATAATGTTGGGGAATGTCTTTCAATTAGAATCAAGGAAAAATCATACCTTTTCTGTTGGCCACCTTTTTTATTTTATATATATATATATATATATATATATATATATATATATATATATATATATATATATATATATATATCTGAACTTCAAAAGTTGCACTTAAACCATTTTGTGCAAAAACTCGCTTCAGCTTGTGAGCAGCTTGTTACAGTACCGAGTTCTTGGTCAATCATGTATTGTGAATTATCATTTAAATAATTTGGAGAATTTTTACATTTCATTTGCAGGATGAGTTTTACATAATACACATATTATTCTAGAGGGTATGGTAAGACCTACTTTATGGAGGACCTACCTACCTGTACTTTTAATTGTAATTTAATGTGCACCATTTATCAAGCTGAATCTGGTTTTTGTGATGGTTATAGCAGCTGATGGCACCCATTCACTGCAGAAGCATTGATGAGCAAGTGACATAATCCTCCTATTAATAGCAAATATTTACATAATTCATTCTGTAAATGCTTTATAGCAATAATTTTGACTAAACTATAATTAAAAACTCTATAACTGCAGTATACTTAAATTATTCTGTAAGCACTCTTATTACTTCATTTAAAGTAAATATGGTTTGTTTGTCTAAGCGTGGAAGTTAATCTAATATCAATTTCTTTGTGTGTAATCACTTATGTTCATCCTTCTCACTTTGGGAGGAAAAATGCTAAATTAATGAAAGTAAATGTAATAATGGTTAGCTTATGAATAGCCTTTTGAAACATCCCAAATTAATCTTTTATTGGGAAATTTGTTGGATTGCTGCAGTTTTTCCACCATTTTTGTCTATGTTTATTACAAAATAAATTTGCATTTCCTGCCAGGCAGTTTGAGAATCAGGAGTGATCTGGAATGGATCAGTTTGAAGGCCATTATGAAGATAAACTACAGTGCTTGCCTATGTAAGCTCCTCTACATTATAAATGGCCTGAGAGTGAGGAAATTTCCAGAAAATTAAAATTTTTGCAAAAATTATTGCTTTTAAACAGAAAATGAAAAGTTTCTCCAACGTGGGTGTTAAAACTTTTTTCATTGTACTTATGTAATCTGTTTAAGAGTACACACTATATTATTCTGTACATAATGATCTTCAGAATCGAAACACTACAGCCTCTGGCCTTCTTCAGATTACAACTCACATGGTGGACCAGTATATGGACAGGTCCAATTAAAAAAGACATTACCACACAGGCTCAAGAGGGCTTGTTATATCATATCATCAGCCCACTGACAGGAGTGGCACATCTGCATACATTTTGGATGAGCTGTTGTGTTTCTCTGGAGATTAAAGTCTAGGTCTGGCAGAGGTGTATAAACTGAAGTCTTTTTCTTCCAGCTTGTGCAAGTGGTTGAGATCAGAATAATGCACATTTGTATACATGGACTAAAATAACTAAATCAGATTTTAGAACAATGACCCTCAGACTATGACACAAACATGCCAGGTCTCCATACATTCTGTCGTAAAAAAAAAAAGAATTTCCCCTGTGTGTGATGCTGTGGTAACATGGTGAATAATTTCCTTTCATAAGAGCATGTCTCTTCTGACAACACAATTACTTGGTGTGTTCACACCACTGTTTTTCTATAAACTATCATTAAATAAAACGGAGCACTATCAGTGTTCAGCTTATCACTCATTTAAGCCTCACATATTTGGTTTACATAATTATTTTTAAACTGATTTATGCTTCAAGCTTCCTGACTGCACTTTACTTAATAACCTTATAGGTCAAAGAAGAATTATTCACAATGTCTTCCATATGTGATGTTTGATTGCACAAGAGGCTTGACATTTCAAAATGATCCAACTCTTTTAAGTTACAGTATCCACACAAACTATTGTACATTTGAGAGCTGAGTAGGATAGTAATGGATTGTGGATAAACTGATATCCACTGTTGAACAAACTGAAGTTAGAAAGTACAAAATTTAAAGTGCAATACTTGACAAAATATACAACATGAATATAGACTTGCATTGTATCTTTGGTTAAACTTAACAGGAAGGTTTAAAGGGAGCCAAACTATAATAATTTTTTTCATACCGTTATTTAAAAGTTTTATATCTTTGAACAGCTTTTTATCTCTTTTAATTGTATGAAAATCATGGAAAATAGTTCTTTGCAGAAAAGTGTTTTTTTTTTTTTTTTTGAAAGACACTAGTAGTCCACACATGGATGACAAGAAACGGATTGCATGCATAGAGGTACAAAAATTGGGCACAATTACAGATTTTCATTCATTTAGTTCCATTCTTATGTCAATTCAATGCATGTCAATTTGTCATAGGCAAAACATTAAGGATCCCTCTCAACTAAGAGAACCCTGTCAGATGGACCATAATAATATTAAAGTTTAAAGTAAATAACTATTTGTTCAAAATTATTAAATTAAACTGCTATATATTTTTAGATATAACAGTTAATACTTAAAACCGTGTATAAAAATTTAAATTGTATAAGGTAGTTTTTGTATCAATTTTTTAATGAATTATATATTTATGTTTCCATTTTTTTTTTAAGATATACATATTTAAACAGTGGCATACATAAAAAAAAGATTGTTTTCATGTCAAATTTATTTAAACAAACATTACAGAAAACATCACTGACGAAAGGTTGAGTGAGGATATAACAAATATACTGCATATATTCAGCAACCCTTCTCTCTCTCTCTCTTTTCTAGTTGACTAAAGAGCTATGGACACTGAATGACGTTCCTGCCTTAAATGCACTGATACAGTATGATAATGGGTAAATGTAACCTTGCGTGACATTGTTTAACTAGCTGTTTTATTGATGTATTTCCACGGCTTAAACACAGACAGCAATTACACAAAACATAATCTATTTAAAATTGGAAATGATCTTTTGGCATGCATTCTGATGTTCATTCATGGTAATTTTGTGTATATCTAGTAGTCAAGTAATGAGGGAGAGAAGATAAGTTTGCACTCTGTGCTACGGACCACATTAAAGTGCGCCAGAATAACGTTTGTGGTTTAATTTTCAGAATAAATTAACACTTGAAAGCCGTAATGTTGTTTCATTTCAAAAGTAACAAGTGACAAAGATTATGGCGATTACATGGATTATTGGATGGCAGGTGTAATGCAAATCTAATGTTTAGTAATGTTTCGTTTGCGCATCAACAGAAAACAGCAAGACCAAAAGATCAATCACATTTCATCAAAATGAAGACTAAAGTTCAGAAATGAGCCAACATAGGGCTACATTTTATTGCTATTTTAAAAAATTTCAAATATAAGTTTATACCAATAATTTGTGCTGAAAATAAAGAAACAAAGTCATGTACTTTACTGCTGCTTAAGTCCATCCTCGTCTCTTCACACCAACAACTGGTCTGTTGCTAGTGAACCTGAAATCAATGCAGCTGTGGGGTTTCTCCTCTCAACCTGTCATGATGTTGTGTTGGTGAAATGGAAAGTAACTCACCTTCAAGAACTGAAACGACACGGTCAGATTTTATATGCATTTGAAATTAATTTTATTAAATTTTTATTTTTTCCCTGGAATGTAATAATAAGGATGATGGAAACCTCAGTAAATTTACCCCAACCCCCCCCCCCCACAACATTCAATAGTCCTTAATAAATATCAGTTATCCTGAGCGTTGCTTCCACGGTCTACACAAATGTCAGGAAGTCATGCTTTTGACTAAAATCTTGATGACATCATGGTTCTAAGCGAAGGAAACCAGTTTTCAAAAACGTAAAAAAAAAAAAAAAAAAAAACTTTAAATTAAAACTTAATTAAAATAATGCATTTAGCAGACGCTTTTATCCAAATCAACTTACAGTGCATCCAGGCTAACATTTTTTTACCCAACACATTTAAGTTTAAGAACTGAATTAAGCAACCAGAAATTTGATCCATCAGCATTTCCATTGCTGTAAACAGTTTTTTGTTATAGTGATGAGTGTCTGCACATGACATTGTGTGAAAAACAAACTATGTGTCACAGCTTGAACAGGAAGTGTCCGTTGTAGAGGTGCTGTTGCCACCCAAAGCAGTGTGTGCTGCAGGCGATGAACTGTCATTTTTTCTCTTTAACAAATTCCCTGTGTGCTATTACACCCAGTTTAGCTATCACCACGCCAATATCTACAGAGTTTCCTCGTCGTCCTCCAGACCGCTGCTTGACCTCGTGGGCAGGGACTCCTTTAACAGGATGTCATCGACCTGCTTTGCACTGTCCTCTGGCTCCTCAGGTATGGATGGGGGCAAGCTGTCAGCATCCGAATTCAGCACATAGCCTGGCAGTGTGGCATGGGCACTGATAGTTGGCCCCCCGCTGCTGCGGTAGACTCGGCTGGAGAAAAGCGTGGTGGAGCGGGTGCCAGGGCCCCCAGTAGCCAGCTGGGACTGACTGCTGGTGCTGTTGTTAAGACCTGTCAACACAGAACCGTAGCGGTAGCTCCCACACACCACCGGACCCTTCCAATCAAACGCTAGGTTCCACCGGGTCCATGTTTTCTTGATCTCAGTCTGGACCTGTGGATCAGAGTTAGATGCTAAAGAACACTGGATGTTGAAATGCACAGGAACTTTTTTATACAATCACTAAGGCAGATTTCTATATACTGTCAGTCATAAAACAATAACCTTAAAAAACAACAGGTACCATAATACAATGTTTTGTTTTGTAAAAACAATGTACTGCAGCTATTGAATGTATTTTGAACCAAAGCACTCAAAAATAATCTACAGTTTAGCCCACACTAATTGCGGTCTTGTTCACTGCATTGAAAGTTTTGGGAAATGGATCCTAGTGATTGTTAAATTCTCCTAAACTCCAACACTACAGTCTACCCCGACAGTTAGGATGACGAACACTTAAAACTTCACAGTTTGTTCTGACTGGTCTTGATTAAAAACTAACATATGTTGCAAAGCACTTTTACAATAGGTTTAAATTAACAGTATTATTACATCTATACAACATTCAATGTGATTTAATGGGTGGGGGATCTCCATTAACACCACCAGTTTCTAGCATCTGCCTGGCTGAAGCACTGGCAGCCGCTGTGTGCCAAAACGCCCACCACACACTGGCTACTGGTGGAGTGGAGACCAAGAAACGTAGCCAATCAGTTTAAATAAGCATGAGTAGGAGGTTATGATGGATGGAGACCAAAGTGCAAATTTGTCCAGCATGCCAGGGTTGTATTCCTACACATTTTATTTTTTTAAGGAACCCCCCTGGGATTGCTAATGACATCAAAGAGTCAGGACCAGTTTAACATCTCATTGGAGTCGGCTGCTGGGTGAGTACTCCCTGCTGGCCTCACTAACATCCAACAGAAGCATAACTTTCTCAAGCAGGCTTCCAATCCACATAATAACAAAACACAACCCTAAGGTTTCCACCATAGGAAAGGTCTCCTCTTGGTCCTGGTCCAGTGGAATCTCTAATGGGGAGACAATCTGAGCATCCCTGCCCTGCAGGTGCGTGTCTTATCTCAAGTAGACCTCAGAACGTTTTCTGGTCTCCTTGTGGCTCAGGCTTATGGATCCCTCGCTAAGTTCTTCATGTGCTTATAGCATGGCGCTACTGGATATGTATAGGCAGGGCCGTGCAGAGACCTTTGGAGGGGCAGGTGCTCAAAGTATAAAAAGGGCACATGGAACAAGGTTTTAAATGGCGCTGTTCAAAATATCAATACAGCAATATATTGTGATGCATTCCTTGGGGATTCACGTATCGATATGGATGGTTATGTATTGATACAGCAGCAAATGCTTTGAAGCAAAGAAACAATAGAGAAGACAATTTTAAGTTTAAAATAATAACAGCTCTTGGATTAGAAACTGAAATGTCTTAAATTGTCCCAACCTGATGGCTTTTTCTTCTCTGTTTCAGCATGAATCTATTATTTTAACCATCACTACTACTCTTGCACCTAATCAATAAGTCCACCTTAAATATTGATACAAAACATAAAAAACTGATCCACTGGAATATAGTGATTAATATTATTATTACGGTTGTAGTTGTTATTGTCTACAATTGAACACCTTTGCAACGTAAACAAATGACAGGCTACATTTGTTATTCATATCCTTCACTCTGTACTTTGATGTCAGGTATATCATGCATTTTTTTATTGACATTGATATTTTTACATTTATTTCCAGAGAGATAGTATTGAGTTTACAGGCTAAAGTGGTCTTGCTGTTGTAAACACTGTTGCTATTGTAGAAAAAAAAAAATTTGCGTCACATTTAAAATATAATTATATAATTAATTCCTGAATTTTTATAATGATAATTCAGAGAATGAGAAAATCTGAATGAGCCTTACCAGTGTTGTGATAATTATTTTTAAGGCACTCAACGTGTTAAAAAATAAATAAGTACTGTAATATAATAAAAGTTTAGTCAAATAACATAAAAAAGACCAGACCCCTCGATGCCTGTGAAACCTTTCTCCCTCAAACAGCACGCTAGTGTTACTACTACAGGCTACACACAGCAACTTATCTGCATGTTCTCACATCATATCGTTCTTGTAAAATAATAATAAGTAAATAAACATCAAAATCACTTCGCTGAGAATTAAACACCACTTACCAGCTGCCACGGTTCTGAAAATACAATTAAAAATGCGCGTGCGGCCTGAGGAATTTTCCCGGTCAGGTGAAAGGTCATCATATTGGTCATATTTATTGACTAAATTATTATTAATAAATTGTAATAATATTATGATTGGGCGTTGGCAGGCATTCACAAAAGGGTATGTTATTACAAAAAAAAATTAGAGGAAATTTTGCTTTGACAAAAGGGCACTTTTGAGGCAAAGGAGCAGGTGCTCAAGTGAACCAGTTCTTTCGGACAATTCGATCAAATAAACCAGTTGAAAAAAAAAAAAAAACGGTTCACCGGTTCTTTTGCGCTCGATGTAATGTCATTAGTGATGACTGCCCTTAATTCAAGCCTTCAGTTTACACGCGCTTATAACATAAGCACAGAATCAGTTCAGAATCAATCACCAAAAGAATCAGTTCGGTTCAGACGAGCTGTGAGTCAGTCTGCTTCACACTGAATCACACATGCGCAGTATCATCAGCTCCTCGGTTCTCGACGAATCAGACGCGTCTGACAGAAATGGTTCTCAATGAGCGTTTCATAACTCCTGACCTGATATTTATATATACTATTCTTCAGTAAATATATTTGTTTGACAGGGAAGCTGTGCGCAAACAGGAATATATATTATTTAAAAAAAGAAAGAAAAAAAAAACACCCCAGAAAAAAGGGCACTTTCTCTCCAGGAATAAAAAGGGCAGGTGCTCAACCCCCTTTGATGTCTATGTGTGCACGTGCCTGCGTTTCCCCAAAGCAGTCATCAATGATGACCCAATGCTCTTTCCCTCATCTCAGGGAACCAAGGTTCTGCAAGTAACTGGAGCGTCTTCCCAGGAAGTCTCCCATCCAGGTACTGGCCAGGCTCAATCCTGCCTAGCTATAGTGGGTAACCAGTCTTGGACTGCAGGGTGATATGGCTGTGGTATGCTGTGGCTGTGGAATGTTAAAAGTTCTTCATGGAACCATAGAATCCAATAAAGAAACTTTACATTTAACGGTGTGGTCCATGATTATTTGTGCACTAGTATAACAAAAAACAAGCAGGAAGTAGTATGAATGTGTGACTGGGCAACAATTTTTAGGCTTGATTTGTGTGCAGACACAGTGCAGTGGCCAAAGTGCCAAAAAAAGTACAGAATGCAATAGCACAACCGGTGATAACCCACTTAATATTGTAAAGCAGCTTTGCTGGTGCTCACCTCTCCATTACAGTAGCAGTAGATGATAGACACAAAGAAGCCCTAGAGAAGAAACAAAAGTATTTGTTGTTGCGATCTCTCAACAGAGTTCAAATGTCTCAAACTAATGACTCTGGTAATAATGACCATCTGTTTAGTTTATGTATTATATTTAAAAGCCATAAAACAAATTAAATGTTAATGTAATTAAATTATTTTATTGAATTTACCCAGTTCTGTGACTGTGTTTCTGAAGTTACTGCAATTGTAAAGGGAAGTGATGTGTTCTTTTTGGGAAAGACAAGCACTGAATCGTGTCATCAAGCTCCAGATAAAAGACTCTTAACCTAACCAGCACCTGTCATTTAAGACAACCGAACATCTCAAATGGAAATCAATGGTGTGTCATGAGATGTCAAGCCTATCTGGAGTGCTGTGAACTGGATTGACCGGTCAGTATTTCTTGGTCTTATAAGCTAATTAAACATTTAATGTTCAGCAGTTTGTGCAACAAGCATTTAGATGCAAGCAACATTCCCATCAACACCTGTGGGTGGATGTTTCTTTTTAATTATATTTACTAGTTGTAAATTAGTACCATGCATATTCTGTACAACCAGCGCTAAATATCTGAGCGTTTCCCAAAGAAACCAATTTTTCCTCATTTCCTTTGCAACAAGGTTTGTAATAGAACATTAACATTAATTTCTTTAGCAAAGTTACTTTTTATTATTATTATTATTATTATTATTATTTTTAACTTTTTCTGAGGTGATGAAATTATAAACATGTTTTTCCTAATTCTTCCTCTGCAGTAGCTAAGGATTTTCGTAGTAGAAGAAAAAGTAAAAAAAAATTAATAAATAAAAAAGTTGCAAGAACAGTTTCACAAATTCCATGTCATCACTGACTTGCAAATAAAGTGTTTTTCCTTCTTTTTTTTATAATGTTTAATCCAAATCAATAATAAATCATGCAAAATGCATGGACAACATTTATATAAATTATGCTAAAATACACATTACAATTTATAATTTTTAGATTTTTGCATTTATCAAAAGAAAAACATTTGCATCTTGACTTGCAGAGATCACTTATTACATTAGCTATTCGTGCTTTAAAGGCATCGTTTCCATGTACCTGGAAAGAATTGAAGAACAGCTCACAATACATCCGCACCTCCCAGCCAAGACCTTCGAATGTGTGCGGCATCCCAACAAACACAATGTAATGCACTCCAAACACAAGCACCAACACAAGCGTGGATTTGGCAAGCTTCCTGAACAGAGAGAAATGAAAATGTTCTATGAATTAAAAGGATAAAACAAAACATCAGTTATTTACTCACCCTCATACCATTCCAAACCTGTATGAATTTGCAGGTACATTTATACAGCAAATTTCAGAGAGCGAAATGCTCTCATGTCATATGGAATCAGAATGATTGGAAACTGCATGGGGACACTTACTGATTAAGTTCCCCATGCAGATTTCCCATCTGATTTAAAGGAACACTTCACTCTTTTTGAAAATAGGCAAATTTTTCAAAAATAACCAAAGAGTTTCAATCTTTTTCCTATTTGAAACTTGACTCTTCTGTAATTACACTGTTTACTATGACCGGCGGAAAATGACAAGTTGTGATTTTCTGAGCCGAAATGGCTAGGAACTATACTCTCATTTCGGCGTAATGATATTACGCAGCGCCTGAAAATAGACCCCAGCTAACTTCCAACGGTAGCCTATTTTTAGGCGCTGCATAATATAATTGTGAAATGTGTGGTTTTTACAAAGCTCATTGTTCTGAAAAGTGAGGTGTGCAATGATTGGCCAGCTATCCAGTGCACTGTGATTGGTCGAATGCCTCAAGTGTGTGACAGAAATATTACACCCAAACCATACTGTGATGCCATGTGTCCTGGCGTGACAAGACAACAACAATTAAACCCAATTTAAAATTAGGCACTTGTTGCATCCAGTGGGGACATAATTACTGATTATATTTTCTTTTTATACAGAGACTCCACTACATGGCAAAAGCAACAGCAAGAATAAAAGTTACACCTTTCTTTGTGAGAACATTTGGACAGCGATATGCACATCTTCCCACATAGTGACAGACATGTAGGGGCTTGTTAGAATGAGACGTTTAAGTAGGCTTGGTTGACTCTTAACTTCTATAAAGAATATCTCTTTGGATTTGAGACTTCAATCTTTGCAACTTTACAGATCTTTTTTGTGCAACCAAGAGCTTGTAACTCTCCAAAGAGAAAGGAAAGCTTGAAAAGGCATTTTATGACCATTTTAAAGAGGTCTGTACACCTTGTGTGCTATATGTCTAAGTCTTCACAAACTAAAAACATATTTATCTAAGAATCATCCTCTTCACTACAAAGTTATCACATGGATTCAGTGGATTAGGAAGGGCATAGGGCATAACAAAAAGTGTAAACATTCTGCCGAACATCTTTTTAGTTCCAAAAAAGAAAGTCGTACAGATTTTGAATGACATGAAGGTGAGTAAATGATGACATTTGATGAATTTTTATTATCTGTCAGACTGTCAAAAAGAAACAATAAATGCATTTATTTCCCTATCAAGTGATATACATGCACAATTTCACCCTGTTTATAATAACATAGAATCTTTACTGCCAAGTGACCACCGTTGAAATATCCCCAGCTAAGCAACATGTAATACAATTTTGATCTCAGTGAGGTATTTGTGTTGGCCGATAAGGCCAAGTACAGTGTGTGATGTAGTCTTTAATCTGTGTTTGATGAATGTGTGTGGCTTTAATCAGAATAAAGACAAGTGCAAGATCTTTTTTTTTTTAAATGCTACGCCTTGCCTGCCAGACAGGTTAAAATGTCTTGCAAATTGGTCATGAAAATTATCCTGAAAAATAATTGGCAAAACAGCAATGCTGGAAGATCATGAGGTACAAATCCTCTTTTAATTGAATCCCCGCTAAGTTTGATCAACCAAAGTGTTCCAGTAAAAGGAGCGTTGCACCGAACGAGAGTCAAAATGATGTGACGTACCAGCATTCGAGGTCATTTGCATTACAGATTTATTTCTGTTAGATTTATGACAAAGTTCTCTTTGGCTTAGCAAAATGCACTATTCACTGTGTTTGCAAATATGACTGTTTGTCTTTATGTCTGTTCTACCAGCTGTGCAAACTGACACCTGTGACTCTTCATGCTGCTAATTGGCGGGGAGGCAGCAATGATCAAATTGATTACGGTTATTAGTCGCACAAAATGACATCTATTGGCATTGTGTTTGCTCCAAACTGGATTCTATTAGGGAGCATCCAGAATAACATTTTGACATGCCAAACCCAAATGTGCATTTATAGGGTCTAAAAGCATTTTTTTTTTTCAAAGCCAGACAAAAATAACGAAAAATTTCCTTTCAGCATGTAACAAGATCAAATCTGTAATATCCAGTGAAATGCTACACTGATTACAGCACATGATGGAATGATGGAAACCACAATCCGAATCAAACTGCAGAATGAGTAGGCGTAGGGGAAGCTTATTATCACATCTCTTAGCCACAGGCGATTCTGCCTTTAAGCTGTCAGATGAAAAATTTTGCTTAAATTACATAAGGAAATAAATAGTTGCTGTAGCTTCCATTCTTTGCAGTCTAATAGCAGAGATGATGCTGCTGTAATGACACAGACAATTTGGGCTGGTATAACACTGAATTCACAATTTCAAGGCACTGGAATGGATAAAAAGAGGCTCAGTGGAAGTGGATGCACAAACCTGTACTGTTTCCGTGTGTCATATCTGCCTGCGTTGGTCTCGCGGATCTTGGTGGCGAGAACCCTCACAATATTCACAAACAGGAGGAAGTTCAGCTGAGAAAGAAAGAGCAAAGAGAAATAACTGTAAAAGGTGACACTTGCTGCCTGCCTAATTATTATTTGAGTAACTGAAAGACTGTAATGGGAGTGAGAATTTTATCCATTATGCATATCTGGACAATAAAGCTTTTCACAGAAGGGTCACTGGCAGATGACCGGCTAAGTGATTGTATGGCTGCTTTTTTCCCAAATGAGCAGGGATGTCATTTGAAATATGCTAATTTCCATCTGCTTAATCATAATGAGTGGGGTGTCTGTGCATGAGATTTTAAGCTCAGTCTGGAATCAATAAGACCAAAAAAAAAAAAATGCATTCTGGGAGCAGAAAATATGGTTTAGGGTCATACGGGTATTATTTAAGATATAGTGTTTGCAGTGCAGCGTTTCAAATACAAAAAGACTCAGATATAGATGCATTATTTGGTGTGTATCTTTATTCTGAAATTATTTTATATTGCTTTCTATTATGTATATGTACTAAAAAGTGTTTTTAGCACTATTTAGATTGCTTAGCTGCACATGAATAATTAATGAAGAAAAATACATAGCTCTCCTATAAACACTGGTGTTGTTGAGCAACATGAATTATGATACCAAGTAGTGCACAAATGATAAATGAACACCTCAAAAGACTAGTGTATGCAAAAATGTTTCAAAGCTATAATGAGAGGCACTTCCTACAGTGTCCAAACATCCGTCCAGTAACCACAAAAGTCAGTCTTGCTATGAATGTTTTGTTTAAAAAAAATCTTAATGATAACTGATGTTTGGTTCAGGGGTGGCAAAAGGCAAGACAAATAGATGGAGCTTTGAAAATGACCTATAGAAGTGAACATAAATAGTTTGACTGAACTGCAATGCTTGCATACATTTCTATTATAAAAAAAAAAAAACAAGAGGACATTCAAATTGCTGGAAAGAAAAACAATGACTGGTATTATCTCTAAACAAAACCCCGCCACATTTCATCCATTAAGAACCTGCGGTGCTCTATGACATGCAACAGGAAAACTCAATCATTCTTCAATCATGGCAATCACACATTTAAATGACCCCTTCTGAGAAAATGCCCCCATATCCACCATCTGTTCAGTGGGCGTATGGGAGCAAATGTAAATGGGCTTTTACAGTTTGCAACATATGAATCATCATTGGCCAGATTTTACTCTCATTATACATTTGACTTTCCAACTAATTGTAATCCATCCATCCACAACAGCCACAATGCCTTTGAATAACAGCATTAGTATCACAGTATAGTAATGTATTGTACAGTATTTTTAAACCGTAGATCAGCAATGAGGAGAAAAAGCACAACTGTATTTTTTTTGTCTTATAATTATATAGTACTTGTGAGGCAGAAGGAAAGGTTGGACATAAATGAATTGCCTTATCAATCATATACAGTAGTTACAAAACAGGTTTTCAAATTATGTGAGATGTCTAAAAATAAGTCTCTCAAAAAATGATTAAATGCTTAATCTTTTCAGTGTAAATGTGTGAACCTAAATGACACAGCGTGAAATGGCATCATTTCAGTGTCTGAGCAGATCAGCCTGAAATGGAACTGAGGACCGTTCAGTGATTTTTAGTCTTTTTTTTCTTCTTCTCCTTCTTTTTCTGGGGCAAAAAAATTCATGCATTTTAAAGTTGGAATCATTTATTTTTTTTTTTTACAACCACACACACCAACCACACAAACTTCAATCGCCTCGTGCAAGTAACTTGTAAGGAGAAGTCCAGCTGTGCTGCCTGGCACAAGTTAAACAAGGCTGTGGATAAAAGTAGTCATGCTGAGGCAGCTTCATCATCCCCACAGAATACAACATTTGCTTGATGTGCACAAAAGATATTAGAACAGTTGGATGTACACAGTTTAATCCCTCACCAGTACGGCTAATACTAAAACCTTCAACTAATGCAAGCGGGTCTATTTATGTATGCACACGAGATCCACACATAAACATGTCCCTCAAATGCTTGATATGATGCCATGCAAACAGCATGTATAATCCCTAAATAACAATTAATACAAAATATCTATTTAATGAGTGTACATTCCATTTACAAATAATGAAAATGTACAAATATTATAGCAAATGTAAAAAACAAAAACAATAGCAATAAAGCCAACCTGAGACCTACAACCTCTGGAAATTAATAAAAATTTTAAATCAATATAAAAAAAAAAATCCAGTTATTAGTGGGTCTTTAAATGGCTATTGTGATTCAGTTTCAAATAATTATTTGCCAAAAAAAAACCCCATCTACTCAAACCTAGTTTTGTTACTGAAGATTCCATTTATTATATATAATGCATTGATGTCTGACTCTTTCAGCTGTACAGTTACCTGCCAGCCTCTGTATCCTTGAAGATACATAGATAATATAAAATGACCTAAACACCTTAAAAAGATTCTTTTCAAATAATAATCCATTGATGAACAAAACATGTCAGTAATCTGTTAGATATCTATTCCTCCACCACAACTGCAATTAGTGTAAATAGAATTATGCTATTTGTCACAGAGTCTATTCACACTAAGTGTTAAAAAAAATGATGCAATTTACATAAGCAGTGGTAGATATTGTTTGCTCAAAGTAAAAAATAGTAAATTCCATAGATGGTAGCACATAGTGTTTCAATAACCACAAAGGAATTACTGGTCCTGGTCCACTCATGCCTGTCAAAAGTCCTGGCTCCACCTCTGCCAGCATGACTCAGCATGGTCTCAGTACAACCAAAGCCCTTCAAGAAAAAAGTCTGTTATCCCAAGAAAAAAAATAAAATAAAACTGGTCATGCAGAGGAGCATCTGCAGTCAGAGCAGTTTCTCTCTTGCTCACAGAGTGTCATGATGGCATCATCTAGGTGACTGGATGTGGCCAAAACATAATTGAAGACTGCAGGCACCTCATGCTGACTCAAGGAAAATGTTCAGTACTGTCCAGGTACACCTGGTGATATGAAGGCTTTAGTAAGAGCTGGACTTATTTGAAAATGTATTCCCTGATGTCGTTTCAAACCTCTTTGACAGACATTCTTCTGTGGAGCATAAAAGAAGATATTTAATGGGTAACCATATGGTTATTGTACGCACCAGTGTTAATTTTGACAGCAAATTCGGATTTAGTCTTAGTCTTAGTCTTTTGAATAACACACCATTTAGTTTTAGTCACATTTTAGTCATCTGAAATGTTTTAGTCTTAGTCTAGTTTTAGTCGACTAAATATCATAAGAGTTTTAGTCTTAGTCTAGTCTTAAGTCTTTTAGTCTTAGTCTAGTTTTTTTTTTTTAGTAGAACAAAGTCAACTTAGTTGACTTGACTAAATGTTTCCATCAGTCTGTTGTGGAATGGTATTTATAAAATAAACATAAGGCCTGCTCTCAATGAAAAATATACATGCTCTCTGAAAAAGATATGCATTCGTCCTGAATGATATGCAATGCATATGACATTCTTTCAAGATGAAGTACAGTATTATTGAAATAGACAACCACCTATATTATATTTGTATTGTATGTTCATTCTATTTCTTTATTTGTGATATTTACACAAAGTTTACATTTTTTAAGTTTGTTTTTGTTCATTTAAAATAGCACTGCATAGTCTTCACTGTAAAATAAAATACACAATCAAACCAAAATGTATTCAGACACCTTCAATGTTTCTTACAATATCACAGTTTATCTGCTGTAGTTTAGAAATTGGTAATAAAATATGACAATAACTCAGGGTTAAACTGTGTCAGAACAACAAATTCATCTTGATAATGTCTGATGCAATGCTTAATTTGGTTCAGTCTGTGGTGTGAAAAGGTTGCATTAGCAATTAAAGAAAGAAACACTTAAGCAAAACATGCTCAGGTCCCTAATCATTTTTTTTTTTTTTTAGTCACTAGTAAAACAATATAATCTATTCTATCTGATTTTTGGATTGACTTTGGATAAATTCTTGTTAAAACTACAAAGTAATTTAATCAAGAGCAGTGAGTGATTTACTTTCATTTTCATACATTAAAGACACTGACAGCAGAGCTAGTAAATTAGGCGCGGTCACTTTAAGAGACAAATGCATCCGTTATAAAGATACACATCCGATTTCTTTCCAACTCTTTACTTTCACTGAAGACACAACTACAGACCTTTTCGAACACACTTTCCAAGACGGGTATTTCGACATATTTAGTATGTATTTGTTGTCGGTACAAAAGCAAGAAGACTTTGAGACGCGTCTCTGCTTGCTCCCTGAACACCGCGCTGCTGAATTGAGCTCTTTCACCTTTCGCTCTTTTTCTTATGTTTATTTAAAATGCGATTTGTATTTGTTCGTTCAGGTGCAGGAGGACGCAAACGTCCTGAAGGAGAACTCGGTTCAGTGTTGCGCGAGTAACCAGCTGCTCAGTTCAACTTTCCCGCAGCGCGGGGCTGAAGCCAACTTGATGTGTTGAATGCTTGGAGCACGTTATAAAACGTATTCTTACACATTTCTGTTTTAATAAATGCTCATATTAAAACATAGCATAAGTAGGTACAAAAATAATCAGTGATACATTTACGACCCCATAAAAATTTGGGTCGCAATGGCATTTCAAAAGGTCGCAGTGTAGTTCCCTGTGTAAACAACTTAACTGTTATGAAAACGTCCTCGAAACTGTGCGAATTTCTGCAAACTCATATTTGTTCTCTTTTCTGTGTAACTGCTGCTGCGTTTGTTTAGCTGTGGCGCTTGCATTTGCCGCGGCTTTTTATAATGGCTCGGCTGCTTCTGCATAGATCAACCTACCCTCAAAGATTCGCTCTGATTGGATCTCTTCTCCATTCGTCCCGCCCATATATTTTCGTCTCATTTTTAATCGTTGACTAAAGTGTCAGTTATATTTCGTCACGTTTTTCGTCATCATATCTGACTTTTTATTTAGTTTTTATTTAGTTTTCGTCCGTGAAAAAGGTTAGTTGACGAATATTTTTCGTCATAGTCTTCGTCAACGAAATTAACACTGGTACGCACCCAACAACGCTGGTCTTTTCAACAAACTTAAAGCAATTTTTAGGTGCTTTGTTTTGTCATTTGTGGAGTTTAATTAAGCCTATTATATATTCAATATCACTGCACAAAAGCTGAAACTTTTTTCTGTTTCACAAAAGAAAGAAAGTGATAGGTTTAGAATGGCATGAGGATCATTATATGATGACAGAATGTACAGTAAATCTACAGAACAACGAACGTCTTGTTAAGCTGTTGACCTTCTATGGTATGCATTATGTTCTAGTCATTAATCATTTTTAGAAAAGATTTTGTTACATGAAATAGCTTCAATTATACAAATCTTACATTGCATTATGGCAACACTGAACCACATTGAAAAAAGGTCAAAAAAGTAGTTTAGCTAAAAATTATGATTTATTTTCTATTTAAATGCACATTTCCTAAATTTATACATTTATATACTCTGAACTACATGCAAACCAAAAATAAGTGGACCTCTATCATTTAACCTTCACTGAAGGCTAATTCATTCTCACTATTGGCCTTCTTTAGCCTTTCTGTAAAATATTGCAGTATTCATTTTCTGAAAAGAAGAAAATATTTTGCTATGTATACATAAAAACAACTATACTCCAATAAATGCTTAAAATAAATAACTGCAATCATATTGATGCTACTATCTATTAAACATTTCAATAGGGATATATATTACTGCAATTCCACTGTGGTACAGCGTTGCCATATTAATTCATTAATATTTTCCTTATTAACAGTAAAACTACATTAGATAAAGTTAAATTGTGGATGAAAATATCTAATTTCCTTAAAGATGCTGCCACAAAAAAAAAAAAAAAAAAAACCCTTGAGAACAGTTGAGGTTATGAGGAAATGGGGTTAAGAGAGCACTTTCTGGAGGAATTCAACAGGTGTCTTTCTTGTAAGGGTGACGGGGGAAAATTTCTGTGGACAGACATTCAAATGTCATGTGTCTTTAAAAAAAACAGCACATCATTGTCGACTGTCACAGTGGGGCGTACATCCAGAGCAGGGGTGCCGCCACTGCTTGAACACCTTGTAGCAGTTGGCACACCACTGTCTCTGTTACATCGACCTTAAGGCCTGCCCTTTTTATTGCAATATATTGTATTTTTCAGAATAACAAGCAAATGAGTAGAATTGAATTATTGCCATATGGCATTTCTGTACCTTAGTGGGAGAACCAGAGAGCACCATTACATTTAGTTAGACATTTTGACTTGCATCACTCTGTGGAAACGGCACAGTTCTTTCTCACGATTCTCTCGCCTGGCCAGCCAGTTCAGCTACTTTAGCATCTGTGAATCCATCACTCTCTGTTCACGACAGGGCACTCAGAAATACATCAGCTCTGACCCTCTCTGCCACCTGGATGGCAGTAGATTACCCAGAAAGCAGCTAGCAGCATGCAATCAACAACAGCTGTGAGGAAACGGATGTACAGAACCGATGGTATCATGTGAGCAAGCATCAAACTGCTGGACCACGCAATACTGGTTATAGCCATGTTTTGCTGAGGAAAAACTGAATCTGGAGTGATAAAGGATGAGTACATTAAATTTCAGTGCTAGCTACAAGTGTAGCTTTTAGAATAAAAAAAAGAGGCATTAAGTCAATTTCAAGGGCCTTGACTGAGAAGCAGCTGTCATTTTCAGAAGCAAAATAAATTATAGTTGACTGCATAATCAGCATAATATTGACTCACTGTATATATTGTGGGGTTCTGAAGCCAGGATTTTTTTTCTTTTTATCTTTCTTTCTTTCTTTAATCAAATGTAAATTCATATCCTAAGCACATATCGGTTAAACAGACATTACTTGCACTCTCAGAAAAAAAAAAAAAAAAAAAACAATCAGATTTTTATATTTTTACATTAACAGTGTAATCCACATTCTATTTAATAAAGCCACAAATTGATCTAATCTAGTTAGTGCTTTTAAAAGCATTTGCATTTATTCCCAAATAATAACTCAAGGCAGTAACAACTTAATACATTTTATTTGTGAACTTTTGTGCAGCTATTCTTTTTAACAGCTAACTTTTAACAATTTTTCTAATTTTCAGATCTTCATTCGGTAAATAGTGGTCATAGACCATTTCAAGTCTTATTTTGACATTAACGACTTATTATTAATGACTTTCCCCTATTCATTCTCAATTACCCCCCACCAAACTCACCACATGCTTTGCGGGTCTGTGAAAAATCAATGGGCTCAGGGGAAGCGAGAGAGGTGCTGTAATTTTACCTGCTGGTGTTGCTGTTGGATGCATACACTTCTTAATTATATATTTTATAATATTGCCATTGTTTTATTTATGTACAACAAATTTTATTCTCATCAAATATCTTAAGGAAGCACTGACTCCCTTGACCCTGTTAAAGATATATGTAGATGTAAAAAAGCAGGTCATGCTCAAGAAGGCTGCATTTATTAGATCAAAAATACAGGAGAAAACAGTTACATTAATGCATTTAGCAGACACTTTTATCCAAAGCAAACTTACAGTGCATTCAGGGTTTTTTTTTTACCAGTATGTGTGTTCCCTGAGAATTGAACCCACAACCTTTTGCACTGCTAATGGAATGCTCTACCACTAAGCCACAGGAACTCAGACAGGTATATTGCAAAATAATAAATCACTGTTTTTATGGCAAAGCTGAATTCTCAGTAACCATTACTCCAGTTTTCAATGTCACATGATCCTTTAGAAATCATTCTAATATTTATATTTGGTGCTAAGAGACTTTTCTTATTATTGTTAAAAACATTAACATTAACAGTATTTATATTTAGGAATCTTTAATGCTAATTGAAAAGAGCAACATTTATTAGATTTTTTTTGTAACAATATAAAAGTCAAAGCAAAAGTATAATTTCTCTAAAAAAAACTTTTAAACAGTATATTGTGTAATAAATGTATTGTTTAAATACTGATTGTCAAACTGTGTATAGTATGTTCACAGTTAATGTGAACTATATATGGTCACTATGAGTTAAATGGTGTGAACTTGAGGAGAACTAAAAACACATTTTCAGAGCAAAAACACCAAGATTTATTTCTGAGTCACCACTTGGTCTGATATATGTATATATATTTGGTGTCACTGTACTTACCTTACATGTATGCATGGCTAATGTTACCTTGGCAGTCGAGTATCTGAATAGTTAAAGCAGCAACTGTAAATCATCACTTCAATTTAAAAAGTGCTAAATAAATTCAATTTTTAAAATTCATCATTTCTAAATGATCATAATGAACTAGAAAGACGAAATGAGGCACCCCCGCTGAGACACTTCGGTCTCTCCTGACTGTGCCCATGTCTGAATCATGTTATTGTCTGTATCCGGTAATTGGCAGAACTGGCAGAAACACATACATGCACGTTGTAATTACGGTAATGATCTTGCCAGTTCTTCTGACATTTGCCTTCTTTGCCAAAGTGCTTTTCATCTTGCAGTAGTGAATAGCAGAAAAGAGTTAAGTTAAAGAGCAAAGTTAGACGATTTCTCCCTCCTCAGGGAAAATTGCCTCAGTCTTTGAACTGTTTCCCAGGCTGTCGCTTAGTTCTCATGCCGTGTTTATTAAGAGCCTGACAGTTTTTTACATCACTTTTACTCACCCCAATGGCTGTCAGAATGGGGACCTGGTAGATCCATTTGATGTTTCCTGCACTCAGCTCCCAGCATCTGCACAGATTAAAGACAGATCGAATGATAAATTAACCAGCACACATGGATTATGATTCGGGAGATATTTAAAAAGCACAGAGCGAGACAGTGGCTAAGAGGCAGATAAGTTTCCAGTCCCAGAGGCAGTGCTAACACATCTACTGTACTTCACTGTGCATTCTGTACAGATCAAAAGGACCTAGTTTAGTCTCTCTCTTTCCTTGAAGTCACTGACCCACTCCTTTCGTTATAAAATGGTGCTTTATAAAACTCATTTCCATTTGTTTACCACCAATTTGTTTCGCATTCATAATCCCATTACAAATGTTTACTATGATGTGCAGCTGAATGGATAATCTGTGGTGCAGAGGATATCCATAAATAGGATATACTGCAAGGGAAGCAGAATGCATGCAGTCTGGAGAAAAAAAAACTAGAGTCATAATGAACATTCTTTATTAATTACTTCAGTAATTAATTATTTATTTTTATTTATCCTCTATTATTAAATAAGGGTACTGCAGGCAGTGTAGTAGTCCACATAGTCATGTCATAGTCCACAATACTTTCACATAAAGGAACAAATGAAAGAGTGCTGTTGTTTCTGTCACATGAAATCTGACAAGGATGCAATAAAATTATACTGCGTCACTGCTTTTTACATAACAATAGTAAATAAAACAAGCTTCACAGCATACAGACTTCAACAATATTTGTGTACAAGGCAACACTTAAACCAAAAATGATGTGAAAAAAACTAAATCTGAATATTCAGACCAGATGTTTATTAATCTGAAAAACAACAGCAACAACATATGAATATGCTGAAGCGATATGCCACAGAAGGCAGTATGTTACAGTGATTTACTGTGGATAATGTTTGTACTTTGAAAAAACATGTATCACAAATAAACAACATTTTTCTTTGTGGTCTCATTATATATTTTAGTTCATATAGCTCATAATCTGTCAATTGGTGTTTTTTTTTTAAATGTGAGCCAAAATCATCACAATTAAAAGAACCAAAGACTTAAACTACTTTAGTCTGTGTGCACTGAATTTATTTAATACACAAGTTTCAAAATTTGAGTTGAATTACTGAAATAAATGAACTTTCCACGACATTCTAATTCATTCAGATGCACCTGTATATTGAAGATTTGCAATGAGTTTTATATTGTTCGTTGACTATACTGCAAAGTTAACAAATACACCTCAATGATTTACAGTAACACACTTTTAATTGAATATTAAGTGTCCCGAAGATTGCTTTAATAGACCTGCTTCACTTGCATCGTGATTTTTTTTTTCTACAGTGTCTTTAGAGATGTTTTATTAAATATAAATATATGTATAGGTAAAAAAATATGTATAGGTAATATTTCAGAATAAATACTGTACACACATATTGAGATGAATGTTGAATATCAAACACCAAGACAACATTCATATTTACTCATTTGGCAGCCGGAGTGAGTTATAATGTATTCATAGGTTATATCAGCATGTGTATTTCCTGGGAATCAATCTCATGACCTCAGCACTGATCACGCTACCAGAATGCAAATCAGATCTGCTTGATGATACATGTAATCTTCTTCACATTTGCTTTTCAGAGTGTTATATCTCATGGTCTTGCAGAAAGCCATTAACCCACCATCACTCACAACTGACAAATGCCAGGAGACTGACAGCTCACTTTTCGCCTTCTCTAAATGAACGTTTCGTTTGCTTTTACTCAAGTGGAATAAGAGATCAACTAGATGTCAGAGTAAAGCTATTTTTATCTTTAATAACAAAGGATATTAATTCAAAAGAAATTAAACATTTCAACAGTCTAATTTATTTTCAAATGATTCAATTACTTAATTATTGTTCTTGTTTTGTGTTTTCTGACACAATCTTGATTTAATGTATTTTAGTTTAGATTAAATTGTTTATATAGCTGAAAAAAATACAGTATTTGTTTTCCAAAAAATACATATGATACTTAAATTGCATATGACAAAAAGAAACAGAATTCTAAGTATTTTCATAACTCAGAAAATTATTTTATTGGGTAGGGTTAGGGTAGATGTATGGAGGGCTTTATTGTGCCAATAAGGTGGCATCCATTTAATAATTTGCATTTAAATTATAATTTACACTCAATATCTTATTATTGCGTACTGTTTTATAATGCACTATAATACTGAAATGCAGATGATTTGTAATATGTAGCAGGATGTTTTTTTCTAACAGTGTAAACAGTATCTATAGCTATTGCAGCTTACTTTAAATGGCATATCGTTAAAAATACTGCATATATCGCTAAGAAAATATGTTATTTTCACTGTAAATAGCCACTGTAAATTTATTTTAAGTGGCCCAAGTCATCTCAACCAGTCGTCATTTTTTTACTTAACCTTTTTTTTCCCCTTTCCTTCTCAGCCTTAAAATTAGTTTTTCTCAATCGATTTGACACTTTTCTCCAATGCAATGTACTTACAATGCAATGTAATGCAATGTAAAACAATTAGCACAGCCATCCAAACACAAAATTATGCAACTGTATATACACGTGTGTGTGTGTTTGCTGTATACATGGACTATCCTGAATTACTGTATTGATCTTGACTTTCATGTGCATCTGAAAAAGAAATTAACTGCAGTTTGTTTACACTAAATATTTGCTGCGTTTGCATCATAGGAGAAAAAATTTAAGTTAGTTTGTTGTCCTCCTTTAGTGCTCCTGGATATTTTAAAGAATTGGTGAGTTGTGTTGTATTGTAACTATTGAGTTTTGTGCACATTGTTTTGAGAAAATGATTTGCATGATTTGTAATTTGTATGGAATGAATGTAAACATACAATCTGTCTAGGACAATTACAAAGTGTTTTCCGATCACTGTGTTCACTGTTTGGAGAATGGTGACCTGAGTTTGGAAAAATGTGTCAAATTGATTGGGGAAAAAGTGTAAATGAGGCTTTTTCTTGCTGCTGCTGTTATCTAAAAAAACATTTTGCTGCGCTTAATGTGTACTTTACTCATTTCTTATTTTCAGATGGGTCTTTTTAATAGGCTTATAAACAGCCTCTATTGTTGTCTTATTAATATATTCTCCTTGTGCTACTTGGGGTTAACAATATTAATTGTTTCCTTAATTTCTGAGAACATTTGTTCTGAAACGCATTAAAAAAATATAAACTAATTTGTGATGTTCCCTAATATTGCAAAAGCGTTGTCATGTGACACCTGTATGTGCCCCTTTTGAAATGTATTATGCAGTGAGACTTTTAGTTTTAGATACACTAAAGATCAAGATAAAGATACTATTTGTGTTCAGTTAAAGTAGGCCATCTTAACAACACTAGTAAAAAAAAGACTACAGCTATAACACAAAACCTTATGTTGATAAAGTACGCTCCCCTTGAGAAGCAGTAAATTGTAGCTTGAAGACATTTACTTTTATACCATAAGCTACAAGAATGCAAATTGTGCTCTCGAGGGGAGTAAGACAATGACATTCAGTGAGTGTTTGAAAAAAAAAAAACAGGGGAAGATAACGCCTCAGGCATGGCCAACATCAATGTGAGTTGAAAACACCACTTCATTAAGACGATCTGGTGATAAACAGCTTGAACACTCCAGTGACGTTTTAACATAAGAACACAAACATTTACAGATCCAAGACAAACACTGACTCATCTAATGAATTTCTAACTAGCTCTAGCTCTGCGTTGCCACATCATCAATGATAATTCACATTTGAACTATACAAATTAAACAAAGTACTAAACAATACTCTGGCAATTTTAACACACTTATTATTTTCCTTGTTTAGTGTTAGCAGACTATCTATGTGCCCACTTTTTATTTACTTTTCTGTATAGTAAAAAAATAAAATGTACTTTGCAGTATTAAAATGTTTCATCTTCTTTGTAACCAGGGCTGTTTTTTTTTACACACATATATATTATATACACACACACACACACACACACACACACACATACATATAAGTATATAATATCAAATAGAATATTAGCAAGATATTTTATATATATATATATGTATATGTATGTGTGTATGTGGATATATATTGGGGGTGTAACGATACGCGATACACTCAGTATGCGCTGAGTGAGCGAGCAGTTCATGCACGGTACGATGTGGCCAATGCGTTTAACAGACCAGAAATAGAAGATCCTCCAATAACCAACAGGTCTGGTGTTTGAGTGCACTTAGGATTCCCTGTAAGCTATAATGGTGATGGCAAGAGAGTGGTGGATAAAAAAACAACGGTCGCATCTGCCAGCGGGAATAAAAAAAAAAGAAAGAAAAAGAAAAACCAGCGGGAATACTTGAAACATGTCAACTCATTTACGCCGACATCACGTTAGTGTGTCAGTATCTGGGATAAAGACGAAAAAAAGGAGAAACATAGGCTACACGCAACAAACTATCCCAGCAGCATTTAGACAGACATTTACAACTGACTTAAACAGGGCAAAAGACATCATCGTATGAGACCTTACTATTTACCATTAATTCTGTCATCACCATTATAGCTTACAGGGAATCCAAAGTGCACCCAAACACCAGACCTGTTGGTTATTTTAGGATCTTATATTTCTGGTCTGTTAAATGCATTAGACATTTTGCAATGAGCGTTCAGCGCATGCTGAGTGAGCGAGCGCCTTAGGGGCCGTTCACATATCGCGCCTAAAAACGCGTGGAAAACGCTAGGCGCGTCTTTCTCCTCCTTTCCAAAGCGCTCGGGCAGAAGCGCCCCTGAGGCGTCTGCCTTTGCTAAGCAACAATGACGTGCTCTCTCCATGAAGACGCAGAAATTTCAGCAAAGGATAAATGGATTTGCAGCTCTAAAAATTGCTTGCAGTAGGCTAGCTCTGCTACTAAATTTATTTCAAAATTGCAATCCATATACAACTAAGATCAGCTGTTCCTTCATCTTGGCTAATCTTTCAACGTTGTTACGGGAAAGGATGAAGCTGATTGGTTAGTTATTGTCACATGACCAGCGGTGCGCTTGCAGCATTCTGAAAAGTTGAGATGTTTTTACATTTTGCTGTATCTAAAACGTACCGATCCGAACCGAACCGTGACATCAGTGTATCGTATCGAACCGAACCGTGGATTTTGTGAACCGTTACACCCCTAATATATATATATATATATATATATATATATATATATATATATATATATATATATATATATATATAGACACACACACACACACACACACACACTCTCACTGGCCACTTTATTAGGTACACCTGTTCAATTGCTTGGTAACATAAATTGCTAATCAGCCAATCACATGGCAGCAACTCAGTGCATTAAGGCATCTAGATGTGGTGAAGACGACTTGCTGAAGTTCAATCCGAGCATCAGAATGGGGAAAAAAAAATGTGATTTAAGTGACTTTGAACGTGGAATGGTTGTTGGTGCCAGGTTGGTAGTATTTCAAAAAACGCTGATTTACTGGAATTTTCAAACACAACCATCTCTACTGTTTACAGAGAATGGTCTGAAAAAGACAAAATGTCCAGTGAGCAACAGTTGTGTGGACGAAAATGCCCTGTTGATGTCAGAGGTCAGAGGAGAATGGGCAGATTGGTTAGAGATGATAGAAAGGCAACAGTAACTCAAATAACCACTTGTTACAACAATTTTAAGGTATCCAGAATAGCATATCTGAACGCACAACACATCAAACCCTGAAGCAGATGGACTACAACAGCAGAAGACCACACCGGGTCCCGCTCCTGTCAGCTAAGAACAGGAAATAGAGGTTACAATTCGAACAGGCTCACCAAAATTGGACAATAGAAGATATGAAAAACGTTGCCTGGTCTAATGAGTCTTGATTTCTGCTGCGACATTCAGATGGTAGGGTCAGAATTTGGCGTAAAGAACATGAGAGCATGGATCCATCATGCCTAAGAAATGTTTTCATCAACTTGTTGAATCTATGTCACAAAGAATTACTGCAGGTCTGTAGGCTAAAGGGGTCCAACCCGGTACTAGCAAGGTGTACCTAATAAAGTGGACAGTAAGTGTGTGTGTGTGGTGTGTGTGCATATAAATATGATAAAAATGCTAAAATAGACATAATCTATCTCAGCTTTATCACCAAGTTCACCATTCTGTATATTTACCCATAATATATTTCACAAACACTACCATATGCACCCCTTTATTCAGTTCTACAAATATGATCAGGACCTGAAGTCAAGTCTTAGGTCTTGTTTACACTACTGCGTTTTCGTTTTAAAAGTCATAACTTTTGCTACGGTTACGCCTATTGTTTACTCTACTCTACTGTGTTTTCCACGTTCTAAAACTGAGACTTTTGAAAACTCTGCTGACCCTGTTTTAGTTTGAAAACTCCAGGGTTGCGTTTCAGTGTTAATGGACAAAAACGGAGACGTGGCGATGACGATGGCATGGCTGCCCATGTGATCTCTGCATATCCTTGATGACTGTGTAACCTTATCATGTCTCTGTCGAGTATGTGGCTGTATTTGTTTTGGCATGACTCCCAATCGACATTTTCAGCCACCTTGTAATCATTAGTTACTTTGAGTAACAATTCCACCTCATCATCTGTCCACACAAAGACATCATTGCTTTTCCTCACCATCATGCTCGTTGTTGAACCTGCCAGTGACTAGCAACCAACTTCTTGTTTACACATTTACGCGCATGCCCAGTGTGCATGAATGGTCACGTGACATGCGTTTTCAGTTATGTAGTGTAGACGGAGTTGATTTCTGCAATGCAGCTGAAATTCCAGTGTAAAAGTGGATCGTTTTAATTCTAAAACTCTGTTTTAAAACAATAGTTTAAAACTAGTATAAATGTGGCCTAAACACATGAAATTACCTTGCATCTGCCAGCGTTGCCCTGACAACTGCCCAAGCTGCAACAAAAACAGCGGGAACACCTGAAATGAAACAAAGGTGAAAGGTATGTTTCAATTAACTTTATTTCACTGAATTGTAAGTGAAAATTATGGTAAAGCTAGTGGTAATTTTATCAATCTAATATCAACAAATTCAATATCAGATATACATCTAATGATACTAAACTGAATTTGTGAAGTAATTGGAGAACTGAAACTTTGCTGACATCACATCCATTGATATTATGTGGACTATCCAATGCTATTTTAGTTTAGTAATTTAGTGTGCATTCTGTAAAACACAATAAATGGCATCAATAAAAGCTAACATTAATAAATGGATGTTAAAATGTCTATTTAAGGAAGCATTGAAGCATGACTGAACCTTCAACGTCTCCCCAGGGTTTCAAGAGCACCTGCAGAGATTGGCACTCATAGATGGATATCATGTGGAGTAATCTCAATAAGAAATACTGCTTGTTTACTTATTGCCAATGGAGTGTTTTTCATTCCACACACTGGTCAGGAAGCGCATCTGTTCTGTCTGGTACATCGGAAACTTGATTGAATATTTCAGTTTGGCAGAATTTCAAATGTATTTATTTTACTTTCAGTAGTTGACTTCAATTCAAAATCAATTCAAAAATTAGCTAAAAAAAACACATTTTTGATTCTGATCATGGTTTTTATATGCCCATCATTACACAGCCCAGTAAACAAAATCAAGTTCAAATCTTTAGCTGACAGGAATAATGTAGTCAGGAATACAGGGACAGTGTATCATGTATTTAATTTATATTTATAAAAATATAAAAAATATATATAATAAAGAGTAAATAAGAAATAATAATAATAATAATAATTAATATATATATATATATATATATATATATATATATATATATATATATATATATATATATATTTCAGTTATATATTTCATCATATATATATATATATATATATATATATATATATATATATATATATATATATATATATATCTTTAATCGTTATTTTTTTTTTTCTGAACAATAATTACTCAATTTATTTAAAATTGATAAACTATGATATATATTGATAAATGATATGTTCTAAAGTAAAGTTAAGACCAAAAGTGAAACATTGTTCCCACAGACACTCGGATGCTGAAATGCAAACCATAATAATACAAAAATTTACTTTTAAGTATTTCTCTGCTTTTGGAAAACCCATAATGATGGTATTATTCAACAAATTTTAATATTAATTCATTTTTACCATGCATATTTAATCTTGAGTGGCTCAGCCACTAAATGAAAAATCTTGCTTCCTGTTGATGAGATGCATGGTATAACCTCAGAAAAACCATGAACACACCATGCATATCAAGAAGCAAAACTGCCTGGTTCTGAGGGTAAGCGTGTCCGTCGAGGGTGCCCTCCTCTCAGACACCAGTTCCCATGGCGATGATAGGGTAACTGTGGGAGTCTGGGATTATCTCGCTGAAATAATGTGTGCCCTGACTCATACTACATTCTCTTCATGATACCACCGAAGGAATGGAGCTCATTTCATGAACTTCAACTGGAACACATGCTGTTTTGGATATGATCTGCTAGCATGAAAATGTCATTAAGACATTTTCCTATAATTTCGGGCAATAGGTGAGAAGTCAATCTATGTATGAATATCCCACTGTCACAGAATTTGTACTTTCATCTATTGAATCAATTTCTAAAGGTACAGTCCACCAAAAAAAAATATAATAATTCTAATTGTTAACTCCTGTTGTTTCAATGATTTTCTTCCCCCTGTGGAACACACAAAAAATATTTTAAAAGGCAAATAAAAGCAACATAAAAGTACTTCATACAACTTATGCAATATACACCAAGTGTTCTGAAAACATATGTTGATTTAACTGTTAGAAGTGTAAAGATGCATCAATATAACATATATTCAGCAGCATACAATATATTTGAATATTAATTTGATCAATAATAAAAATGTTAGTTTTTAAATCCAAATAAAATGGACATTCCTTATTCCAAATTCAACTGTGATATTGCAGGTGTAAACATCTTTTGTCTGATTTTTTTTTCAGCATTCAACTATAGTGCAGAGTATGGAAACCTCAGACTCAAACTCCTTTTACATTTACAAAAAATAAATCATACAGGTTTGGAAAACATGAATGCGGGTAAGACAGGCATGTCCTCATTTTCCTGAACTCTTTAAATAATTCCGAGACCAAATTTTCCTTTGCCACAATAATTATTGCATCGCACAGCATGGCTTAGTTTCCTTCTCTTAGCAATGGCTCTATCAAATAAATATGAGCCCTTTATGTAACACCCTCATTGTGCCCTTATTATAGGCACTGAAAAGTAAATGAAATCAAATTCACAACATGAATCACTTATCCTCTGACCACAAAAGATTTTGCCTCATTATGACTATATTAACCCAATCACTGTGACATGATTGTGTACTACTTTCATAGACTTAACCCGTTGGTCATTAATAAGCCATGCCAAACACATTCACAAGAATGCAGTGAGCAGCCGCTCCTAGAACAGGGAATCTGCATATCAAAGGTGCTTCTATCTCTGCCCTTCGAGTAGGAACACATCAAACAGGAATGACAAATAAATAAAGAACACTTCAACTTGAAACCACTTAAAGAAAGCAACCTCTCAAAACAAACTGCCGTGAGCTATCGTTGTGCTGTTTCTCAGTGTGGGAGCGGAGAGAAGGGTACGAATACCACTCGCTATGAATAATAGCTGATTGGTTTCCATGTAGACATTTCTCAAAGGAATACATGAGATACAGATTCAAAAGGCAGCCATCTCTGAGGTGGGATCTGTATGTTCAGCAATAGAAAGAAAGCACTGCATCCCTAGATAAACAATACCTTAACAACTGCAGAATATACGTGGGCTGGCCACCAGCATCCCCACTGAATTAACTTAATAATATGAACTCCATGCAGAGAACAGTTCTGCTGCCAGCAGTTGAGACAGTTTTGCTGTCTTTGTAATAGGATAAGACACTGTTCTGACAAGAAAGGTGCTGAGAAAATGGAATGAGACCCTGTTAATATTTAGTTCACAAACATCTTTGTATTGCATCACTGTCAAGGTTTAGCTGGCTGAAAAATTGGATATTCAATATTCAGAGCTCATTTAACCTCTCTGTCAATTAAGTAAATTGTGTTTCTGGTGTGGTGTGTATTATTGTGTATTACAATGTGATTCCATTCTATAACATGCTATTGATAAGAGTAAACAGAGGAAAATATATTTAATATAAATTCTGTTCTGTAAGAATATAAAGAATGTGACAGTGAAGACATTTATAATTGTCACAGTCCTCTGTCTTTCTGTCACTGTCTTCTGTGAGTGTTGTGTTTGTTTGGTGCCATGTGCTTTTTTCCTGTCTCTTTTCTTACCCTGCCTCTCTTGTTACCTCATCATTGTTTTAGTTGCTACACCTGTGTTTCTCCCTTGCTCCCAGACTCATTTACCTTCACTCTGCACACCTGTCTCTCAATCACACACACAGCTGTTGCTCATTGTCATGGACTATATATTCTCCTCTCTAACACCTCTCTGTCTGGTTAGATTGATGTTAATTGTTAGATCTTGATAGTGTTTGCATTTTGCCTTTTTCCTATTCTGCTCTTGTCCTTGATTCTGTTCTGTTTTTGCCTTGTTTGTTTTTTGTTCTTATTAAAGTATAACTTCCCTGCATTTGGACCCAGATCCTGTTCTTTCTTTGCCGGCCCGTGACAATGTCACTTAAGATTGCACAACTGCACCAGGCACCACTGTTTTCAACAGGAATTATGTTGCATCAGTGTCTGAGTTTATCTGGCTAAAATATGGCATAATACAGCATGATCTCATGGCAATTCATACATATTTTACAAGGTCGCTAATTCGTATTAATTCGTACGATCACACTCGTACAAATGCATGCAATTTTTGCTAAATCAAATGCATATTACAAGTTGCACAATTCATAGGAATTTGTATGCGTAATGATGAGACAGAGATGTTCGGATCCATGTGCAGAACTTTTAATGAAAATGGTCAGACAGGCAATGATCAGCAACGGCGTCAGGTATATAGGGATAACCAGAATCGAAAACAGGAACAAGCAGATGTCGGGGGCAGGCAGCAGAGAATCAGAGTCGCATTAAACAATCCAAAGGTCAGGTACAGAGAGATCAAACACAAGGGAAACGCTTGGAAATGTCAGACACAGCAAATCAAGACCTCGCAGAGAGTAAGAGTGAGTGTGCTGCTTATATGTGTGTGTAAATGAGGTGCAGGTGTGGCAAGGAGATTGACTGAGGAATGATGTGCAGGTGTGGCAGGGTGATTGTGATGCAGAGACTCATGGGAAATGTAGTTAGGGTGTGGTGCAACAGATAAGAGGTGCTAGAGTCCAAGTGACATCTGGTGGTGAGTGTGGAATTGTCCTGATTGGAGTGCCCTCTACAAAAGTTCATGAGCACTCCATGTAATGATCGTGACAGTATGAATGACCTACACATAGCCCCGCTCCTAAACCTTCCCATCATTGAGGTCTAGACAAATCGTACATGTCATCATGTGAGGTTGTACACATTAGCCACCTCATAAAATACGTATGAATTGGTTGTAAAATAGCGTTGGATATTCAGGGCTCATTAAACCTCTAATAATAATAAAAAGCTCTCAATTGATCATTTCGTTAATGTTTTTGTCTTTTTCAGGAAAGGAATGTGTAATGAGCAACATAATTTACGACAATTAGCAGATTTACAATAAATCTATCATCTAAATGCATAACGATATTTGAGGCTAAACACTTCGATATAAATATTTTTAAAAGATAAAAGTATGACTAATAATTATAATAAAATCCATGCTGGATTCAAGACAATACAAGGTCATGAAAACTTCATGTGCAATAATTAAAATACAATTCAATTTTTTACATTGAGCTTATCATGTCACACTGCAGAACTTACCATATTTTCCAACAGTTAATATACTACATTATTATCCACATAAATAACAAAGTAGAACCTTAAGTTAATATTTTCTTATTAACATGTCATTTTTTATATATAATGTGGAGGCATCAGAATGCAGAACATACAGAACAAACTCTTTATTTTGCCAAACAGATGAAATTTATTTTATAATGAAGTACTGCATTTTTTTTTTTTTGTCAGATAACATGTTTATCACCAGCCAATTCTCACATTAATACTATTAGTATTTGCTACACTATAAACACACTGCTGAAACACTGTAAAAGCTTGTTTATCAAAGTTCCACAAACAAAGATCATTTGATTCTACATGATTCTGCAGATGTAGAATATGTATTTATAAAGCCTCTCATTTCTTTTTAAGCCACAGGTTAAAGAAAAGGGCAGAGTGAACATTGCATGGCATGCAAGTGGCTCAATATCTCTGCAGGCTTCTTTTCCTTGGAGTTACGAAGTACAGTAATACAAAACAACAACAACAACAAACAAGGCAATACTTGACTGAACTGAACTCTGTTCAGTTTTTGTCAAGTACAGATCATGATTTGTATGGTCAATTAGAGTGAATTTTGTTTGTTTGTTTGTTTTTTTGTAGCTTTTCTATGTACTTCCTCTCTGCGGTTTCCTTCCTCTATTCATCTCTTCTCAGTATACACCTTTCTTTGTTCCACCAGGTTCCTTATTGTTGGCTCACTATGGGTTTCACAATCAGTTCAGTAAACTGTGTTTCCTTTGTGATGTGTATTACGGTGTATTACAACGTGATTCCATTTGTCAACATGCTACAGATAAGATGCAGAGGGAAATACTGTATATTTAATATAAAAACTACTTTTATAATACACCATAAATATACTACCTTTTCATTCAAAAAATTTGGATTCAATATTTTTTTCTTCAAAAAAGATACTAGCAAGGGCACGTTGAACTCGTCAAAAGTGAGAGTAAAGTCATTTTAAAGATTTCATATAAATGCTGTTATTGAAATGTGAATGCACAGAGCAATCCAGAAAAGAAAAAAACTGTTTACAACATGTGCTGTTATATATTTGTTACAGTATCTCTCTCAGTCACACAATCTCACACAATAGTCACTATATAATAGCAGCCAGCTATAGGCAGTCAAAAATGAAAATATGAATGGAAAAATGATTGGCCTTGTTCTTTGAGGAGAGTACAATTACATGTCAAACAGCGATCCATGAACAAAACCAGATACCTGGCAGAAAGGAAAAAACACCAGCAGCAGCATTTCATTTCTCTAGAAATGTTACAAACCCAACAGAAGCTGCAATATTCACAAATTGCTTTTTCCAGGACAATCACTACCATGATATACTCACCCCACCCGATCAAAGTGAAGCCCCACAGGTACTTAGAGTCAGACAAGAAGGCCATGAAGATGAGACTGTGCAGGTACAAGCCCTCCACCAGGATCCAGTAGTAGTTTGTAGCCAGGAAATAGATGAACAGCAAGACAGTCACTTTACAACCCATCTAAAAATTAAAACCCAGATCAAAAATGTCAACACTCATATCACAACATGGCAGTTTTGATTAAACAGTTAAACACTGGCTGGGCTGGGGAGCAATACTTTTGCTGTGACAAACATATTTCCCAATCTCAGTTGGAGGCTACCAAGATAAACAATCTTCAGTTGAGATGCCTTAGTTCAGACTGACATAAGACAGAAGAGCAAAACAAACCAATATGCTTTTGTATGGTTTCCTGATTTGGTACAATTAATAGAATTAAGGGGTTCACAAGGGGTTCTTTAGATCTTTAGATCAAACCAAAAAAACTCTTATATACTCGCATTTGTTTAAAACATTGCATGAACACTGAGTGAACATGATCACACTGATTCAGAGACAAAAATGTTTCGTTAAAATAAAGTGATATCCAAACAATGAAAATTCAGTTTACGCACACTTTAAATTATTCTAAACCTGTATGACCTTCTGTGGAACATAAAAGAAGATATTATAAAAAATGTTTCACCTTTTGAAAATCAAAATAGAATTGGACCCCACTGACTTTCACTGTATGAACCAAAAAAAATCTTCTTCTGTGCTCCACATATGAAAGAAAAGGTGAACTGTCACCTTTAAGTCCGCCCTGTTATATTCTACAAAATGCCCAAGTCACGAATACTCTTTTAGAATAATTAGCTCACTATCTTTTTTTTAAATGACACAATGTCAGTGTGAAATGACAGGAACAGTCTTTAGGACAGTGGAAGTGTGACTAAATGACAAGCTTTCACTACAGTCAGCTGAGTGGCTGTATGCTATAGCAGGAGAGCTGCACTTTAATGAAGCTATTAGCTCAATACCATGACAGATGTGTGTGGTTAATGGCCTTAAAGCATTTCCAAACCAATGAACTGAATTAAAAGGGATTTCACATCCCACATCAAAACATTATCGAAGCTTACTTAGGATGGCTATTTCTCTCTTTAATATCAGGCACATTTATAAGGTTGTTTTACTCTGACAATATCTTGGAATCAAAGCCCAAAGGGGATGCACACACTCTTGGTATTCTCTCAGGCAAACTCATGAAGTCATGAAGCCTGGCATCCTTTTCAAGGAGCATTCAAAGACTTACTGTGTACACTGGGTACTCTGGGTTAAGTGGATGTGTTGATAAAAAAATGATAAATCTGGGGTGCTTTTTGATGAAAATCAAAAGAACACTGTTAATCAAATGAATAAATTCATTGTTATTTATATTCTTTTAAATGTTGCACTGTTGCACTCAGTTGAACAGACAAATAACAGTGAAAGGAGTAAAGAAGGGGAAAGTAAAGTAGCTATAGCATAGGAAACTGCTTGGAAAACATTACCTGTGGCACAGTTCAATCTTCACCTGAATAAGATTAGGAACTGGAGTAGGACTCTTGGACACTTCAGAAGCCGACAGAAGAAGATCAGTCATGTTAAAGAATAGTGTCTCGTCTCTCAAACCTCCCTAACCTCTGCAATGTGCCTGGATCTGCCAAAAAAAGTGTGTCTGTGCCTGTAGGATTGTTTTGCCCCTATGAAAAAATCTGAATCTGTAGAGTAAGTTGGATTTATATACACTATCATTCAACAGTTTAGTAAAGAAATGAATGCTGGATCTATTAAATTGATCGAAAGTGATAGTATAGAAACGTCTAATGTTACAAAAGACTTCTATTTCCAATAAATACTGTTCCTTTGAGCTTTTTATTCATTCAAATCCTGAAAAAAAAAGACAAAAACCCCACCTAACATAACATATTTACTGGAAGTGGAGCCAAAAAAAAGAGAAGTGTTTGAATCATCTTTAATTCTGTTCCAAAATACACGTGTACTAAATTTCTTTTGAGTGTGTTCATCTAGTTTCAGCTGTCTGTTAGATGACTTTTCAGTTATTCTCTGTCTGGTCACTAGCAATTGCATAATGTAAAATTTTGGGTTTGCACTTCAAAAATTAAGAAAAAACTATGCATACCTTCAGCTTTACACAATATATGCATTAAAGACATGGGAACCAAAAGGTGCTTTAGAAATCAATAGAACACATAAAAGGGGTCATGAACTGCCTTTGTTTTTGTACTGTTCTCTGAGGTCGACATATAATTTTATCAGGATTTTTACATTAAAAAAGTTATACAGATGTAATAAGCTATTTACTGTTTTACCTCCCTCATCAGAATGCTCTGTTTGACTAGGAGGGGCAGATTGTAGGCTCAGAAGTTACACAAAATGTATTGATGGCATATAGTTGTGTAAGTTTGACAGCGTGCATTCATTGTACATGGGTGCTGCTGTGATTTAAGCCAAAAACGCAAAATTAACTCAATTCATCAAACGACATGTAAGAAGAGACAAAACAATAGTGACCACGTAATGAAAACAGTTACTCACACGTGTGTTGCATCATTACTGTTGGATCAAATATAGTAAGCACAGCATCGTCTTTTAGTTTCAATCTTTTTGAAAATCCTGCATCGAATTGTGCCCTGTTTGTAGATGAATCCACAGTAAAATTAAGTGAACAACGAAGATCTTGCCGTTGATGCAAACACCACGTCATTACTGCGGCTCGTGCAGGTCTCCCCTTCATGCAGATGATGGCCACTACTTGTTAAATATAATAAATACTCATGTGTCTGATTCACCTCATTCATTACAGGCGTTATATTGAAGTGATGATTGTTTTCTGCTGCCACATTTATCAACAAACAATCATTCATACCATGAGATTGGCGGCAGACAACAACTTGAATATCACGCCCCTAAAAACACCCTGGTTTAGAAGTCTTGCCGCTACATTTTATGACATGGAGAAAACCCTGCCAAAAAGAGGAAGTAATCTCATGAAATAGAAATTGATCTTACTCCAAAAACACCCATGCTGTAAGTTGATTTGAGGCGGTGCATCACACTATTACATCATAAAAGTAGAACATTCCAAAAGCTGTCATTTTGGCAGATTTAATATACTGTAAGCTGTTTTTAGACTAATGAAAAAGTTTTGAGTTGTGACATTTACAGGATGTTTTTTATAGTACAATGAGCTTTTATATGACAAAAGATCAAGGGAATTTTGGTTTCTCGATTCATGACCCCTTTAAAATCAGCCATTCTGTGTACACTGGATGCTTCAACATCAATGAATAAATAACTGCTACTAAATGAAAGTAACTGCTCCCCTGTTCTATTACTGACACAAAGGACAAATGCATTTGCAACAATCACTGTTTGATAGTGATGTACAAGTGGGTGAGTTGTTTACTTAGTAATTAGTCCATCCATTACCAAGCCTGACCCATTCAGGCTGATTTGTGGAACTGCTATAGACATAATAGATGAGTGTTAGTGGGTAAAACGCTTAATCAGACAATCACAGAAGCACTGCCTCCTCTCGTGACTTTTTGCCAATTTTGTGCCTAGAAATCTCCACAACATAAAATCACTCAAGCAAATAATCAATAAAATAACAGATCTAACCTTGTCTGAGCTGTGAGCAAGTTTCACGGACATGAAGAAGCTTCACCTCAGCCTTTTTATATCATTGCCTTCTCAACCACTATATCTCAGCCAGAATATCTGTCCATCCAAAAATTATTGTATGTATGTATATATATATATATATATATATATAGAGAGAGAGAGAGAGAGAGAGAGAGAGAGAGAGAGAGTTAATTGCACACGAGCTGCAGTATTTTAGGTATCACTGAGCACAAATGGTAAAGGATGAGTTCCCTATAGTTTAATGCCACGGATTAGGAGTTTCTTGAAATCCCTAATATCAAGTGTGATCAATAATATTAATGTCTACTACAGCAACGACTGATCGAACCTTAAGGTTTGTCTTTTTAGCTCAGCTTTCACTCCAGGCTTTAACTGCATAAAGTAATATAAATATGATTGTTGGACAAGAATGGCCAGTACATTTTAAGAAATGAGTACAGAAAATATCTATTTTAAATCCAAATACTGTTTTACTGTATTTTTGACAAAATAAATGCAGTACTGAAGTGCCAAATAAATTTAGATTTTAACGGTATTTGCTTGAATTAGATTTGAAATTTGAGTACTTTTAATAGCAGACTGCTATCTGTGCAAATCTGAGCATAATTTGTGACACTGTTGAGATTTCCTCAGAAACTCTAAAGGAGATGTGTGATGACAGGAGTATTTGTCAGGAGATAAAATTATAAGCATCATAAAAGTCTCTATTCGCTCTCCATTTAATCTCATTGTTTCTTCACTCTCTATAATACACTGTTTTCTGTATCTGTTCTTTTTCTTTTTCCACACTACCGTATTCATAACACAAAAACGTTAGTCTGATTCTGTGTAGAAGCCAAGGCTATCAATGGTTTTTAATGTCTGAGTTTAAATTCATCACAAATAACTATGAACGTGGTGCATCATTTCCTCACTCATCAAAACATTATCTGTCACAAGTGATTTGAATAAACTGTAATTAGTGCCTATAATATGCAAAAACAGATATAATTACAGTCTCTTTGCCAACATGAGCTCCATATTCAGTCCGCTCAGAGAAAGAGGTAAACATTGCAGCTTATGAGTGAGAATGTGATGTTGGTGGTTTTAATCTGTTTTACGTTTTTTTTTTTTTCAAGGAACAGCTCTAGTGCTATTTTATTCATTCTGACATTGTTTCAAACTTGTATGGCTATCTTTCAAGGAACACAAAAGGAAGGGTTTTTTTCAGAATGTAATAACTTTGTATGCGGAACAAAAGCGGTTATTCAGATCAATTTGTATTTTTGTATGTGATGTGGTAAGTTTAAATATGTGTATGCTTAAATAAGATTAGAGAGCTATGGTGGAAAGGAAGACTTAAATTTCCATCAAAGCTTGTTTGGCTTTGAAGACATGTAATGCAGTATGTGAGTCGTAGGCTATTTTTATGTGTATTCACAGCTTGACATCCCTTGTGTAAAAGAGCAGCATGAACATCCTGCTAAACATCTCCGTTTATTTTCCACAGAAGCGAGGTTTGGAATGACACGAGGTTAATAAATGATCATAGGCTTGTCTTTTTTGAGTTGACTATCACACTCTGTTCCCTTTTGTATTTACTTTTTTTACCCCAAAGGAGTACACTTGGGACTCAGTAGAGCAACACCCAGTGAAAGGGCTGCTATTCTGAGCATGGACAATAACAGGCGCATCAACTCTAGGCACATGAAAGTGCCAGAAACTAGGGGTAACCGTGAGAGCTTCAGAGCTTCTGACAGATGATCAAAGAGGTGCTGGAGAAAAGCAAGGTGCAGATTATGTTATCAGTACACCTGGAGGATCTGGACGGCTCACCTGAACACCTCAAACTTTTGTTCTGTCTGCTCCCTGCCTCTCTGCTGACAATGTACTCTAAGACATCTCTGCCCTCTTTTCGCAGTACTGATTGAAAACATAATGCCTGCTGCAGACCACCACAGTGAAGCAGTAGGGAGGTTTCTATAGAAGTAAAAATGTTATAGAAATCGTCAGTCAACAAGGTACTTCTGGAAAAACTGGACCTAAAAGTCAACAAAAATAGTAACTGAAACAGCACTAGTTAAATCATCATCTTTAAATAACCAAAAATTGCACAATTTGATTAATGTATGAATGGACAATTTCCTATTCTTGTCGCTCAATGCAGAGCCCAGTTATTATAAATAATGAATAATAGTGAATACTGGAAAAAATGGTAGTGTATTCTTCTATTCACAAAAATAGCGAGGGAAGCATAATGGGTTGAAAAAAAAATATTTCTAGTATCATAATTTCTGCCATAGCAGCCTTGGTCATTAAATGTTAATAACTTAAGACCAAAAATAACATTAAATTATGATGCAAATGCACTATGAGTCATTCTAAATCCACCCACAATGTAGTATCACAATTTTATACCAAGGATTGACATTAGCTTACTGGGACAGTCTTTAGAAAAAAATTAAGCCTAAATTAAAAGCACAATATTGTAGTGTATTCACAATATTGGTTACTTTAATTCTATTTGTTGTTCTGTCCTAATATAATACTAATATTGAACTTTTTTCCCTTCAATACTGAAGCCAAAAAACCTTTCTTGTACAAAAAATAACATGGACTGTATCATGGGAATATATGAACTAAATTGTCAGAATTGTCAATAGTATTATTATTAATAATAACAATAATAATAATAACAATAATATTGATAATAATAAAGTTATAATAATATATATGCTGCTTGCAAGGCTTTACAAAAAAAAGAAGAAGAAAAACAAATGACTGTCTGGTGTCACTGAAAAGTCTTTGCAAAGATTCCCAATATGATGCAGAAGCTTACAGTATTTACAAAGCAAACATTTGCCACTAAGTTGATTCTGCTGTCATATTGTTCCACCGAAGAAAATGAAAGGCTAGGAAATTTCCTGCATGTTTCTTGAAATACCAAATTTAAGAGTAATAGCAACCCATTTATTTAAATTTGTTGGCTGACTGACCTATAGAAAATGCAACACACTTAAGTTAGTTGCTGCATATTATAGGTAAACAAATGAATCAAAGCACAGCAGTTGTGCCTTTGATTTCTGAAGACACATTATTGGCACCTAACATAAGTGTTGCAGCTATGGATGCTAAACAACTTTTTGCAAAATCCTCCCTCACATATTGGCTTCACAGCAGTTATCTCCTGCAGTGCAGCTGTTTGAAGAAAAAGCTGAGAGCACAGTCAATGAGTCTCAGCATTGCCCGGAATGGGCACCGATACAGTTTGAGCGGGTGCGTAGGTGGAAATGGATAATCATTTCCTTCCCAAAAGACAGCAAATGGGGACAAGTGAGCTTTTTTAACCTCTATGCATTGATTGTTGAGACTGGCCATGTGGTAGGCGTACAGTATAATAAAACACTCAGGCATGTTGAGTGCAAGCTTTGGTGTGGAGATTGGAGATGGTATGAAACAAAAGCCTTCCGGTAAGAGTATGACACTGCACAGGATGAGACTGTGAGCACTTACAGCTTCTTGCAATCCAGAAACCTCTGACATTTCTGACAAGTTAACAAAAGCTTTGGCATTTCTTCCAGCAAGTTCAGCCAAACAAAGGGTCAAGGTGGGGCACAACCTTGCACTAGCATTAAATTATTTAATTTCCGCCACAAACAGAATTGTCAGACCTCACCCTGATGTCTCTTTGTCCAGACCAAACTTGAACTCTTTCAATTTCCGCTCTTCCAGGCTTGTTTAACACTTCGCTGTGCCTCTATGTTCAAGCTATCGATCTACTGTATATATCTTGAATATTGATAGAATACATATATAACTGAATTTGAAGGGTTACTTATAAATGAATATTTGAATAAACAAATTGAAGGAAAAATAAACATATTAAAATGTATGCATTTAGCAGACGCTTTTATCCAAAGCGACTTACATATAGAATTCAAGCTAACAACTTTCTCCTAACATGTATTCCCTGGGATTCGAACCCCCAACATTGCGCTTGCTAATGCAATGCGTCACCACTTGAGCTACAGGAACACAAATTGTGAAGCTCATGTGTTAAATAAATTAAATGCCCACAGACTGAAGTAGTTCTAAGTCTTTGGTTATTTTAATTGTGATGATTTTGGCTCACATTTAACAAAAACCCACCAAATCTCAATCTCAACAAATTAGAATACTTCATAAGACCAATAAAAAAAATAATAAAAAAAATTAAATTAAAAATGTTTTAGTGATTTGTTGTCATGGTTGGTGAACCGTGATCTCTGGGTGTTTGCACTTTGTGGTGAACTCTGTGTGTTTCGCGTCTTCACTGATTAGTTTGTGGGCGTCTCCGTTAATTGTCATCAGCAGCAGCTGTCACTCATTACTCATTCCCTATATATTGGCTTGTATCACGTCCTGTGTTTGTGAGATTGTTGTTTTAATGTCGCTTCCCCTGTTTGTTGGCTTCAGTGTTGTCTGCGTTTGGATGTTCGTCTTTTCCCGGAACCTCTTCCACTCTACGCACTTCCACTCAGCCACAAATACTTACCTTCGGCTCTATTCCCCGCAGTTCCTTTGCCATCCTCTCCTGCTGCCTTCTCACTGTCATCATCCGGTTTCCTCATCACCTCACCACCATCTTGGATTGTCGTCTTCCCAGCATCATTGTCTTTTTCCTGTTTGTTTATTTATTTTCATTAAATCGTCTAACTCGCTATTGTTTCCAGTCCTTCCCTCACCCCACCGTCACATTTGTTGGCCTTCTGAAAAGTATGTTCAATACTTAATACTACTCAGTACTTGGTAGTAGCTCCTTTGCTTTAATTACTGCCTCATTTCAGCGTGGCATGGAGGTGATCAGTTTGTGGCACTGCTGAGGTGGTATGGAAGCCCAGGTTTCTTTGACAGTGGCCTTCAGTTCATCTGCATTTTCTGGTATCTTGTTTCTCATTTTCCTCTTGACAATACACCATAGATTCTCTATGGGGTTCATGTCTGGTGAGTTTGCTGGCCAGTCAAGCACACCAACACAATGGTCATTTAACCAACTTTTGGTGCTTTTGGCAGTGTGGGCAGGTGCCAAATCCCGCTGGAAAATGAAATCAGCATCTTCAAAAAGCTGGTAGCAGCAGAAGGTAGCATGAAGTGCTCCCAAATTTCTTGGTAAACGGGTGCAGTGACTTTAGTTTCCAAACAACACAATGGATCAACACCAGCAGATGACCAGTGTTGGGCAAGTAACTCTGAAAATGTAATCAAATGACTGATAATTGATTACTTCTTTAAAAATGAATCATGTTACTGTTCTGATTACTTTATTTCAAAAGTAATTACTAATTAGTTACACTACTAGTTACATTTCTTTTTTTTCTCTATGAAATTTATGAAAACCCAGCATACACACTCCCGATAAATATTTGTTATTAAAGCATCAACATTCACAGAACACTATTATTTTTAACTAAAGCAAGCGGCTGCTGCGTGCATGGTTTGGAAAAATGCCAGCAAAAAGCGCTGCATTTATAATCTCTAAACAACATCTCAGTTCATCGCAATCTCACAAATCTCTGTTATAACAGAATGAATTTAAGCATAATTGATATTTCATAATGTCTACAACTCGTGTGTTATAATCAGAGGAAATGTGAGTATGCAAATTTCAGCACTGCATTGCTCAACGCTGCAAACACTTGTTATAGCCTAAATAGAAACTCTGCATACACTTGCGCGTGCTTATCGTTTATATTTTTTTATTATTTAACGTTGTTTTTGTGCAATAGATGAATAACTATTTATTGTTTTAGATATTTTATGTTTAGATATTTCTATTTTACTGGAGTCCTGTGAATCATTTATTCTCCCGGCCGAATCCCACACACACACGAGTCTCTGCACTCGCCTATGAAATATTGTCCCACACTCTGTTGCGTCGGGTCATGCGGGAGAAGGTCTCTAATCCACTGGCACTTGACTTGACAGTGTGTGCTACATCCTTTTTGCAATCTCTAGATTATAAAACACTGCATTCTGTCAGCAATGTAACGCAGCAGTAACATATAGAGACCTCGGCCTGTAATTATATTCAAATTAATATTTTGAAAATTATAACGCGTTAGATTACTCCGTTACTAAAACAGTAATGAGATTACAGTAGCGCGTTACTAAATAATGCATTACTGCCAAACACTGCAGATAACATTGCACCCCAAATCATCACAGACTGTCGAAACTTAACACTGGACTTCAAGCAACTTTGGCTATGAGCTTCTCCACCCTTCCTTCAGACTCTAGGACCATGGTTTCCAAATGAAATACAAAACTTGCTCTCATCTGTAAAGAGGATTTTGGACTACTTGGCAACAATCCGGTTCTTCTCCTTAGCCCAGGTAATACGCCTCTGACGTTGTCTGTGGTTCAGCAAATTCCTTGACACGTCTGTGTGTGGTGGCTCTTGACCCCAGCCTCAGTCCATTCTTTGTGAAGTTCACTCAAATTCTTGAATCGATTTTGCTTGACAATCCTCATAATGCTGCAGTTCTCTCGGTTGGTTGTGCATCTTTTTCTTCCACACTTATTCTTCCACTCAACTTTCTGTTAACATGCTTGGATACAGCACTCTGTGAACAGCCAGCTTCTTTGGCAATGCATGTTTGTGGGTTACCCTCCTTGTGAAGGGTGTCAATGATTGTCTTCTGGACAACTGTCAGATCAGCAGTCGTCCCCATGATTGTGTAGCTTAGTGAACCAAACTGAGAGACCATTTTGAAGGCTCAAGAAACCTTTTCAGGTGTTTTGAGTTGATTAGTTGATTGGCATGTCACCATATTCTGATTTGTTGAGATAGTGAATTGGTGGGTTTTTGTTAAATGTGAGCCAAAATCATCACAATTAAAAGAACCAAAGACTTAAACGACTTCAGTCTGTGTGCATTGAATTTATTTATTACACAAGTTTTACAATTTTAGTTGAATTACTGAAAGAAATGAACTTTTCCACGACATTCTAATTTATTGAGAAGCACCTGTAAAAATGTATGTCATAATCTGAAATGTAGCCACATGCAATACTTCATAAATACTATTTGATGAAATACGTCTAAGATGAGAAAGCGCATGACTCACATACTGTGAAGTGTCCACTGGTGCCACATCCACAGCATTAGTGAAGTTATTCATAAGCACAGCATCAAATTCCTGAAGCCCAGCACTAGTGTGCACAACGTGATCCTTCACAAAGATGCTGACAGCACGCAGCATGAAGGAAACAAACAAATGCATGTGAATGTAGTTCCTGGTGCAGTGGAGACGCCTGAAAACACAAAGAAATACAGAATTATAAATATGGTATACCTCAAAAACAATATGCATTTAAGGAAATGAGGAAAAGGAAGGTTTTCCTCAATTCTAAGGGAGATTGCATGAACCATCACAATGTCATTGTGGGTTTTGTTTCTTTTGATTTTTTAGGCTTGAAATAAATCAAATCATTTGGCGAATTGATATGGACATGTGATGCGGTGAATACCTGCCTGGAATCAGATTCAAGCATTCAACTGTCCCGAAAGGGATTTTGGTACAATTACATTTATTCAGTGCTCACTGCACTGCATTCTGGGATTGCTTTATCCATGAAGGGTAACATAATAAGATGTTTTATATTTTAGATTCTTGAATATTTTAAGAGCGTTAACATTGAAACTGTGCCTATGATGGCTTAATATGCTCTCTAGATAGGTAGCGCATTAGTTTTTCTAAGAACGCCACAGTGTACTGAAGGAGAGTGTTGTCTTCGTTTTCTGTTTGTATTTATGATTAGCGTTAGAAAAAACACTACATGTTGAGGGCAGGCTTGACTCCTGTACTTCAACACCACTTCGGCTGCCACTTTCAAAAATTCACCTCAGGAGCAAATGCATTGACAGGTGTATTTTGTCAGCAATTGGTGCGGTCATCCACTGCAACAGACACTTACATATTCTACTGCAGGGTTGGGCAACTTTGATAGTGACGAGGAGCAGCTTTTTTACTCCTATATACCAAGGGTTCAGATTACTAATCCAAGTCCGCACACCTTTTACACCGTTTAACTCAATTTCCTTTTTATTGAAGGAAATTAAAGTATAACTAATATAAATTGTTTTTAAAGATATTATTAACTATAAAACGTGTGCAGTTATGCTAATTCAGAAGAAAACTTTGTTGTCCGGTGGCAGAAACAGGGCCGTAACTGGGGTTTATTTTGCACAAATGGGCTCTGTTTGAAAGTGTTTAGTTTGTTTGTTCGTTCTATTTATTTATTTGTGCTGTTTACACAATGTCTACGTTTTTTCAGGTTTGTAGGTGTCCAGGTACAGAACCCGAATAATAAAATCTAAAATAGCACTGCATAGTCTTTACTGTAAAAATTAAGTAAACAGTCAAACCAAAATTTATTCAGACAACATTTCTCACATCGTCACAGTTTATTTGCTATAGTTTAGAAATTGTTATAAAATATGACAAGAACTCAGAGTTAAACTGTCTCAGAACAAATTAATCTTGATAATGTCTGATAACATTGATAGAATGGTATGAAATGAATTACAATGGAACAAAACGTAGACTTTCAAAAATGATGGCGTGGCTGCCCACATGATCTCTGCATATCCTTGATGACTGTCTACCCGTATCATGTCTCTGTCGAGTATGTGGCTGTATTTGTTTTGGCATGACTCCCAATCGACATTTTCGGCCACCTTGTAATCATTAGTTAATTTGAGTAACAATTCCACCTCATCATCTGTCCAAACAGATGACATCATTGCTTTTCCTCACCATCATGCTCGTTGTTGAACCTGCCAGTGACTAGCAACCAACTTCTTGTTTACACATTTACGCGCATGCCCAGTGTGCATGAATGGTCACGTGACATGTGTTTAAAGTTATGTAGTGTAGACGGAGTTGGTTTCTGCAATGCAGTTGAAATGCCAGTGTAAAAGTGGATCGTTTTAATTCTAAAACACCAATTTAAAATGAAAGTCAAAGGTATCAATTATTATATTAATTTAATTTATTATTTAATTTATTATTATATTAAATAACATATAATATATATCTTAGTGTCTTAATTGTTTCGATTTTTATAATGCATTAGTTTTTTGTTGATCCACTTGTTCAGATTTAAAAATATGTAGCAAAAATAGCATATGAGCTTATTTCACTTTCACTTTCGGAACTGCAGAAATATAGTGGTTTCCCCGGTAACTGCAGTACACAAAGCTGACATGGGCCCCTCAAGTTTATTCTGTGAAATCGTAGCCTTTTGAAGTTTAATCGATCTATTACTTTTATTTCAATTCTTATGTTTCCGTCCCCAAAGACCTCTTATAATTTATACTTTTTGTACCATTTAAGAGTTTTCATGGCCTTAAATGTAAACAATTTAACTAAATATGTGTTAAAGACCCATGGAAACCCTAAAAAGAACATAGTTCAGTGCAAACATTTTTGTCATGCATTTGGCAAAAAACGTTTGTATGAAACTATACATTTTGACACACGGCATAATATTATGGTGAGGACGTAACATTTCCGTCACACGTTTGAGGCATTCGGCTAATCACAATGCAACGGATAGATGGTCAATCAAAGCACACCTCACATTCAGAGGAATGAGCTTTGTAAAAATCAACTCGAAAGGCGGGGCATAGAGGATAAACAATAATGTACAATTTGTGGAAAATACGTTTTTTTTTTTTTTTTTTTTTTTAAATCCTTAAACCACATAAACATATTGCATTACACCAAATACACAAAATAATATTATTTTTAGCAAAGTCATATGACCCCTTTAATACTAGGAGCAGACAGAAACTAGCGACCTCTCCTGGTTGGCGATGATACATCATAAACTGAAAGCAATCTTTATGTGACTTGCTTTTCAAACGTTTTAAAATTGAAAACATTACACAGCAACATTGGCTGTTTTTAAAGTTACATCCAAAAACATATTTATCTGATGCCAATCCAGAAAAGTCTTTATTTTATTACTACTACTACTACTACTACTACTAATTATAATAATAATAATAACACAACAACAATATTGGGGCAGAATACATAAAATTGTTTGTGACAATTTCAATGAGTACAATAAGTACAATAGGGCCAAACAATTATTTGATGTTTTGTTACTTTTTACATGTAGACATTAAATATACCATCTAATTGTGGCATGACCCCATACAAAGTGACAAATTTCTTATCGTTTGGCCCAACCAATAACAGTGGAGGAGTTGAATGTGTATTAAATATATAGTTATATATTATAATATATATTTTAATACATATAGCAATTGAAATATACCATCTGTTTCCCAGAGAGGCCCAATGCAATTATGTGAAAGTTGCACATTGGGAGATACTTTATTACAATGCTGGCCTTAAAGCTTGAAACTTTGAAATTTGAAAGGATGCACAGTTGATGGAAACAGATAAAGGATGTATAGAGGATTGAAATGGATGCATTGATAATAATCTACAGTATATATATAAAAAAACATGTCAGCATGCATATAAGCTATCAAACTAAATCACAAGAAAGTAGGGGTGTAACGGTACGTGTATTCGTACCGGACCATTTCGGTACAGGGCTTTCGGTACGGTGCACATGTGTACCGAATGACGGAATGCAATATTTTTTGCACGGAAAATAAGTACATTTTCGTGTTTCCAAACGAACATATTAAAGGGGGGGTGAAATGCTCGTTTTTACTCAATATCCTGTTAATCTTGAGTACCTATAGAGTAGTACTGCATCCTTCATAACTCCAAAAAGTCTTTAGTTTTATTATATTCATAAGAGAAAGATAGTCTGTACCGATTTTTCCAGGAAAAACACGACCGACTGGAGGCGTGACGTGTGGGCGGAGCTAAAGAATCACGAGCGCCAGTAGGCTTTTGTGTTGAGAGCGACATTACCATGAGGAAAAAAACATCATCCAAAACAAACCATGGCTAACAGTCAGATTCAGCCGTTTATTTATGATCCAGAATCAGATCCCGAGGCTGAAACTGAACGAGAGCAGCAGCAGCAACGACTCGTTCCGAGCGGGGCTCGAACCCTGGTCTCCGGCATGGGAGGCGGACGCACTAACAAGGAGGCAGAGATATTTTAAGCAGTTTTACTCACCGCCTGCGGTTCCAACACACGATCGTGACCCTTTTTCGTTGGGATTGCATCATCCTTAAGAAATAAACGATACGCAAATCCGTCGTCAAACTGGGCCTTGTTTGTAAAACAAGCATCTTCGAAATGCAGGGAACAAACACAAACACTTGCACAACTCCGTTGATGCTCTGTAAAATTAAACTCCATCCACTGGTCCCTTAATGCTGTTTTTTCTTTGGTAATCTGTGCAGGGTTGTCTTGCCCTGGCAACCAAAAACACACTCCTTTTGTGACATTTTGCGACGCTGTCGCTCTGATCAGTGATTGTCTGTGCTCAGCCTCTCTCTGCTCTGCTCTACGGGAGCGCGCGCTCTTCCGGCAGACGCGCCCTTAGGACCCATATAAGGAAATTCCGCTCCATCTAACGTCACACAGAGCCATACTCGAAAAAAACTTTCCGAAATTGGAACAAAAATACTCCTTCAAACGTACAACTTATTTTTTTTTTTTACTTTGTCCATGTTTAGCATGGGAATCCAACTCTTTAACAGTGTAAAAAACTCAGTATGCATGAAATAGCATTTCACCCCCCCTTTAAGTGGCGGTAGTCTCTGCGTTCAGCGCAAATCCCGCCCTGCAGCTGATTCGGCCGGAGACACACTGGATGCGTGGCATGTCCGTTTTTAATTCAGCTCCCATGTTAACAGGTTAGAGCTTGTAGGCTGCCTGCATGAGACGCGCATCTCAGGCGCATCTCATGCTAGAAATAGAACCGACGCTTATTTTTCACGTGACACGCGCGCGTGTTGGAAGCGTTTCCAGGCAAAATAGAATAGGAAAATATGTTTATATGTCATTTTGCACACAAATACATATTAATTCATGACACTTTGATGTTTTAAAGTCTATAGGTTGATATAAATTCAGATATTAATGTAATTTAAAAAATAAATTCATAATTATCGATTTTCAAATATTGCACCTGTCAAACATAGTCTATTTTGCCATCAATACTGATGACGGTGTCCTTTATCAGTAGGCTTTATATTTTTGCTCAACATGAAGTATAGATATTGTTGTCATGAAGACAAGAGCCTGGTCTGTCTGCGGTCTCCCTGTCACCTACAGCAGCAGGCACGGCACGGTTCTGGTGAAGCAGGCCTACAAGCTGGGATTGGTAATGCTGCACTGTAATCATAGTTATTTATTTATATTTTTCATTATATTTTATTATATGATATTGGTTTGAGACTGAGAGTATTTTATTTAGTGGAGAACTTTGCAGCAGTATTTTATTTCTTATTCTTTTTTTTATTTTATATATATTTTATTAAAAAGTATTTTTTTTTTAAAAAGTGTATAGTAATAAACAACCTGCAGTTTAATGTTTGCATTTCTTTCCCTTACTGTACAGAAAATGAACCGAACTGTGACTTTAAAACCAAGGTACGTACCGAACCGTAATTTTTACGTACCGTTACACCCCTATAAGAAAGAGAAAAAAATTTATTTCCAAGATTGCGCTTGTCTTTCTTTTCAAATTGCTTTGAATTAACCTGTAAGCGATAAATCTGATAGATTCTCTGCTTGCCTGCGGTGCAATTAATATTGACATTTTGTACTATTAGTTAAATGCACATATTTTGAAAACTGAGCCACTATTTATTTATCTTAATCCATAAGTAGATTGTCGATCAATTTAATTATCTTTTTTTCAGTGGTCTATCTTCAATAGAAAATGAGAAAACGTGAGAAGGCACTTCCTTTACTGTGTGAATAGTATTGGCATGTGACATCTAACGGCACATTCTCACTGAACTCAAGATGCATCCAACGAGCTGCTAATGGAGCATTACGTACAGAGAGAGAGAGAAACAGACATAGCAGCGCTGATTCTCATTTGTGGAATTACAGTATGATATAAATAGAAATATAATATTTGACTTGAGGGTGTAAGAAAACTATTTAAAACATCAAGAAAATTATTTTCCTTGAAGATATGAGAAGTAAATGCGTTCAAATTTAGTCAGTTACTCACCTGAAGTATCCAATAATAAAGATAGCCACTAGAAGAGAGCTGAAGGAAACTGCATAGCCCACTGTGTACATGATGTGCAGCCTTTCAAAAAATACCTGCTGTGGGGACAAAGACATAGCGTGTCAAATAACGATTGATCTCGGTTCATTAAAGACAAATGACTGTAATGTAGCTTACTCTCTTTTTGTTGGATTCTGGGGATTTGATGCATTCAGTGTAGTTGACCCAGCTCTTGTTTAAGCTTTCTGCAAGCACCCAAGAACCATTAGAGTCACACCTCCTGTAAGCGTGTCCTGAAAGATTGATAAGAACTTTGTTGAACATGAACTTTGCTTGTTTGGAATTCTAGCATACTGTACAGTAGCTATGCTGCCTATAAACTGTAAGAAATAGTATGCAAAACATTATCCAACAATACAAGTTTGAAACTGTAGTAAATATTATTTAATTTGACATTTTTTGATTGTGTAAAATTGAAGGTAAAATCAATAAAGTTGCATTGTGGGTATTCCATGTGTAGCAGAGTGAGGTATAGACCCAGGTTGATTGGCTGGCGTTATCCAAACAGCTGAACCTATCAGTGTCTGTACTTAATCATCATTGAGTTTCATGAGCCAATTAGTGCCTGTGTTGTGCATATAGAAGGGGGAAGTGTTTGGTTGCTTGGGATGCATTATGCTTAGTACTGCCCCTTTGTGACATGTGGTGCTTTGAATGAGTGCTAGCAGTTGGGTTATTTTTAGGGATACACCGATACTAATTTTTCCAGTACTCGCCCGATACCGATACTTTTATTTTTGGTTCTTGTCGATACGGAATACAGATACCAATATTTTTATTGCAATTTTAAAAAACATTTTATTGGGTACAGAAACCAAAGGGTACGTATAATGTTAGTTGGTTAAGTTAATTTGTTAAATATATAGTCAAGCCAAAATTTATTCAGACACCTTCAACATTTCACAGTATCACAGTTTATTCTCTATAGTTTAGAGGAGGGTAATAAAATATGACAAGAACTCATAGGTAAACTGTGTCAGAACAAATAATCTTGATCAGTTTACTTTATTTTGCTATCCTCATATATATATTTTTTTGACTGTATATCCTTTGGTTATTTTCACACATAATTGTTCCCATTAAAATATATTTGACAAGTTTTTGTTACTTACTTTTTTTATTTGCTCTATGGTTCATCATCGAATTTAAGAGCATTAGAGCCGCTCCATTGCAGTGACTTAGTACTGTAATGATGCGCTTTGCTGTAAAAATGCAGGGAACCACTCGTTATAAATCTCCTGTGATATATATCTGAAAAGTGCTGCGATTTATATTCCAAAGCCACTCATATAATGCAGAAACACTCAAGCCAGCAAAACATGTGCATGTATTTGTACTGTTGTAGAATGAGAGGGACAGTAGTAACATACTGCCTAGTGCATTACACACAGGCTGCTAGATTCACTTTCACCAGAAAGTCATGTATGCCTAAGGTGGAAAATAAATGATGTTTATACTGAATGCCCATATAAATTGTCTTTTTTTACGATTTAGTTTTAAAGGGTTAGTTCACCCAAAAATGAAAATTGTGTCATTAATGACTCACCCTCATGTCATTCCAAACCCATAAGTACTCCGTTCATTTTCGGAACATAGTTTAAGATATTTTAGATTTAGTCAGAGAGCTTTCTGTCCCTCCATTGAAAATGTATGTACGGTCTACCATCCATGTCCAAAAAGATAATAAAAACATCATCAAAGTAGTCCATGTAACATCAGAGAGTCAGTTAGAATTTGTTGAAGCATCGAAAATACATTTTGGTCCAAAAATAACAAAAACTACGACTTTATTCAGCATAGTCTTCTCTTCCGGGTCTGTTGTGAACGCGTTTACAACACTGCAGTGTAGCGACATCCGGTTCGCGAACGGATCATTAGATTTAACCGGTTCTTCTTAGTGAACCAGTTGAACCAGTTAACCAAATCGAACTGAATCATTTGAAATGGTTTGCGTCTCCAATAAGCATTGATCCACAAAATACTTAAGCTGTTAATTTTTTTAACATGGCTGACACTCCCTCTGAGTTAAAACAAACAAATATCCCGGAGTAATTCATTTACTCAAACAGTACACTGACTGAACTACTGTGAAGAGAGAACTGAAGATGAACACCGAGCCAAGATTGACTCGTTCTCGATTCAAGAACCGGTTGCAAGAAGTGCGCAAACTTGTTTTCTCGCTCTCTTTCACCTCCACCACCCCCTTCCCTTCCATTTAGTAAGTTGTGCATTGTTTTACTTACTTGTTTTTGACATATCCAATCGACCTATACATTTTCCAGTGACGAAATGCATATCCACATTCGACAAGCTTGCGCATCTCCGCCGCTGCACACTCAATCCACTCAGCATGGTTGATCAGCTCACGCACGTCAGATATACAGGCATTAATACTGAATTTTTAACATTATATTAATTGCATAGATATCCTACATAGACAACATTCATCTCTTATAACTCAATTCTGCTCTCTGTTGTTCTGTTGTCTATGTTTCTTTGTCTGAATATGACACTTATCACATGCTGTGTGGTACCGGCATTTGATATTGGGGCATTTTCCCAATAATGAGTACAAGTACAGGGGCTCAGTATCTGGTCCGATACCGATACATCCCTAGTTATTTTCCTGTCGGCCGTGTGCTGCCTATTGGCCAGTTTTCAGGTTGGTTCCTGTTTTAAAAATGTCTCTTTTGCCTGTTAAATAGAGAGGCTTATTACCTTGTTTGTTTTCAGATATGGGCCTGCAAGTATCTGTAATCCTGCGTGGTGAGCAACCATACATCAAGGATTTTCCAAGGATCTTAATTGAAGCCTAACAAACATCAAGTGATTGACTGCACTTCTGCTCTGCCCTGCTCTTGTTTTGTCTGGAATTCATCTGGGTCCATCTGTTTTGTATTGTTTTGTGTTTGGATTTAGGTGGGAGGGGTTGACCATGATACCCTGTTTTGTGTCCACATGGTTTTTCACAAGAGTGTGTGTCATGGGTATTGAGTCCGGTGTAGAAATCTGCTGGCCACCTCCCTCTTTTCTACCGTATTGTATTCTATTGTTTTGTATGTTACTGGTACAGATTTGTGATGTTTGAGACCTTGTGTGAAGTATTGTATTTGTGTGATTTTTTTTTTTTTTTTGTCTCTTTATGCTCACCCTGCCTTTGGCAACGAACCTGTGTGCCTTTAGTTTAGGGCTGTTATGTCCCGGTGTATTCTGGGTGGCGTAGTCGACTATAGGATTTCTCTTATTGGTAATCTTCGAACACCTGACCACTTCTTGCCACACGTGCATTCAGAAAATCTGCATATGTTCATACAGCAGTATAGGCATATGCATGGCTTATGAGTAGTATGGGTAGTTTTGTAGTATGTGCTTTCAAATAAGATTCACTAATAATATACACTAAGAATACAATTTGTCAACCAGTAGAGATTTTGGACTATTGTCTCTATCGTAATTATACGAACATGTGACGTTGCTGTGCTACATGGTCACAAAAACGTATAATTTCCATGCATTTAGAAGCAGGCGATTTAAGCCATTAATCAGCAGCGAGTGAAAAATGCACACATGAGGACTCATTGAAGCAAGTTATTTTTGAACGGTTAAATACACAGTTTTATGTATCAAAATAGTTTCTTTTTTTCAAGTATCCTTGTAAACAGTCATTTAGGTTTTTTAAAGCAAACAGCTGAGAAAGAAAACACGGGTAAACAGTGAGTTGGATCAGTGCAGCTCTTAAAGTGACAGCAATCTAAAACTCCTGCTGTCTCTCATTCATGTTAATCAAACAACAAGAGAAAATCTCTTACTGCTCTTGACCAAAATCACTATTGCAACTTTAATAAGAATAAGTGTTTAATTTACACCTTGAGGATATGCACTTGATTTCATTTGATTGACCCTTTACAATGTATGTAGTATTTTATATTAGTTTTTTGTCCTATCACTTGTAATTAGTTTCTTTCCTGAAAAGTTATATCTCAATTCTGATTGGTTGACTGGAATGTTGTTCCAGGATCAACAAGAATTTTGATGTTTGTTGTACTTGGTGAAATCATGTTCACCTACAGCAGATTCTGGTCCATTTTTTTTTCAGAATTAAACAATAATTGTAAAATAAAAGCAACTTTTGATATGTTGAAATAACAAGAAAATTACTTTGTGATAACGTAAAAAAAATATCTATAACAATCCACAGTCTCTTTAGGCTGGGATACCCAAGCCTAGTTTGTTTGGTGTTTTCACCTCGTCGGCTAATGTCGGCGGCAGTTTGCCTGATTCAACATGTAGTTCAAGCTATCAGTCTTAGGCACGCTAGTGGCCTGTGGTACTTTACAAACGACATTGTTGCTACTTTATAAAAAATGACCATACAGGACTGATTAAAGATAGTGACAGACAGCACTCATTCTTTAATGTTATCCATAGTTTTTGTGGCTCTTTTTTTATATAAGTATCGGTTCTGGCACTGGTATCGTTTTAAAAGTATCGAGAAAAAAAAAAAAAAAAAAACAAGACAAAAAAAACTACAGATGATAAGAAATTTTTCAGACCTGCATGGTTGAAATCATAGATGTATCTGGGGCAGGGAGTCTTGGTCAGGGTTCCAGGGAAGCCTTGAGGCCAGCATATCAGACCATCCCACTCTGGGACACAAACACCAACTGAGAGCAAAACAGAGCAGAGATTTCAATTCTCCAAAGGGCAAAATATGAAATCATAGAATCTTGCAGCATCACGTGACTCATTTTCATTCCTTCCTGATATTTAGATTACATTCCATAGCAAGACAAACATGAAATGAGCTACAGTAAAGGCCTAGTATGAAACTGTCATACATCCTTCCCATCTCCAAATAAATCATGTTTTCCTTCAGATAAAAGCTGGGCATGGATATTGGATTATATCCAACTGGCATGGAATAACATGATGCCAAAAACTGCCACATCATGCAGAGACAACAAGTGTGCTTCTGTAATAAATTAATTGTTTAATTACATTATGTATACTGAACTTGGTCAATGTACTTATCATTAGGGTTGCAAAAAAAGTGCATTTCAAAACATTTCAAGTACATTTTGGAAATATTCCAGGGATTTTTGGAAAGTTTCCGGAAATTTACCAGTTTTCCACCCCTTTTGCAACCCTACTTATCATTGTGTGCTAAAACAATCAAGCAATTTATAAATATATCAATGACTGTAATGATCTCTGCTGAAATAAACAGATGTGGAGCTGATCCAATTAATGTCAGATAGTTGAAGACATTGAATAAATCAGCAAAGGTTTCAACAGAGTCAGTCCGGCAGCTGCAGATTTCTGCCAGCTTCAGACCACATAAGCAATGAAGCGTTAAGTTTGAAAACATTAGACATGAAGTGCTTTCAAACTATTCCTTCGGAATGATTCAAAAGAAGTCTTGTGCAGTTCTGATACTATTTAAAGTCAACATGAAACAGTAATTTGTTATCCATTAATGTGACATTTAACAAGTGAAACATGAAATAAGAAGACAGATTTCATCCGTCAAAAATGATGCAATATAATGAAAACTCTTGAAACATAGCTTCAACATCTTGACATGTCAGCATATCAGGTTCAATTATTACACAACCTCCTGGTCGCAGGAACATGCGATGTAACTACAACCTTCTGTTATTTCAAATTTGTGCATTTACAAATTTTTGGGGCCATAAAAGTTTAAAAGTGTATTGAATTAGTGAAATTTCTGATACATGTTATAGACAAAAAAGGTCCATTGTCTTCTGTCAATAGTGTAGCAATGTATGAAACACAGTTCAAAGAAAAGTCACTTTCAAACCAAGCAGGTTTCTTTTGGCCAATGAGTTAAATTCACATGACCAACCCATTGCGAAATCTGAAATATTTTGCCCTCTCCCAATATTGCATGGATTCCTATTGAAATGACAATGGTAAATGTGACAGCACATTAAGTTAATATAATTAAATTTTAGGAACATGTTAAGATGTTAACATGTTTTATTATAGTTTAAGGTTTAATTGTAAAAATGATGTTTAGCACATGCACTAAAGCAGACAAAAATTAAAAAACAATTGTTGATATTTTAAGCATAAAAATATCAGATTGTCCTTTTTTTATCTCATACCCTAGGTGATGTCACCTGCTGAACTCTCGTTAGAAAATACTTATGTATGAATAAAGCAAGGTAAATTTGAATTTACGTTAATTTATTTTGGCAGAATTGAGCTCAGAAACCAAAAGAACACATACACATTATAATTAAAATGAGTCATAATTATACTAAACATTTCTCCCAGTCCAGATTAGCTCAAATAAATCCAGACATCGTCATGCACCAGTTTGAAAACTAAATATGTTTTGTACTGTAGATAACGTCATCTGCACATAATTTCCTCGTACAGAATATAATTCTTTTTATCTCCTTGAATTACACATAACCCTAAAACCTATGATGGTAAGATTAAAGGGAGATGGGAGTAAGCCAAGTTAATATTTTGAGTTGCCAGGTCACTACTGATAAAACGACCAGGAAGGCCATTATAATGAGTCATCTCCAACAGAGCTTTTTTCCCTGTTCTGCCTTATCACTTGTGACAAGTTTATAATGAAGCTAAATTAATTAACAAACTGTGCAGTGCCTAACCAAGAGTTGCCCCTAAGAAACTGCCCCTGTCTCATTAGCAGTACAGCTTCATTTACGTCGACAAACCTCATGTGACTGGGCTGACTCATTCAAGCTTTATGCAAAACATGTTTTGGAACAGATTATGATGGTCATACTTCTGGTGAATATGTTACTATTTCTAGATGAACTGTGGTGTGCAACAACAGTGGTTGAAGCGGAGAACTGAAAAAGACACTTAATTGAAAGCTGTGTGAAAGAAACGTAGAGTGGAAACGGTATCTACAGTACCTGTAGGGTCATCTGTGGAGATCTTCTGTAGACACTGCAGCTTCGCATCCAGCAGCATCTGCACCTGTTCTTCAGCTGTAATCTCATCTTCACCTGCCTGTCCAACACAAAATGCTTGATTTTATTTCTTCATTGTGTACTGAATCTTCTAAAGCCATCAGATAGCTTTATCTGAGGAAGTTATTTGCGAATCTCAGCCTATCAAGGCATATTTGAGATGTATTAGGAAACTCCATTGATTCACAAGTAAGATTTAAAGTCTCTTTCTCACTTAAAATGATCACATTGTTCTTTTTTTATTTCTTTTTACTTTCATTGTATGGAAAACAACAGATCTGAAATTTTCTGCTAATTATGTGAAAAGAATTTCATACACTTAGGAGTGATGTAAGGAAGAGAAAAAAATGAATGATTTTTCAAAAAGGTCCATAACATAGTCTCATTCCCTTATCAAAAGAAGAGTGCATTATGTAAAACTGAGTGTGTGTTGGTGTGGTTATCAAAGGGTTAGGGATGACTTTCTCTCTCCGTTTCATTTCGGGTTGCTTAAATGAGTCTGCAAGACAGTGAGAAGAGTTGAACTTCTAAATACCCTGAGGAGATGAAAGAAATTAAAAGATTCACTCTCTGTAATGATGAAAGAAAGGTTTTCAATTAATGTAAAAGTGTATCAGAAAGGTATTGGAGCTGTCATTTCTACCTCAATTAAAGTCATTTTCTCAGTCATGCAAAGCAAAGTACAGTTGTGAGCATTGCAATTTTAGCACTTTGCAGGATGATATTGAAATGCTGCTGGATCAAAAAATTTAATTGGTTATGAAATATAACATGGAAATGCATCCATTAATCTCTTACCTTTGTATTCTTTACATATAATAAAAGTGGTTCATAAAAAGATAGGTTAAGGGTTGGAGATGGGTGGGTTTAGGTATCAGGGGGCCTAAATAATTTTATCAGGAGTGTTTATAGTCTTTGTGTTTATGTGAGCGCTGATGCAGTCTAAGGTCCACCCCAAATGCTTTCATTGGTTGAGATGCATGATGGCATCCATCCCAAGCAAGTACTGATCAACATCCCACCCCTCCGGTTATGGTTTGTCAGTATGTGCATTCAGAGCCAATGAGAAAGGAATTTTCAAAATAATAATAATAACAATAATAAAAACTGCAATAAGGCACAACAAATTGCTACGTTCATATTCTACATAACTCTTTACAGTTTGCATCATCAGTATGTTTATACTGAGTTATATATGAGCTTTTTATATCACTGGATTAGTTCACTGAGGCCCATTATGCGTTTTTCACATTACAAGTCACCAGGGAATCCTGGAGTGTGACCTATGAGGGGAACCCAAGTATTACAATCAGCTTCTAACAAAGCAATTCAAAGTTCAGGAAACTAAGCACAGATGTAAACACATCAGCTTTTCCGCTTATATATAGTATACTAGTCCATATCATAACTTCTACTTACCACTTGATCCATTCCTGCAAATTAGTTTTTATGAATGAATGAATTACTTGAGCTACCTGGTTGTTTTGGTTTTCATCAACAGCCGCTTGCGCCACCTGCTGGTGAGTGACTGACAGCAGATGGAGATCATGCATCGGTGCTCTACTGCTATTTCTGCAGTTCCTGAATGTGCAATGCAGAAATTTCTAGCAAATGTGAACCACTCAATTTGTGAAAGCAAATTTTTTGTAAAGTGAAATAAAATAGACAGGTGAAACCTGTTGAACTCAGTCAGTCAGTGATTTTATGAGGCATTTCTAGAATAAATAAATAGTAAATAAATAATGGCTTGAATACACCCACTTAAATCAGTGGTTCTCAACCAGGGAAGGCCACAGAATAACTTATTCAAAATCATTTAAATCAAACTCTAATCACAGTTAAAATGCAAAAAAATAATAATAAAAAAATAACACAATTACCTGAAATACTGTCATCTTTGCTGAGAATATAAAATTAGGCAAAATCTTGTATATCACAATACTGTTGAAAGTTTAGCTTTATAAAGGCAGTAAGCCAATTTGACTTATGTCTCATGGCTATGACAGCTGATTTCAAATCCCAATTTCATGTGTGTGACTGCTCCATAAAGAGTGTCAAATGTTTCTAATCAATGAGATGTGTAGCCAAATGAGAACTATAGCCAATCAGCACCGAACACAATGAAACAGTCACTCGAAACAATGGGGTATTTGTTCACACTTGATAATCTTAAGTCTGTGCAAAAAAAAAAAAGGCTCATTTTCTAACTCCCCTAGAGTTAAACAGTTGTGTTTTAGCGTTTTTGAATCCATTCAGCTGATCTCTGTGTCTGGCGGTAGCACTTTTAGCTTTGCTTAGCATAGATCATTGAATGTGATTAGAGCGTTAGCATCTTCCTAAAAAATTAACAAAGAGTTTCGATATTTTTCCAATTTAATACTCGACTCTTCTGTAGTTACATTGTGTACTAAGACCAACGGAAAGTTAAAAGTTGTGATTTTCTAGGCTGATAGGGCTAGGATCTATACTCTCATAATAATCGAGGAACTTTCCTGTCATACCATGGGTGCCGCTGACGCAATGATATTACACAGCACCAAAAAATAAACTACCATTGGAAGTTAGCTGGGGACTATTTTCAGGCGCTGCGTAATATAATTGCGCCTGCTGCACCCAAGGTACGGCAGCAAAGTTCCTCAATTATTATGCCAGAATGAGAGTATAGTTCCTAGCCATAGCGGATGATTTAGACAATCACATTTATGCATGCATTAATGACTTGCTAATTTATTACTGTACCTTGCTGGCAGTGTAGTGGGAATAAGTCTCAGCTGTTTAAAGGTAATAATTAACGTGCACAAACATGCAGTATGACCAAGCTGACCCTCATGGAAAATAAATTTTACAAAACATTCCTAGTTTAACTGTGCTGTGCTGATAACTGCACAATTGTGAGAGGAACAAGTATGATTTTTTGGTGTTGCAAAGAACATACAGTAGCATATATTCAGGCTGATTGAAAAGGGTGTATTAAACAGAAATCATTTTGCAAAACAAAGTACAATTAATTTAGTTCATTAAATGGATAGTTCACCCTCAAGTTATTCCAAACCTGTAAGACCTTTGTTCCTCTTAGGAATTCAAATTGTTGAATAAAGTTGTTATTTTTGTTTTCTTTGCTTCCGCATAAAAAGTATTCTTGTATTTTCTTAAAATTACTGTTGAACTACTGGTGATGTCACATGGACTATTTTACTGATGTCCATACTATGTTTCTGGACCTTGATTGTGGTAGTGCTCTACTGCCCTTGCTGTCTATGGGAGTGTCAAAGAGCTCTCGGAATGCATCAAAAATATCTTAATTTGTTTTCTGAAGATAAACGAAGCTCTTACGTGTTTGGAACGACTTGAGGGTGAGTAATTAATGACAGAATTGTCACTTTTGGGTGAACTATCCTTTTAATGCATGAACAAATGCACATGCCACTGAAGTTTGTTTTTATGTGTCATTTCACCCACTGCACATGTGCCTGCATTTACTGGTCTGGAATGACAGAAAAAGAGTGCTTCAACATAATGACAAGCTAAAAAAAATGTGCATATTGTACAGATTCTATATCCACTGTAAAAAAAAAAAAAAAATTGGAAATATCGAGTTGTTACCTTACTTCCACTCTATATGGTCAGGTTGATTCAGTCATATTAAATACTATTATTGAGTTAAATTCACAAGGCACATATTAGGTCACCTGACAATACATTCTTATAGTGCAGTCAGTAGCAACGCTTTATAAAGTATAATCAGGATTATTAGTTTAGGAGAGTTGATAAGGGCTATGAAACACACCAAGCTTTTATTAAAACCTTCACTGCTCAGTTGCATTTCTCAGAGGCTGATATTAGGGATGAGCATTGCAGAAGTTGGCTGTGAACCTGAATCATAATTCAGTCAATATCTGACTGCATGTGTACAGTCTTACACATATCACACTGCAATGTTTTGTCAGCTTGAAATCGTCTACACTGAATCAACTGTCTTATTCAGCAAAAGAGAGTTTAAGGATCAGATTAAGAAAACCTAATTTGCACTTTATTGATAAACCATGTAGTTTCAACAAAAATATAGCAGAAGGATTATGAATGAAAAGTAAAACACATACACAAGTTTTTTTAAGCATATAATAATAATGACTAGAATCTAGAATCAAAATAAATAGACTGATACCCATACATATATGAATACATAGCTACATATACATAATGTGTTTAGATATAGTGTATGATACAATGCTGAGGTTGAAATCAAACAGACAGGTCTGCAATTGTTCAGTGAAATCGACTACCAACTTTTGCAGATAGTTTGCTTTAATGAAATTTCTTTGATTATCGTCTACCATGAAAACTCAAAAAGGATTTTGCATAAAATAACACAAAAGACATCTTAAACGTACTGTATATGAAGTATGTAATACTGAGTTGTTTCAGTGTAAAGAAGAAAAATAGTCATTACACGCTTGTACAGACCCAGTGTCTTACCTGAGCATCAGCTAATGTCCAGAACAGAATCACTTTGGCGAAGTTCCACAGGAGACAATCCCTCATGTTTCTGAGGTGAAGCTTTTGTCGAGATAACAAGCAATCTTCGTCCCTTAAGACTTTGTGCATCTCCTCACACACCCCAGCGACCATGATCTGCTCATGTCATCAGTTAAATACATCGTTAATTTTCCCCGAAATATTTTCTTCAGTTTCGAATAAAAAGCTCTGAATCACAAGACGTCGTGGTTCTTTGGTGTTCAAATACGTTCACATCTCCTTCACAGAAAAAAGCTTAAAATGAACTTAAAATGAAAGCAGCTGAAAGTTTGCAAACATACTCCACGAAGAAAGCCCTTCGGTCAGTTCTGCTGCTGGCGGACTCACACAGTGAATGAGACGCTCCTCCTGTCACAGAAAGCGAGCTTGACTCACACTTACTGATGGGCGGATCGATCTCAATATATCTATAATAGCCTAGTGAGTTTATCGCGATGATTGGTCCATAATATCGACACTAAGAGTTTTAACTAGTACGTTCTTCCTTTATTTTATTATCGAATGAATGTTTATCAAGACCGCAAAATTGTAAACATGAATCATATGAACATCAGTTGTAGAGATTAGGAACTATTTGTCCTTCCGCTCATCACAGAAATACGGACGCAGTAATAAGCAGCGCTTACTCGTCATGTCTTCGAAGTTGAGACCGAAATAACGTCTTTAACTTTCTGTAAGTTGTTGAATTATTATTTGTGTTCTTTTATTGATGTTAATAAATGAAATGCTAATGATGGCTTCTTTATCGTATTATTAACTGCCCATTTCATCCTCCAACAGGTAGGCTAATTACAATGGATTTCTGTCAAAAACAAAAAAATCTGACATCCCAAACATGTGATTTTCTATTCTTCTGTGAAACAAAAGCAAATGTTAGGCAGAATGTTCGACATTTACTTTTGCATCTCTTTTCCACACAATGGAAGTGAGTGAATGAGGCTCTTCTTTTCTAGGGAGCGCAAAAAGTCAGCCTGGTGATCAATGAGCTTGTGTTATGATTTACATTAAGTGAACATACTTCAGACATTTGATTATATTTTAATGTTAATTAACTAAATTACTTGTAGTAACCCTATCCATAGTCAACTAACTTTTGCATAATTGCTTAGGAAAACACCTCATGAGGAAAAAGTACTACCAGCGGGCTGGATGTCAATATAACGTCAGGTTGATGTTGGAAGTGACATCAGAGTCGGACAGATGTTATATTTGAGTTGAGAATAAATATCAGGTTGATGTCAGTATTTGACACAATTTGGCACTGACTTAACATTGGGGTTTGGTTACACAACCTAAAAACAACAAATGTCAATGTCAGCGGATGTCAGTATTGGACATCAAACTAACATTGACATGAGACTTTGAACTGACATTGAATTTTTGTATTTAACCAAATATCAATGATTCATGACATTGTGTGCCTGCTGGGATGTGACTCAGTAACAGTAGCAGATGGTAATGTGAAAAAAATACTGTCCTGTAATCTAATGTTCTTTCAAAAAAGAGGGGTCCATCTTTGCATCCACCTTCAGTCTCTTACTAAATTCTGTGGAACTGCTGGCTTTATACATGAGATGTGTGGTATATTCTGCTCTGGTATCCGATTGTTCAAACCACAGGGAGGTTCAGTGAAATGAATAACTCATAAGTAAAATCACCATATTAGTGTTCAGGAGCTGCAAATAAGATTATGTTGTGGACCTGTCCATGGTGCTGAAACATCAACTAGCAAATCCAATTCCCATTTGACTGCTTATTTAGCCACATCTTTTTTTCTTTCTTTTTTTCACTGCAACAATTCTACATTTCAGTAAAATATAGGTGAAATAGTTTATTATAAAAGGAATTAAATAAAGCAGCCTAGAAATGAAACTCTGTGTAGTAAAAACCCTGTTTGTGGTTAACCATTATAAAAAGGAGTCCTGTGGAGCAAAATGCCAACACATTTTCTCACACAGCACACTAGATATTCAGAGCAGCCCTAAGGATTCAGCATAACTCTTATCATTTGGATTCAATCTCTCTAAAGAGGAAGCGACAGGCCTTTGCTTAACTATTTCAGAAATTGAGCTCACATTTGGTTTTCTATTTTTTGACTTGATCCAAAAGCTGAAAATATTTAATGAAAGACAGCTTCTACATTTGTGAGATGTTATGTGAATAAAAGCCACATTATGGATGATGACAGGGAACAAAGCTTCATTTCCCTGTCAGGTTTGAGAGGAAGTTCAATATATATATATATATATATATATATATAGTCCAGTTACTCAGGGTCTCAGGTGGAGATTTTAACTTTTATATCAGTCACAAAAGACACATTTGATAAACCTGGTATTTATTCATATGCCCATATTCATATTAATTGCATCACCATTAATCATCATCACTGATATGTATGCAAGAAACACTCAGAGTTGGCCACTTCTATGAAGAATTGAGCGTCTTTCTGACCATGCTCTGTCCATTTTCTTTTTGTAAATAAAAGATCCTCAAAAAACAATATTTTTATATGTATTGCTATTTTGTTTACATTATGTACCGTATTTGCTTTTGCTGAATATATATTTGCATTTCTATACAAGTAATCTAAGAAGAATCTATCAAGGCCTGAATTTTCTACCTTGAAAAGTTTACACAAATTTTCTTTGTACCACTGTTGCAATTTGACCTTTATTAACTTTGCCTTAACCTAAAGGATTTACATGCAAATGAGCACAGAGAAATATCTTCAGTTCAAATTCCACAACAATCTCATTACCATCTTCTGTTTCTAATTGAGTGAACAATCATTTCCTTTTTTGTGCAAGGGGAGTAATGAGCTTCAAAACATGCACCACCTATAAAAGAGATGTTAGAGTGCAGTGTAGCATTATTTAAAATTCATTAAAGGCAGCTCATCTGATGTAATTACTACAAGAGACTGATCATCCTATCAAAGCCTTTCTTCTTCAGACAGTGACTTTCAGATGGCTCATATATTAGTTTTTTTTCTGTTGGTGTCACTTGTACAAACATTTGAAAACGGTGATCTAATAGTCCAAGTCAGTGCTGAAACTCTGTGATTTAAAATCTATTATAACGTTTAAAGATATAAACTGAAAGTGACATGACATACAGCCAAGTATGGTGACCCATACTTGGAATTTGTGATCTGCATTTTACCCATCCAAAGTGCACAAACACAGCAGTGAACACACACACCATGAACACACACCTGGAGCAGTTAACCATTTTGAACAAAAGGCCAGAGTTAATGTGTCCCAGTGCATGCTAAAGTCAAATGTTTACATTTTTCAATCATGCCAATTCAACTTTTACTCAAATAGTTTTGCTAAAAGATCATTTGTAAAGAAAAAAAACCTGATTAAATAGGAAAAAATGCAAACTGGAAACATTTTCACTAGTGGACTCAGACTTTGGGCTCCCACTCTTTGAGGTGCAAATAATTCAAGTACAAGCCTACACTGGCAGCATTGCAGCATTTAACTGGCACATTGCTACTTCTTATTTAAGAGTCTTAGAAGTCGAAGATTGTGTGTTTGGCTGGTAAAATGTCTCAAAAAAATCTTAAGAAGGGGATATGTCATGTCTGTCTCCACCCAACCAAATCAGCTTTTACCAAAATACCCTAATTTATAGGTGGTCCACTTAGGACAGATTCAGAATGGCTCAGAGTTATCTGAACTGCTTGAAAATGTCACATATTGTGAAAGGAGTTCAACATTAAGAGGATTTCCTTGAATTGTTTTCTCTAATGCTGTAGTTTTTTTTCCTGTCACTTCCTAGCTGAAGCAAACATGCACTGCACCAGACTAGTCCTCATTAGTGCATGTGTTCACAGCAACCTTGCAGCTTCTTTTCACAAACTTTTGACACTGTCTTTTTTATTGTAAATGTTCATATACATATTTTCACAGGGTCATTTTTATTAAATCGTTAAGAAGGGGACAATATAAAACACATGCATACAGTATGTCGAAAGACCAGAGAGGCATTTTATAAATGTTTAACATTTTTGGAAAAATTTCCATATTTTAATCTGCATACACACACACACACTGGAAACAAGCAGGCCACCGTTAAGTCAACAACTGAGATATCAACTGGTAATGTAAAAAAAAAAAAAAAAAGATAAAATAAAAGAATAAAACTTGCATGCAATAACCTAAGACCAAAACAAGGACAATCTGGCAATTTATGGTGTAAACAAGCCAAACGAAATAGCGTAATTATTAATTAACACATATATTCAGAACCATAGTTATTAAAATACAAGCAATTATCATAAAGAATTATTATAACACATGTATTTGTATGTATTTACTCTGTAATTTAATGTATTTACTCTGACAATAGTACAATATTTTTGAAGGCCTTCTGATTTATTTATTACTATTTCTTTAGGAATACTGCAACCCATCAAATGCCCACATGATGTAGTCTCCCAGACAAGGTCTCAAAATAAATCAGGAATGTTAAGGAATTGTTTTTGTATATTTAATGAAAGTCAACAAAAAAAATAACTACATATTTTTCCCATATACATCTTTTTTATCTGTGTATCAAAAAAATAAAAACAAAAAAAGATTAATTAAGGTTTTGAAAGACATAATTCAAATTAATAACAGAACTTTAACTATCTCTTTAATTTGATTTCAGTACAGTGTTGTTTGACACTATATATTTACATAAAAATTGATTTGATTAAAAGTCATATCCTCAAGCAAAGCTCTGAAATTACATGTAAACATCAGCCATGCTTAAGTCAGTGTTGAATATCGATTGTTATGTGGTGAATTGTTTTTCTTATGAATATATAAAAATTCTAGATCTCTCTTCTATCGAATCTCTGCAACAACTCCTCCATCTGTATTTTTTTTTTTTTTTAATCTCACAGCACTTTTTCCACCACTGACTCTTCAGGTGGATCCATGTTTCTTTATCTGTCTCTTAAAAGTTTGCTCATTCTCCGTTTTGAAATGATAAATGAGAAAGGCTTTTAATAAATAAAATATTATTAAAATAAATATTATTTGACAGTTGAATGAATTTGCAATGCTGTGATACATTTCTTGTTTGTGACAAATGTTAATATCTTTCTAATTATAAAAACAATAATTTGCTCCAAGTAACACTGATAAACTGTTTCCAACTCCAAAAAAAAAAAAAAAAAACCTTTGATCTTGCTGTATGTGTAAAGTCCTAATTTGTCGGATATGTCAAAAAGTCTTCACAGCAGTATGTAAAGCTGCTAGATGCGTCCAAATCTGCAATCCCTGCTAATTGCTAAACTGCAGGGGAGTGTTTCCATGTCATTTTCAATGGATCAGATTGATTAGGTTTCATCAGCAGATGTGATTGCTGTTACTCTCAGCCCATAACCCATAAGCCTAACCTTCGATGATGCGGGTGAGTTTTCAGTCTTTTTTAGAATTAATGGTTCTCTTTTCCTCTGATCTCTTGTGGTTAAGAAATAAATTTCATTTCAACCCAAAGCTCCAGAAAAACACCTATAAAAGTTTTATATAATCAATGCAAACAAATGTCAAATTTAAACTTTCTCAAGATCTGAATACGGTAAAAGCCATTAAGTCATTTCATTTTTAATTACTTACCTAGCTATGATTTTTATTTATTTATTGTTTATATTGTATTTTTGGGCCCTTGAAGAAAATGTAAAAAAAATTCCAAAAGATTTGGAAATTTTTAGAAAAGCACACCAAGTTGTTTTTTGGTTTGCTGAAAATCCTGAAACCAAAAATAAGTATTAATAGGAATAATACTTGAAAAAAAAAAATAGAGAAATACAAGTGAACAAGATAATAAAGGATGCCTTAGGAATCACTCATCTAATTACAGATTTATGTATTAGACTTCCATGTGCCGCAAACTTTTTTCAGATAAGTTCAGTCTAAGAATCTTATTTTCCCCTATAGTTCTGTTCCACAGAATTGTGTAAAATAATGAACCCCACTGTTAACAATCTGGATTTGAAGCCAAATACACATGCATCCTGGTGAATCCTGAAATGACCAGAGTGCAGCATGCTGTTGTGCTTCAGTAGAAGAAAGTTTTTAGAGACATTTGCTTGATCTCATTTATTATTTACGAAATTCTCATGTGCAGTTAACTATTAGTCACACGCAAACAACAAGACTTTTGCTTCAAAAAGGCTTCAGTCCAGCTGTAGAAGTGCTGAAAATTCTACCTATTTTCACTCACAAGACATTTAAACCCTAAGCACAAGCATTTTTGGCCTCACTGGTATTCACATGAGTGATGCCTTGTTGTTCCCTTACCAGGAGACAAATATTCACTCTTCAAATCCTTCACCTACACTGTCTTCTCTGGTGGAATGAGCCTCCCCCCAAAATGCTGAGACCATCACATTTTTCAAAAGCAGCTGGAGAGTGGCGACACAACTCTCCTGGAACCACTGAAGCATTCTCCAATCTTGTATCAATACACATACACACACATTCCCCCTCCATTACTACTCTTCTCTAAATTGCTTCTAATCCAGCTGTCTAATAAACCTGGCATTGTGTATTACGAATATTGACAACTGGCTTTGTTCCTCCTCTTTTTTTAAGTTGCTTTGGATAAAAGCCTCTCTTAAATGCATAAAATGTAAATGTAATTAAGATAAGGAAACCTTTGGTGCCAGTACACACGAAGCATGGTTCATTTATTGTCATAAAATTATATAGTGGGGTATAATTTTTTATTATATATTTTATGTATGTTCAATTTAATCAGCCACAACACTTTTATTTAAATTACACTATTTATACATTTTTGAGCACCTACCCCTAAACTTACTCTTGACAAAAGTTACAATTAATTGAATTATTCCAAGGCTGAACGATTGCTTTGTGTGATAAACTCAAAAGCAATCACTCTCTCCATTCACAGTAACACTCAAATCCTGCTTACATTCAGAAATTGATTCCTAAAGGATTGTTACATCAGTTTTGATTGTAAAATGTCCTTGACTCTTCTTTGTGTTTTGTGACTGATTTCTTCATGATTAAGTTCAAATTCATCTTTTGAATAAGATATTGCTGCATGAATGGGGTGGGGTCATTTTCCGCAATTGAGAATTTCACCCTTTTTCTTTACATATAGTTATCATTTGTCGTCAGAAGACTTGGAATGCATTTCATTTTTGGAATGCAATTAATTTTTCAGTACTTTTATACAGTTTTTTTTTTCTTAAGTTTTTGCAATAAATTACCTTGACTGTACTTATGTGATTATATGAAAAGAATTTATATTTTTACAAATGCAAGCAAACAAATGTCTTGATCTGATGCATATGGCAAGCAAATGAAAGCAATGACATTCCTAGTATGTTGATGTAGTGAAACATTTGAGGTCTTAATAGTGATATTAATGTTGTTTAACCATGCTTCAGTTTTTGACACCTTGACAGTTAGAATAGGTTGGAAAATTATGGTGGCTTACAATTTGCTAAAACTAAGATATGGGAAGGGAGTCATTATTAGTGTCATCATTCTTGACCTAAACCAATTAAAATCCTTTGTGAATATGTTCTTATGACAGATGCTTAGATACTGTAAGATAACATCTGTTCCGTGATAGTCTTTTAAAGGGCATTACTGTTTGCTTGTCCCATGAAACTCTTCTTTTTTACTATCAGCTAAGAAAATTATTATTGGATGAAAAAAGAAAAAACATAAAGAAGGCAGAATTGGCTGAATTAAGCAATGCAGATGCAAGAAGCAATTCTGCAAAGTTTGTCAAGAAGAAAAACTATGTTCCTAATCTTGCAGAGTAAACAAGCCAGCACCTCTCTCAGGCTTAGAACGCTCAGCTATTATTATGTTGATGGATTACAGAGAGAACAACACTATGATGTTGTGATGTTTAAAGCGGTCATCGGCTGCCCATTGTCCACAAGTAGATATGATTTATGTGGACATAATGAAAAATCCACGACATACTAACATTTCTTAAAATTTCTCAATAGAAGTGTAAAACAACACCCTTTTTACCCTGTCAAAACAGCTCTTTTTTGAGAAAGCTATTTTATTGAATGGCACTTTAAAGTTGACATAGAATGCATTGATACAACATTTTTAAATTGTTCTCTTACACATCCTGAGTGTGTATGTGAGGTTTTGTCTCAAAATACCTCACAGATCATGTTGAAATTGCCACTTTTATGGTATAAGCCAAAATGTTTTTGGTTTTGTCCCCTTTAAATGAAAATGAGCTGGGCTTCCGCTTCACTTTTCAGAAGAGAGCAGAGCGTCAAGAGCTCATGCTTGTAGGCATACCGGTGTTATGGTGGTGGTGGTTAACTGGTAGTGAACGTGTTACTGACTTCACATTGCTTCCAAATGCAATTTTTAACTACCTCATTCCTATTCATGATCATTCTGGTAGCACGTGAAGGCAGCATTAATGAAAACAGGCAGAGACAATGGTAGCTTTAGCAATATTAGCTTTACAGGGAGACAAGATGCTCTTTTTTGGGAAACAAATATCAGGCATCATGCTTACTTTTTCTGGAGTCTGGACGTTTGCGCAAAAAGCATTGGTATCGACCCTCTTTCAGAAGCAATCTTTGTACAACTCCAGCGTTGAACTGACCCTCGTTTGTAAGGTAGTCTGGTGTAAAATGTTAGCACAAATGTATAAGACTTTTCAGTTTTTTTCTCAGGAATATGTCATTCGAAAATGAAATTTAACCACCGTGTCATCAGCGGTCTATGGAGACTCTTATGTTCAAAGGTGCATCCCAACACACAACACTTTTAATGGCTCTTTGGAGCTGACATTGTACCTGCAGCATCTATAGCAAGAGAACATTAATAGCGGACCGCTGCTTCTCACTCAGGACTGTGTATATGTTAGTAGGGCAGAGAACATCACAAATGGGTGGTACTTTCACTGACTATGTCTTCATAGTAGTGAGAAACCTGGTACTACTAGTGTGAAGAGACTGTTTATAAATGATTGGGAATATAAAACAATGAGTGAGTGGATTTTTTACCATTATAGGCTGGTTGTTTTCAAACACTGCAGCCAGACAACTGTGTTCAAACACCTTATAAAAGTGATTTTTGCATTCTATGGCACCATTAAATGAAAGTAAAAAAAAAAAAATAAGAGCCATTGTTGTTTACATCTGCTCCAACATTGAAACAATGGCGGACTGATGACAGCTCACTCAGGGCTGGTCTAAGGTAAGACAAAAGGCCTGCATTCCAGTTAATTTTATGTCCTTCAATCGCAAACATCCCTCCATCTCATTCACTCTCGTTCACACGGATGAACGTCATTACTTTGCATGAGTGCCCACTTCTGGCAGAACCCTTGCAATGGGCTAAACCGGAACGCCCTAAGCCCTTGATCACTTAGAATCAGCTCTACAGTTTATTGTTGACATTTTTCCCCTGATGAATTAGTTTGATGCAGTATTCTATATGTATAAAGGTATACTTGGGCTGTTATAAATAAATAAATATATATGTATATATATATATATATATATATATATATATATATATATATATATATATATATATATATATATATATAAATTAATATATTATAGAGCTGTTTGGGGTGGGGATAAATAATTTGTGATCTGCGATGATGTCACAATCATGTTGAACTGTTGTCTTAGGAGCGGCCTGAAGTGTGCGTATGAAGCAGACTCGCTCCCTCTGTCAAAATCGAGGGGTCGAGGGTCTGTCCATATAAACTTTGCTCATCCTCTTCATGAAGTGAAACCCACTTCAAAATTCATCAAAAGGTTTTTAATGATTTTAGTAGATGAAAAAAAAAACATTGGGTGGATTTTTATCATTATAGAGTGGTTGTGTTTATGTTCACACTTATGTTCAAACAATATGCAGGAGTGCATTTTGCTTCCGATGACCCCTTTAAGACTATATGTAATGTATAGGTTACAATCAGTAAACAGAATTTTGAGGTCAGTACGATTTTTAAAGGAATTAATACTTTTATTCAGCAGCACAGATGCATTTGTCACGTGGGGGTGCGGGGATGAACTCAGGTGCAGACAGAATGCACTACACACAGGGTTTATTAATGACAAATAGGGGAACACAAAACCCGCGAGGGGGAAAACAACGACTAGGGAGCAGACAAATAACTAAACAAGACTAAGACTAGAAACAAAAGACTCTTCACTCTGGTGCTTCACACTACAGAAAAACAATCCACAGGTTTCACAACATTTAGTCAAAGTGTAACAATGAACCGCACTGGACAGCAAACATTCGGCCAGTGGTTCCCAACCTTTTTCCTTGTGTACATATTAAACAATGTACATATATATATATATATATATATATATATATATATATATATATATATATATATATATTAGTGCTGGGAAAAAATTAATCGCATCCAAAATAAAAGTTTGTGTTTGCATAATATATATGTGTGTACTGTGTATGTTTTATTTTGGATGCAATGAATTTTTTTCCCAGCACTAATATTTATATATATATAGGGGTGTAACGGTTCACAAAATTCACGGTTCGGTTCGATACAATACACTTGTGTCACGGTATGGTGCAGTACGTTTTTGAAAATTGTAATGAAATTGTAGTAGTTATAAACCAATTTTTATTTTATTTCAGATTAACATTTGAGGGCAGCAATTGTATTCATGTCAAAAATAAAACCGACGTAATGTTACTTGAAGGCATTATAGCCTACTATTCCTGCCAAACTTTCATGGTTCGGTTAGTGTTACTACAGTAAATCCATGGTGAATGTTGCAGATCTGGACACTGGATAATTCATTCATGGCAAAATGTTTCTTCCTGGTTTCCACGCGCTGTTTGATCGGTTAATAACGGAGAAATGTGAATGTTTCTCTCTAGATCTCGCAGCGATGTTATTACTTCTGTGGCAAATTCAAATGCTTTCTTTACTGGATCTCTTATTAGCGCTGTGTAGTAACAGCGTCGCATGATCACGATTGGCTCGCGCTGCACTGGTCCAAACTGATAAAAGGTCCGTCAACCACACAATAACTAGCAGATTCTTTCCGCTTGCATTATGTTTGCCATTTGATGTTGGGTACTGTTGTGGTCGCGTCGGCGTCTCTTATTACATTATGAGCGCGCTTGCCACGCGCAACAATCCTACATTTGAAATAACGAAATTTTAATTGAAATTGGCATTGTTAGCATATGTTTTGTTTTTGTTTTTACTTTGAAAAAATATTTTTATATAAAATTATTAGAACATTTTATGCATCTTTATTCACCTCAAAGCATATCCGCTCAGGTTGGGAACCAATGCACTAGGCGAATGAAATAGGGACACTAATGATAACATAACAGGTGACACAGGTGAAGCAATAATGACAGAACAAGGATAACAAGGGAGCGGGTCAGGGAAATGAGACAACACAAGCACATGACCCAAAGACAAGGCCATGTGCTTGCACACAAAACATGGACCTGTCATTATCCTGCCTCAAGACTAGAGGAAAAATCAAGGACATGAGGGCAGAATCATGACAGCATTAAAATGATTAGTATTGTTACAAAAAATTACTGTTTCAAAAAAATGATCTTCTTAATATTATGGTATCATGGTTTACTCATATACGCAGCACAACTGATTTCAGTGAACTTATTACAATAGAAATGTTGTTGTGCAAAATAAATCAGCAGAATGTGACATTCATTACACTGAAGACAAGAGAAATACAATTTCTAAATATATTCAAACACAAAACAGCTAACTTTAATATATTTTATAATGGTTAATTTTTAATAACTTTACTTCTTTATAATGTGACATTAAGATATTTGTAACGCCAATGTCAAACTAAATTATTTATAATTAAATATGCCCTCTAAATATATATTATGCACTCAGGTTACTTCCTCCTTGATTTCTTCAAAGCATTTTAGGAAAACTCTTTCTGAATAATTGGTGAGCCTCAAGTGTTGCTGTACTCAAATGTCAGCGCTGTTCTACTTTCTTCAAACAGCTTTGTGGATTCTACTAAAGCAAGCGGTTCTTGTAAACACACAAGTTCCTATGCGTATTGGGCCCCATTGTATAATTTGTGCTGATATTTAAGCTCATTTGTATTCAAAAGAAAAATAATGAAAATTCAAAATATCTCAAAGCTTCTCTGAGAGGAAGCAGACTTAAGGTGAAATATTGTACCTACCGTAAAGGACAATGTTTATGTTTCCTTCCGCAATAATATATAATACCGTCTATCTTTTTTTTAACAACAATGCAACAACAATATGGAGGAGGTACAGTACATATGGAAGGTTGATGCAAATAGTGATTCAAAAAATGATAGACTTCAATTGACTATTTACTATATACTTGCAAATTGATATGATAATTGTAAGGCTATGCTAATCTATTATTGTGTCGTCAACCATTTCTCATTTACCTGTCAGTAGAATTCACATACAAACAAAATAACTTGTGTTTGGTAACTTAACATGTCAGAGAGAAGCTTTCTGTTTTAAGTGATGTTCAGCAATTTGTAATGACAAAGCAAACAGCAGTCATTCAGTTTCAAGAAGAGTTGGCAAATGAAGGCATCATGAATGGTAAAATGGTAAATGGACTGCATTTATATAGCACTTTCAACAGACCACATGGCCATCCAAAGCGCTTTACAAGTTGCCTCACATTCATCCATTCAGACACTCATTCATACACCAACTGTGGTGTTAGCCATTCAAGGCGCCATCCAGCTCATTGGGAGCAGCTGAGGTTAGGTGTCTTGCTTAAGGACATCTTGACACTTGGTCAGGTGGAGCCGGGGATTGAACCACCAACCTTCCAGTTTGTAGACAACCTACATGAACCACTGAGCCACTGCCAACACCAACACCAAAGCATTAACAACTTTAAACACCAAAGCATTAACAACTTTAAACACCAAAGCATTAACAACTTTAAACACCAAAGCTTTAAAAACGTCTCTCCTCTCCGGCTCTCTTTACCCAGCATTTTCCTCACTAAAATGGATGAGTTATGACTCTGCATCACACATAGTAAGAGACTTTTGGATTGCAATGTCGTGGGTTTTCACAGAAACATGGCTACACAGCAACGTACCCAATAATGCTATTGAGCTAGCCTTATGCTACACTGTCCAGGCAACGCCAAATGACTCATTAATAAATACGTTAATAAAGCGTGTACAAACAATGTCATTGTTGGGAGACACTGCTCAGTTAAACTAGAGTTTCTCATAGTTAAATGTAGACCTTTTTATCTGCTGCAGGAATTCACTTCCACCATTATAATAGCAGTCTATATTCCACCGGATGCTAATGCCATGCTTGCTTTGAATGAACTGTATGCGGCCATTAGTAAACAACAGACTGCCCACCCGGAGGCTGCTTTTCTTGTAACATGTGATTTTAATCATTCCAAATTAAAGACAGTGCTCCCCAAATTCCATCAGCATGTTTCCTGTCACACCAGAGGAGACAAAATTTTGGATCATGTTTACACAAACACGGATGGAGCTTACATCGCGAAACTCTTCCCACATCTTGGACACTCTGATCACCTTTCTTTGTTTCTCACCCCTAAGTATTCAACCCTCATCAACCGTGTTAAGCAATCGGTGGGACCAGCAAAGTGTAGCCAACTGGAGCAGACTCTTTACTTCAGGACAGATTTCAAAACGCGGACTGGAGTATGTTGGCTTCTCAGGCTGCATGTGGCTCTCACAAGGAAATTGATATCTATACCTCCTCTGTACTGAATTACATCAACACCACTATTGACAGTGTTACAACTAGAGGTCGACCGCCGGGGCATCAGATCATCAGTGACTACAAGTCAAGCAACTCCAACCATCACAGACGTCTCCTTCCTTAATGAGCTAAATTACTTTTATGCTCGCTTCAACAGCAAGAGCAAGGAGATGGCCACCAAAATCACACTCTCAGCAGACCACCAAACCCTCAAACTCTCCTCCACAGATGTCTACACTGCATTGAGCTGGATCAGTGCACGTAAGGCTGCTGGCCCGGATGGCATTCCTGGTCGTGTGTTTAGGGCATGTGCAGGTCAGTTTGCAGGGGTCTTCACAGACATTTTCAACCTGTCCCTCACCCAAGCAACTGTGTCAACATGTTTTAAGTCCACATCCATTGTGCCAGTGCCGAAACACTTCTCCCAAATGTGCTTAAATGACTACCACCCAGTAACACGCACACCAATTGTCAAGAAGTGCTTCAAGCGACTGGTTCTAGCACACCTCAAGAACTGCCTCGCACCCACACTGGACCCACACCAATTTGCCTATCATAGCAATAGGAGCACAGAGGATGCAGTATGCACTGTTCTGCTCTCTGCACTCACACACCTGGACCATTACAACACATATATACGGATGTTGTTTGTTGACCTTAGCGCAGCATTTAACACTGTCATTCCCTCCAAGCTGACCACAAAACTTGGATACCTGGACATTAACACCTCCTTCTGCAACTGGATTTTGGACTTTCTGACCAACAGACCTCCTCAGCATGTTAGGTCAGGCCACACCTGCTCCACAACCATCAAACTCAATATCGGCATACCACAGGGCTGTGTGCTGAGCCCATTCCTTTACTCCCTTTACACCCATAACTGCAAGCCTGTGCATGGATCAAAATCCATTATCAAGTTTGCAGATGACACCACGGTGATTGGCCTTATCAGAGACAATGATGAGACTGCCTACAGGGAGGAGGTACAGCACTTGGCCACATGGTGTGCTGACAATAACCTGCTCCTTAACACCAGCAAGACAAAGTAGCTCATTGTGGACTGAAGGAAGAAGAAAGGAAGCATGCATGACCTCATCCAAATTAACGGGATGGTTGTTGAACATGTCTCCAACTTCAAGTTTCTGGGGACTACCATCTCGGAGGACCTGTCCTGGACTACAAACACCTCCAGCCTGGTCAAGAAGGCTCACCAGGACACTGAAGAGAAACCAGCTGTCTTCAGCCATCCATGTGAACTTTTACCGGTGTGCGATCAAGAGCATCCTGACCAGCTGCATTACAGTCTGGTATGGGAACTGCTCAGTGGCTGACCGCAAGGCACTGCAGAGGGTGGTGAAACTGCCCAGCGCATCACAGGGACACCACTTCCTGCTATTGAGGACATCTAGAGAAAACGTTGTCTACGTCAAGCTCGCAGCATTCTTAAGGACTCCTCTTACCCTGACCACAGACTGTTTAACCTCCTGCCCTCCAGGAGGCACTTCAGGAGCCTTCAGACAAGGACCAGCAGATTCAGGAACAGCTTTTTCCCTACAGCTGTCTCCTTACTGAACTCTGCCCTCTGACACCCACCAACACCCCCCCACACCACCCACACAGACTCCTCACCCCTCCTCATCACTACATCTGATTTATTTATTTAAATCAGATTTATTTACACCTGTAGTGTACATAGACTTTTACATACTCCATCTGTATAGTATGTTCATAGTACACATAGTACATCTGTGTATCATGCTGATAGTATTTAAAATCTGTAAATTATGTCCATAATACTGCCTTATTTATATATTTATTTTACATTTGTAACATATTGTAGCCCTTGTGTCTGTACTTACTGCTTATTGCACTTCTGGTTAGTTGCTAACTGCATTTCTGTGCACTGTAACTTACATGTGCAATGACAATAAAGTTGAATCTAATCTAATCTAAAATGAGCAACAATGACCAATAGGAAGAGCAGACTATAGGAGAGACACGGGAAGTGTTACTGTGAGCTATTGTATTATTCTATATGATTTGGCTGGGCCATCAGACTAAGATGTAATAAAAATGCATGTAGAACGTAGAAAATTGTCAGCATTCTGAGCGTGTTTAATTCATGCATTGATAATTGATAATCATTCATATTACTATTATTTATTTATTAATTATTGTGTACATTGTGTAATTTATATGCAATTAAAAATTTAATAAAATTGCAAACTTGAATCTGCCAATTTATAATAATGTTGTAAAAGCTATTGCCAGTTAGGCAGCCTACCAATAATGTAAGAACTTCTAGCAGTTGAAATGCCTACTAGCAGCTAACAGTGCAATGACTGGGTGATCTCCATTGATCAAATCACTGTCCATTTTGAAGTTTTTGGCCAGAATCAGTTAAATCTAGAAATCTAGAACACACTTAATTTGGTTATGCGAGAAAACGTCTGACCCAAACATAAAAATACAATCAAATGTTACAATGCATCTGAATTGCAGTGGTCATTGATGGTAATATATATTACTACTTGCTTATTGTTCCAATATGCTGTGCAAAATAAATCTTTGCCTCTCTCATGCAATCAGTGTTTTCACCAGTGACAGTCTCAGATCAGCCAACCTGGTAAATGTCAATCAAAGCAGCTATGATGAAAGAAATCCTCCTTTTATCTGACTGATCTCAACTTTTCAAAGACTTCAAGGTTCTTTTCCCAACCCCGACACACCTACTGAAAAGAAGATAGCATACATCCATATTTTCGTAGCTAGCTAAGAAAGGACAAAAAGATGTGAAAAGCAGGAAAGAGAAATGCGGAAATGGTCCTGTATGACTTTGGCAAAGGAAGTATGCTATAAGGGTCTGGCTTTTGAAGAGATCATGAACTCTGCCTACAGTCCTTTCATCTTTGCTGTGATCAACTGTGAATGTCTCCCTCAGGGTACTTCAATACGTTTCATGATAACACAGATATATTGAACAAATACAAATCTTGCTATGTTAAAACTAAAATATTTCTCCCTAGGGTTGGACACTGGACAGAAATGCATGAAAAACAAAACAATTACCTTCACTCTACAAATGATGGCAGTTTAAAATATTGTTGCTCCAATAAAGTTGTTGTAGCTTTCCTTTAGTTATACAACCATTTAATGGTGTGAGTCAGGAATGAGTTGGTTCAGGCCAAGTAGGGTTGTACACTGTTCAGAAATGTCCAGTTCAAATACTGAATTTGATTTGATTTTTCATATTCACTGATTACCAGAACTACACTTAAACACAATTTGGTAACACCTTCTATAAAGGCCATTTTTATAATACATTATAAGTGTATTCTTAAGACATTATAATTAATGCATAATGCATTATAAAAGACCTGATAATATGTTGTATCATCTCATAAATAATCATAACACTAAAATACACTTAAAATACATACTTACATATTTGTGGTTATAACACATAATGAACACCATATTAAATCTACTTCAATTATGTTGGACTATACCATATCTTGACATTGTTCATTTAAGAACGGCACAGTATCTGTACATATTGTGCATGATTGGGTGCTTAGTGTTACATTTTATTTTGATGGTCCTCTTAGTTTATTGACTATAAGCAACTTTGCAACTACATGTCAACTAACTAATAGGCTATTCTAATGACTGCTAGTTGCCATGTAGGAGCAGACATACTTATCAACAGCTGTCTAAAGGGTACCAAATGGTATCAAAATAATCAAACTGATATTAAAATGAAATGTTCAAAGCAAATATGTCATATTACGCATTCATTTGATCTGATATCTGATCTTATGGCTGTTTGAGAAAAAAATCTTACAATACTGTTCTTATGAATATTCATGAGATGAGATTGTTGTAGTTTTTTTTTTTTTTTTTGGTAATGCATTATGCATTCATTAAGAATATAGTATTCCCTTAGTATTATAAATATGAGTGTTACCTGCAATTTTAAAAACATTCCACCTTGCAGCTCTGTTAGTCAGTAATTGTACAATTAAAATGAATTCTGTTGATTAAATATAATTTATTCTCATCCAGGACCTTTGCATCACTGAATCTTATTCAGTCTGTTGAGTTCAGTTAAAAGCATGAGTTTTTTTTCTTTTCTTGTTCCACTAGTTAAAATTCATTATAAACATAGTTTCATCAGTCTGAAGAATATTTAAACCTTAAGCTAAATCTATATTTTTCAGATGGGTGTTACAATGAAATCAACAACCATGGACCAATTAGAGCTTTTAGAATGCTCTACTCGGCCTAACAAACACATGGTGTTCTTGACGGCTAGTCTCTGAAATTATATGCTGTGCATTTAGACTGCCAATGACAGTATAATAAGAAAAATAAGTTAAGGAACAGTTACATAAGCTCCTGTGTATTGTCTGCATGTGTCCTGTTGAACACAGTACCATGACCTTTACAAAATTGTATGTGGGCAGCTTATCATCCTATTTAATTAATACTATATTTGAGACACATTATAGGACTCTAAAATTCTTACTCTTTTCTTAGTATTTTTCTTCTTATTGAATTTTATTTCAATGTGTGATGTTAATTTGCTGAATTGCATAAGAGCACCATTTTTTTTCACGGAATAAAAGAAAGTACATTATTTACATATTAAGATATTAGTTTTTTTCAGCACAGATGTTGAATCATGCACTGTAAAGAATGTTTTGATGGTTTCCATAAAATCATATATATATATATATATATATATATATATATATATATATATATATATATATATATATATATATATATATATATATATATATATATATATATATATATATATATATATATATATGTGTGTAAACATTCATCCATAGCAACTTTTTAACCAGTGACACAGTTAGCAGAGACTAATAGTCACTCACTCCTTTATCCTATTAGGTACCTTTTTTCCAAGCCACTGAACAGAGACAAGCTTTTTGTTTCATGTAAAAAAAAATGCATTTGATAATATAGCATATATGTGTATGACATGATAATTGCAGTTAAAACAATTACCTCAGGGGAATGTTAAGCTTACACAGCAATTACTATCAGTGTCACCAATGGACAGCTCAATCACTGCGTGGAGGCTTCGGCTGTACTGTAATTTAACACGCATCAGCTCCATGTGTCTATACATGGACTGAGAAAAAAAATGCTATTATTATTCAATACACTTATATACTGACACGAGTGCAGAAGCCCTTAAACTTACTGAGCACAATAAAATGGACAGAAGCATCACAAAACAAGGTCCTACAGGCAATTTAAAATTTCTAAACCTCATTATGCATCAGCATTCTAAGCAATAACACAAGTCCCATCCTTAAACACCTAGTCTGCAAGATAATTGCAAGCAATGCTGCATTACATCAGTTGCTGTAGCAACACTCCCCTAATCACACGTGCAGGAAGTTGTTTGTTGGTGGAGGAGCTGCCATATCTCTCTCCTCTCTTTTGTGCTTGTTGTTTTGCATTGGTGTTGTACCTCTGCAATTAGCTTAGAGCTGTGATGATGATAATCATCTTTGGTCCTTAGATCTAGAACAAGGGTGTGGAGATGTTCTTTTGTAAGCACTTCATCAGATCCTTATCCTTATGCTCTCTAAGCTAATGGAGCCAAAAAAAAAAAAAAATGCTTTATGCCCTTGAACTTTCCTGTCTTAATAAAAAGAATGGAAAATGTAGCGCAGTCCCTGAGAGTTTCCATGTTCGTCATTTAAAAGCTCTATGTTGAGTAGCTACTAATGAAAATGTGTTTTTCTGTTGGAAGGAAAGCTTTTAAGATGCCAAAAATTTAGGTCGGTACCATTCCCCCCAAACACATTTACTTCAAACTAGACATATATGTTAACTTTTAAATCACCTACTGTGAATTTTTCCCAAAGGAAATGCTATTTGACATGGCTCATTTGTTTTATTTTAAAAGTGTGGCAAGAAAAGTAACTTTTGAAAGTAATAACAATAAACTAATAATAAAAAAGGCTTTTGAGCACTACAAAGCAGTCTTCTCACATTTCGCAAGAAGCTCTACAGTATCTAGAGAAAAGCTCAGGCCATATTAAATGTCTCGAGTTCAGACATACTCTAATGAGAGATCTTTCAATAATATATTAAATCAATGAGCGTGATAGGTTTATAGGTTTGAAGACCCATAAGTAATTTATTTATTTTTTACTTTCTTTTTTTTCCCTGAAAGAACACATTTAACCCCTGACGGATGACTGACGCGCACATATAAAAACCAAACACAACTAAAATCCAGGCCTGGTCCCTTCTCGCTGGTCACTGTCGTCGCTCTGGTTTTATATCCCTCCATCTCCTCCGTGAGACTCGAGACCGGTGGGTCGAGCAGGTCGCTCCTGTTCCCACGTCTCTTGGCCCCGCCCCACTCGTCACATACCCCCCACAACCCCCCCCCCCAACCCCCCCCCCCTCCGGCCTGTGAGGGTCGATGGGGGTAGGACTGCGCTCTACCCCACCCCTCCCTCCGAGGGGGACTGCTCACGGGGACCTGCGGGAACCTGGGGGTAGAACAGACGAGGCGAGAGAAAAGGAGATGGAAGGAGGAGCGACAGAGACAAGAGGGGAGAGAAAAAAAAAAATTCCGGTTCCCAGACGCACTGCTGCTTGGCCCTCCACCAAATGGGTTATCTCCTCCGCGGTGCCTGGCGGTGGCACTGGACGGCCCTCGGCGGACTGCACAACACTCCTCCGCCGCCCGGTGGACGGCGACGGCTCCTCCGGTTTTGGGCAGCCGGCAGGAGTCCCCCGTTCCCTGCTTCTCCGGATTCCTTCATAGAGGCAACAGGCTCCGGCCCCCTGGTGAACGGCACCGAATCCTCCGCTCCCTCACGGACGGCAGCCGCCCCTCCACATCACGGGCAGCCGGCAGCAAGCTCGCCCGTCCCCGGCAACTCACTCCAGCCCACTGCCTCGAGTGTCCATGGCGGCACACTCCCTCGCCTGCTTGATGGCACCGCAGATTCACCGCAGATTCACCACAGTGGCGAGGGATCTTCAGCAGAACGTCCCTCCTTCTCCCGGGCTTCGGCACCACTGTAACAATTAAACCTTCATAATCATTGGAAAGAAGGAGGCGGGAACCGGCGGACAATCAAACAGAAACTTTAATTACAAAATAAAGACAAAACAGAAATTCTCCTTCACAAATAAAAAACAAACACAACTAAAACCCAGGACTGGTCCTCTCTCGTCCGTCACTGTCGTCGCTCCTGTTTTATATCCTCTATCTCCTCCGTGGGACTCGAGGCCGATGGGTTGAGCAGGTGTCGCTCATTTCCAATCCCTCCACCGGCCTCGCTCCTGTTCCCACAGCTCTCGGCCATCTTGCGTCGTGACGCTGGACTGGCGACCCCCTTGTGCTGTGGCGCTGGGCTGGCGGTGCTCCTGTTTGTAGACCCCGGTCTAGAATCGGCCATCCCACCGGGAGAGACCCAGGGAAACACAGGAGACAAGAGATCCAATCGCAGTATGGGTTTTAATGGGTAATCCAAATCAGAAATCAACAAGCAGTGTTCAAAACCATAAATCCATCCAACAAATAAACAAACAGGGAAGGAACAGGAATGGGAACGGGAACAGGAACAGGAACAGGAACTCGGAAGACGAGGAACTCGGAAGACAAGGAAACTGAGTGACGGAAAGAAAGGACTCCATGAAGACAAACAGAAAAGACTGGTTAATATAGGCAGGGTAATGACTATCAAGTGAAGACACCTGAGTGCAATTAACAGGAGTGCAATTACTGTGATGAAGGGACAAGGCTTTGTGGGAATTGTAGTGCCTACGGTGAGGTGCCTATGGGGAAGTGAGACCACTAGTGGAGACTAGACAGCGTGACACTATGTTATAAACAGAATTATTCAATATACCATTTTTCCTTTTGTAAAATGGGTTTCCTCGTCATTTACAATGTATCTATAAACTACAGTAAATCAAATTTGCATATAAATGTGTTTTTGGGGCAACATGTAATGAAAAAAGAAGTGTAATAATGCAAGTAATAATTGACAATATTTTCATAATATAATTTATTTCCCTGTTAATTTGTAGTGTCTCTTAAAATGTGTAATAAATGCTGATCTATATATATGACAATATATATATATATATATATATATATTATAGATCAGTGGTAATAAACATGTTTTCAGTCCTGGTGTCCTCATATGAGGACATGTATGAAATCAACATCATATTTTGATTTGAAACCACGTAACATTTTACTGAGATGTTTATTTATGATACACAATTAGAAAATTAGACATATTTAAATGATAAATACAAAATATTATCATATTTCCTTGTCACTAAATTGATTTCAGACATTTTTGAAGACCAAGGCGAGGGAGTGGTCATGGTGAAACATCCAGTATTTTTTTTTCTCTGAAAAGCCTGAATGTGCTCTGTACAGGACATCCATACTTAAAACTGTGGCATGTACAGTCTCATAGAAATTCACAAAAATATAATGTCCTCATATGAGGTTGCAGGGTCTTAAGAGGTTAAAACAGCTAAGATGTGTTGTTAGGCACTGTAAACCACGGCTTCACAGGGCTTATTGCTATTATAAAATGGTTGTTCTACATATGTAGCCTACTAAGGTTTCACAAAATGAAACAAAGCAAATAATTGTAATGATGTTAAAAATCCAAACAATATAGTTCTTCAGAAACAGTTATGATTGCATCCATAGATACTGTGTGCAAACAAAAAAATAAACAACAAAGCGGTTGCCAAGCAACATGCAGAAATAAAAAAGTGTATGTAGTAGAGTAATTTTAAGCATTGAACTCGGCTTAACCAATAAGAATCAAGGACCAGAACAATCCCTTTTATAACTCTAAATAGCCTATGCACAGCATTTTAATTTTTATAATATGAGATTTTGGTCAAATGTCAGAAAACAGTCATAAGGGCCCGCATAAGGATCGGATAACTGCCCACATGTTTCCAATAAAGTTTATAACCTGTTAGTTGAACCTTTATAACCGTGTAACTCCACTTGAGATTGATTTTGGCAAAATGTTAATAATGACAAATGCAAGTGTCTGACCATATATAATGCAACAATATCAACTTTGACAAGTGTGTAATTATTAAAAAAAAAATTTTTTTTACATTTTTCCTTTTCTGAAATTTAACTGTCAGAATAAAACAGCATCGTGATACACTGTTTAAGCTATGACTTTTAGATGTTAAAGTTTTTGAAGTACAAAATCATTCAACTTTAAAACTATTGGCTTTACATCAAGTCAGCTGTCACTTTATTTTGGCACGAGGCCCTGTGCTGTTACACACTTGCCACAGCACTTAAGATGGTTCTGCCAAGACATTAAGCTGCACAACATCTGAAATGTACCTGTACAATATTTTCATCTGTTTTCCTACAAGAGAAAGATTAAATGTGTGTATTTGCTAAAATGAAAAATTGTTCATTATCAACTAAATGTATCATAATTAATGGATAGATAATTCTGCTAATTCAACATACGGGTATTCTATATATGTAATATCTCTGTCCATTACATTTTTGTAAAATTATGTACAGTATTTGCTTATCCATTTGTTGTTTCCAGATGGCCTAAAAATGCATGTCCATGCCATTAGCAGTGCTGCATGTTGAGCTGTTCAGGCGATGCTGTGCTGTAAAACATCATCTCAGAGCCGGGCTCCCGACAGGCTCTCAGATGCTAATGATGCACATTATTTGAAAATTGTATGTATATAGTGTGAGCTTCCATGTATGATGTTCACAGCGGTCACACAGGTGAAGAGAAGGTGCAAATGTTTAATGTTACACATATTCCCAAAGTCCTAAATCACAAATGCTCAGACTCAAAAAGGAGAGGAATAGGAAAATTAATAGCAAACAAAAAATAAAATGCCTTGACATTCAGTTTTCATAAAAGAAAATGTCGAAGCAATAAACACCAGCTTAGTTTTTGCCAAGAGTTTGCTCAGGATGTACTCTACAAACAAGCATAACACAAGCTTTTTATATATGTGTATAAAAAACACTGTGAATTTCAATATAAGGATAGATAAATTAAGCATAAATACAAATTTTGAAAATATGTAGGTTGAAATCAACATAGTTCAGAAAAAAAAAATTATAAGCTTCTACTAATTAATATTCTTCTCTTGGTTAAGACCCATTGGAATGTGTCTCAGTGCTCTGATAAGAATCTCACATGAACACCACACTTCACCACAATTTGCTCAAAAACTCCAGCTTTTGCCTGGAGAGAGCAGACACAGATTTGCTCAACAGAAAAACACACTAATCTGTCATCATATCAACCACACTGAAACTCCCGCTAATGAAGTGTCTGTCCTTCCAGAAAGACCCAACACCAATCCAGTCGATTTAGCCATTGAAAATGAAATAAATCCTTATACGAGATTTTCCTGCCAGATAGAAACCAGTCTTGCAATGTGAATGATCAAGTGAATGATCTCTTTTCTTATTGTGTTCTGGAATTTACCAAATAAAAAAATAAAAAAACACTGGCTGAAATGACATGTCTCTTTCTTTCATCTTATGGCGCATGGCTTCCATAAGAAAGGAAAAAATCACAAATGAAATCCCTTCAATGTTTAAATTGTGTCTCCAACAGCTATGAAATTAAACAAAAGAACAAACAAAGAAAACTTTTTCTGAAGTCTCACATTTTTCTTCGGAGAAAAGATGCATATGCGTCTCCTCCAGAGATTCACTCACTATTATCTCAAGATGCTCACAGAATTGTCATGTGATCAAAAGTCTGATAGAAATTCAGAGCGAAGTATTTTTGTAAGCAGTAAGTTTTTGTCATAGGTCTGATTTCTAGGGAAGGCAAGAACTGATCATATATGAACTTTAATATATGTTTTTTTTTTAAACCTAGTCTGCCAAATATTTATTGTTGATGCATCAACACTCAGCACCGTCTTAATCATCTCCTTATTATTAATACAAATCATAAATTTGATTTAAATGTATTTCATTTTGCTTATAGTTTGCTTGAAGTTATAATAATGGATGCTTCTGCCTGATCTGACTGAAGTAGTTTTATTCTTTGGTTCTTTTAATTGTGATGATTCTGTCTCACGTTTAACACAAACCCACCAATTCACCGCTTCTAACATTTGTTATTTTCATTTTTAAGTCCACTTTTCTCGAGGTACTGGGAACAGTTTGTCTAACTGCTGTCAGATCGGGCAGTTCTAGATGAAGGATCATGTGATGGGAATAACAGTTGTCTGGAAGTTGGGTTCAGTATGTTCTCAGTAATCAGACTTTAAATTGCTGGAGCTATTTCACTGGTTCATCCAGAACCTATAAAATGATATTTGATGGTAAAACGGCAACCACAAGGGCATATCTGAATCCCCCCCCCCCCCCCCCTTTTTTTAATTGTGAGTATGGAGTTTTGAAAATGCTGATAACTGAGTATTTTTTAAAACTTGATACTGCTCGCCATCTAGTGGTAAAACATGATTAGTGGCTGGTACACAGGGAATATTACTGCACATGATGTATTGTTGTCGGTCTGTTTGTTTTTGATCAATACATGTTTAGTATTTTCATCTACTGGAAAGATCATCATGACATGAGACCTTATTCAGGTTACATTGCTCGTACAGAGGTTTACATTTACATTACATTAGAATGATTTCTGAGGTTAATATGATACTCAAGATGGGAATGTTTCTGCTGAAAATCCAGCTTTGCCATCAGGAATTAATTACATTTTAAAATATATTCCAATAGAATATTTCACACTACTTCTAATTTTACTGGGTTTTGTTGTTGTCGTTTTACTAGTTCACAATTTATTTTTCAAATGCAGCCTTAGTGAGCGTAGAAGACTTCTTTAAATTACATTTAAAAAAGTTAAAAACCTCAGACTTTTAAACAATGGTGAACGACAGTTTGCACTTGTGTTGAGCACTCAAACGCAAGAACTAATTTGACACTTACTCTTAATCTGATTTTCAACATTTGTCATTAGTAGATATTTTCCAGCTTTTTTGGATGTGATCTCAGTGAGACAATAGCATCTGCATGCATCTTTAGCTGATGAGCACACTGATTTCACACAATACACAGTAAAGTTTAAGACCTTCTGGTTATTTTTGGCCTCCTGTTTCCTCATTCCTCAAGCTGTGTTTAACTTCCCGGTTTAATCTATAAAACCAAAAAATAAATGGGTTCTTTAACAGTAAATGTGCTCATGTGTACCAGATTTTTACAAACCAACAAACTGTTAGGTGCAGACCGGAACCGTTAGCTGCAGAGTCATCTCTGATCTGAACTGGTGACTTTTGATTCTGATTGAATCATTTTTCCACACAAGCACTGCACATATTTTTCTCAAGAAGTGACATGCGTGAAGGTGGGTCTGCATGAACAACTTTGAGAACTGAATCTTTATATATGTGAAATGAATAATCACATAGGCCCTCCACCCTCAGTGTACTGTTTGGTCTATAAAGATCTCTAATTTCTTATGAAGTGTTTGAGGAAATGTGAATGTATTAGGAAGTTACTGGAAATGTTAAATAGTAACTCAAGGCATAAAGCTCACTTCTGTAATGAAGAAGCTGACTCACTCCTCATACGTTTGTAGGGAGTGAAGGCTGACAATACAAAAACACATGACACTTGATAAGATAACCAAGTGTCTTTGAATGTCTGGTGATGACTGTGTGGATCCAAGAGACTGCATTCATACACACTCAAAGACTGAGAACTATCCTGAGGGGAAAGGAAGGGATCAACAATACCTGGTAAGTTCAAATGAATGTAACATATCTTATATTGAACCTGCTGAAATGTGTATGTTAGTGACTATATCATTGATTTATTTGTACATACCATAATATCATGGTTAAATATGGCTATATATTTATTTGGCCGTTTACTATGGCATCATTTAATATTTTTTTTACCAAATACAGCCACAGTTTATTGATTGCACATCAGCTTGTCTTTCTGTTCTGCCCTAATTTCTGCTAATAGCCTATTTCAACCATGACCAAATCTCTATTTTAGAACAAATATCATAAGAGACAGAATTGTTATCATGCCACGTCTACTTAAAATCTTTTTTGGGGGGGATTTTACAGTCATTTAAGCAACTGCACTGCACATCACAGAGATGCTATTTCATCATTGTATGCTATTGTGCACTTCTACTTAAAACAGAATCGTTAGCATGCCACGAATATTTTAGTGTCATATTTTTCACTGACGTGTATTGTTTCGTGTCTCCATGAAATTCATATTCCAGTAAAGGCAAGTAAAGGCAGCATTTTTAGCCAGCATTCATTCACTCATACTGATCATACTTCATACTTTTCATTTATTAGTTTTAGTCGTTTTGAAGTGACTGATCTGTGGCTTCACAAATTTAAACATGCACATTCTGGCACCGAACAATATGTCATTCCCGTTTTTGGTTCGGTTCGTCATATCTATTGAGTAAATTGTTCAGTGACTCATTCATAAAACACAAAAGGCACATTATTGCCATTAACATGCAGAAAGTGCCACTGTAAAAAACATTATTATAAAATAACTATATTACTATCTGATACTGTCAATGCATCAATGTATCATGATAACTGTACAGTGTGTTTTTAAGTTTATATTTTATGTACTGTATTTTTCAATTATATAATTATATATACTGTGATATAAGGCTACCTTGATTCATTAAATAAACAATATAAATGTACAATTTCAGTGTAAAACAATTGCCACAAAGAGAAAGCAATGGCGGGTCTGGAAACGAATTCAACTGACTGTTTTCCAGTTGATGAATACATAATGGCTTATTATCTGCCAGTGATGTACAGCATCATTTCTGTAGTTGGAATCGTGGGAAACTTCCTGGTGATCATCATTTACCTGGTAAAACTCAGGCCTTGGAAGAGCAGCAGCATTATAATGGTGAACCTGGCAGTAGCTGATCTGCTGTATTCGTCAAGTTTACCTGTGCTGGTCCACTTTTATGTCACTAAAAACTGGACCTTGGGAGAGTTCATCTGCCGTTTAATCCGCTTCTGCTTCCACTACCATCTCTACGGCAGTATCCTCTTCCTAACCTGCCTCAGCATCTTCCGTTACATCGCAGTAGTGCACCCGCTGAAGGCTGCTGAGATCCTGAGGAAAAGATGGACCATCTTGGCTTGTCTGGCAGTCTGGGTCATTTCCTTGGTGGAGATCAGCCCGATGCTGGGGATGATTACTGTACAGCAGGAGGACAAGATGACAAAATGCCTTGACTTTGCCAGTAATGATCCACAGGTGGTGTGGTGGTATGGTTGGATCCTCACAATGTTTGGATACGTGTTCCCATTGCTGGTGGTGTGCTGGAGCTACACTCACATTGCAGGCTCTCTGGGCAGCAGCATATCCAGAAACCAGCCGAGTCGTTCACGAGTTCGCATGCTGTCCATTCTGATTCTGGTTGTGTTTGTGCTGTGCTTCTTGCCATACCATATCATGCGTTTACTGAGGGTGGATAGCCTGCTCAGACCTGCCGTGTCATGCATGCAGAGGAGAGGTATCCATGCAGTATACATACTGTCACGACCCCTGGCTGGCCTCAACACCTTCTTCAACCTAGCACTGTATACACTGGCAGGAGACAAGTTTCAGCAGGCTTTCTGGAGCTTTGTGCACAGGAAGGGGCACACAAGCAGCACTATATTTGTAATCCACTGTCCAAACAAAGAAAGACCACATGAGGATCTGATACATTAAGTGTTATATATATATGTGTGTATGCGTGTGTGTGTGTGTGTGTGTGTGTGTTATATTATATATATTAAGTGTGTGTATATACTGCATATGTACTGTATAGACTCTAAAAGGAAGTTTGGGCTTGGTAAGATTTTTTGAATGGTTTTTGAATGAAGCCTCTTATGCTCACAAAGGCTGCATTTATTTGATAAAGTAAAAAATGGATGTTGTGCCATTTTAAAACTTTTTTTCATTTAAATATATTTAAAAAATCATTGGCAAAACTGAATTCCAGCCACATAATGCTTTAAAAATAATTGTAATAAGCTGATTTGGAAACATTTATTGTAATTACCAATTTACCTTTATATTTGTGTGAAAAATCATTCAGTTCAAAAGAACAACATTTATTTAAAAAATAAATGTTATAACAATAATGATGAAATGGTGTTTTTAGCATTATCAATTTCTTTACTGTCACTTTTAATCAATTTAATGTATCCTTGATAGGGGGGAAAAAGGCTTCATTTAAAAAAAAAGAAAAATCTTACTGATCCTAAACTTTGAACAGTTGTGTATATATGTATATTAATACTGGTATCATTTTACAGACTTGTACAAAATGTAAAATAGTGGGTAATAGCATTTTAACTACTTTATTTTGTATTACTGCTACTTAGTTCTATAATGTGAACATTATTAAAAGAAAAAGAAAAATATGGTCAAAAAATTAGTTATGTAATGTAAAAAAGTTCAATTGTAAATACTGTTAATTATATATATTTAAATTATAAAAAGTATTTTAAAAGTATTAAACCTATGTATATACTTTTAACTCTACTTTTTGTACTTTGTTACTTGAGTAACAAAGACATAATCTTTCAGTGAGAAAGATATTTCAAGTGTTCTGAAAATTATATTTCTGTCATTGCAGACCATGATGATATGGAAAATGGTTTTCAGTTAACCGGTGGATGAATCAGTCAGTCTTATGACATATTTTCATGCTTAATTACCAGAGATGCGCCATTGTGGAATGTAATTTTGTAGTGCAGGTTGATACCCCTCTTGCTAGTCCCTCCAACTGTTTCTTATAAAGGTGTGCTAAATAATAGTTTTCAGTTATGAGTTTTATGAGCACCAATAGTACTGCGCTAAAGTGAGCATTCGACTAGTCAGTAGTGGGGACCACCATTGTATAGAATAAAACAACTTTTTTTTCTTTAGTAAGTGGACATTATTTAAAACATATGAAAGAAAATTGCTTCGTTGCTTAACTTTCCAAAAATGTAAATAAATGGAATCTAAAATGATTTAAACAAAATTAGTAAATTATTCAAAAATATGAACCGTGCAGTTATTTTTCAAGATCAAAACACATTTTATGAGCAATCAATGCAATTTTTGAGGCCTTCACACACTTACAGTGTTCTTCACCCTATAGGAAACAGTAAAACATTGGTGGTTTCTCTGCCCTCTAGTGGTTTAATCACAAACACAGAGACTATAGAACATTTGAGATCTTTCCCCATTTGGACACTTAAGCCACACTTTCTGTAAAAATACATTTACATTAGATCCAAAATATTACACCAAATGGCACCTGCAAACAAGTGATGCCAGAACTCTGAGCAAAACTAAAACTTCATTGAAACGTGAAATATGCAGCATAACAAATGCTTGATGCTTCAGCCTATGGTCAATATAATCAAGAACTGTAGACATTTGAGCATCACTTTTTTCATCAATGTGTCCTTGTGGTATTTGTTATTTTACTTTATGTATGTATAATATTAACAATATTAAGGCTAAATTAAAAGTAGTATTTATAAAACAAGCCAAAACAGCATAATGTACAGACTTATTAACATCTGTATTTCCCATAAGGGGTTATTTTTAATATCATATTGCACTTAAGTGAACAAAGCAATTAAAACACATTGCAACACTTATATTCATTTCAGAACACACACACACACACAGATGCACACAAACTTGCATTTGTACATAACTTCAGGCCTTCTGGCCTCACAAAAAAAGAAATATAAAATCTCAAAAAAGAAAAGAAAAAAAACATATAGCAGCACAGATTCAAGTTAAAACATTTGAAACAACATACACAAAGATAACAAAACCGTCTTTTTTGGTCTGCAGTCATTTCTGGTACTGCATTCCAAAACGTTGATCTTTAAATGTAGCATTCCCATGTTCTCCATAACCACAATGAGCAATACAGATAGTTTATTTGCTTTTAGGGATAGCAAAATCACCCATTATTATCCAGATGCGATTTGCATCAGCAGGGTTCACATCTTTTATTCATTTGCTGGGTTCATATATTTTATTCATCTGTACACAGCATCTGCGGATCTAGTTTTTAAAAGGTGCCACAAAGCACAGACCAGAAAAGGCTTTTCTTTTAAACCGCCAATGGTTCAAGGATGGAAAGACCACAAGTGTTTCATTCCCTGTGACTTGGAAGTTCTGGCTTCAGAAAGTTTTAGTGTGGATGGACTACACAAATGTGTGAAACGGCACTGGTGAAGAAACAAAATATTCACCCATTCATTCAGTCTTCATGATATTAACACATACTTCGCTCGCTGCTTAATGCACTTCGTATTGGATTCATCCTGTGTACAAATATTCCTAAAGTCTTTATACAGCTCCATTGCATTTGCAGGTCAAATGTGAACTAATGAGACAAGCATTAGAACTTTAAACAATCATGTGCAAATCTTTTATTATTATTTTTTTCTTCTTTTTTTGTGATGTGAATCTTCTTTCACCTTTAGGGGGCATACAAACATGAAGTGTTTTCACAATCCAACTGTGCTATTGGTTTTCTTTCTTTCTTTTTTTCTTTTTTTTTGCATTCATTATATACATAATTTCTCAAGCCATAAGAATTGTTGTAATTTATAAAATGTTTACGTAGTGAGCTATGTGGGTTTTGTTTGTCTTTTTTGTATAACTTTCATTTGCATTGCTTTTATTTCATTTTTTACATATTCATGTTCATGTACAACTCATACTAAATAATACTTGACCAAAACAAAGAAGAAAAAAAAAACATTGTAAATATCATATAGTGTTTACAGTAGCAACTGTAACAGTTCTCTGCTACTGTGTCACAGATGAGGCTCTTGTTGTGACGGAATCTGCTAACCCTGAATTGTACAACTTATCATTGAGAAACTACTAGAGACTGGAGATTCTCAGTACACACTGTCTCCATGCTGCAAGCTTGCTTCTTTTTTAAAAAAGAAAGAGAGAGAGAGTGTCTACTGAGAATCTTTACTGGCAACAGGCCTGAGTGTAAAAAACTTGTCAGCATTTTACTGCATTCACTGCCTAGCTGATTTTGAATGTAAGAACACATCTTGAGTGTACACCCTTCACATTTCAAGGGCTGTAGCTTTATATAACTCTGTGGTGTAGGGTTTGTTGATCCTTTACAAGGATGTCGGAGGTTGCTTTGCGAATGAGCACCGATCCTCCTTTTTTTCAGTCTATATACATCGCAGCCTTGGTTTTATTGCAAAGGAATCAGCAGAGATCTTGAATAAACCACACTGCAAGAATCATTTTCTTAAGCAGTATTTTTGCTATGTTTTACAGTAAAAATATGAAAAACTAAATCTGAGTGCTAAATGAATAATTTGTAAAAAAAAAAAAAAAGTATTACTGAAAAGTTGGATCTGTACTTGCACTGTGCATCATGACAAAGCTGAATTGAATCTAATCTAATAAGTTTTGTGCAAAGCAAAATATTAACACTTCCCAGAGAATAGTCACCACTGTTCAAATGTTTAGGGTCAGCGAGTTAAAAAAAAAAATAAAAATTATTCAGCAATGACCCAGTAAATGAGTAACAAAAGAATCAGCATGTTAGAATGGAGTAATGGCTGTTGAAATTCAGCTTTTACAGGAATATATTTAAATAGAAAACAGTTATTTCAAATTGCAATGCTATTTCACAAAATTACTGCTTTTACTGTAGTTTTGAACAAATTGATTGCTAACAGCCTTAAAAAAACTTTCTAAAAAACAGTTATTGTATCTTCAAATAAAAGTCTGTTTTTCTCATCTTTGTGTTTACTTCTCAAGTTTAATTGTGTGTGTGTGTGTTGATTTAAGCAGAAAACTTGTTTATATATATATAAATTAATAAAAAATTAGATTCTTATGTAATTTCCTTTTTTCTAAAAAAAAAAAAAAAAAATACTGCTCAAGGCAATGATTTTTTTACAGTGCAACAGGCTTCATGAAAAAAAAAAGAAAAAGAAAAAGAAAAAAAACCCCGGCCAGCTAAATTGAATGACAAAGCCCAAAATGTGACCTTCTCTTCCTCAATTGAGCCATTACGTTCTCTGTGTCCCGGTGCATGTTTCCAAGAGGTATCACCAATGGACCACTTGGCTGGCATAGTCCTCAGTTGTGGTGACCTGAGGTTGGTTTTCCACACTGGGCTGTTTGTTCTGGTTGACTCTGCGCTCCCTGAGCCAGCGTTTCTCTTCTCGCCTCTTCAATCTCTCCTCCTGCCGCTCACGCTGGCGGATGAACTGGTATCTCTGCAGGAAAAGTTCCTTGGCGAACTCGTACAACTGCATATCCAGGAAATTCAGTTGCTCAATGCGTCTGCGCATGTCGTCACGCAGCTCTACATTGGCGGCACGCGTGCTGTTGATCTGAGTGAAGGCGGAAATGAACCGCAGACGGAAAGTGCGCTCGAACAGGTACTGCGTCTTGCGCTGGAACTCCGTCAGGCCGTAGAAGGCCATGTTCTTCAGGTTACTCTTGGCGCTGGCTAAGAGAATGGGGTTGCGCTCGCTCTCGCTCATGGTGGAGAGGTTGTAGCAGCCCACCAGGCTGAGATCGGCCAGCATGCGCACCTGCCGGTTGTTGGCAAGGTTTGAAGGGCAGTCCATGAACTCGTGCAGTGTGACCCCCGACCAGTCGTCTCCGTTATAGCAGGTGGGCAGCTCGTCCTGTGTGGGCGACCGGCCGTCACACATGTGAAGGGAAGTCTTCCAGGTGGCACCACGTTGCACGTGCTTCCATTCGCTCAGGTAACGTGACACAGGGTCTCGGAGCATGGTAATGTAGTAGAAGTTCCTGAAATAAAAAGGACAAAGTTATTTTTTTATTTTCTTTCTTACTTGAAAGTCTCTTTAAATGGATAGTTGACAAACAACTTAAAATTCTGTCATTAAGCTATAAGAATATTTTTGTGCACAAAGAAAACAAAAATAACTACTTTATTCAACAATTTGTCTCCACATCACCTTGACACCATTTTGGTGAGTAATCATGCTAGTACTTTGATCTGAATGTCAACAGCGTATGCGCGTGGTGCTGCTGACGTTGAACACACATGCGCTTTGCCTTGTTTACGTTCAGATCAAAGCCTGTGCATACAGTACGTTGTAATACTCTCCAAAATGATGCCAGGATGACGTGGAGAAGATTAATTGTTGAAAAAAGCAATAAAACGTATTCTCGTAGCTTCTTAAAATTAAGGTTGAACCATTGATGTCATATGGATTATTTTAACGATATCCTCACTACATTTCTGTGCCTTGATCGTGGTAGTATCCTTGCTGTCTATGCAGGGTCAGAAAGCACTGGGATTTCATCAAAGATATCTTAATTTGTGTTGCAAAGATGAACGAAGGTCTAACAGGTTTGAATTGACGTGTTGGTGAGTAATTAATGACTCTATCTATCTCTTTAAGTAATGTTAACCGCAGGCCTTATAGCTTACTCATAGTAAACTCATATCCTTGTGGTGTTTAAAGTCCTTATATTGATTTATTTGATATTTGACTTATACGATTTAGTAATTCATTCCCTCGATTTGCTAAAGCGTGCGCACGATTTATCAAATCGAGTGAACGCAATAGTAAATCGAGGGAACGCAATAGTAATCATGTGCACGTTTTAGTAAATTGAGGGAACGAATTAGTAAATTTTGCGCACAATTTATTTCTTTTTTCTTGCATGTCATGTGCGGGGCTCCATATAAAAGTCTCTTTGAGTAAAACTCATTTTCTTATACATTAAAAGTAATTTTATTAGAAAAGATTGTGACCACAGAATGGAGGTAAACATGGTAAAAACGTGCCTGCTTAATGTCTCAATGCAATGTAAAAACATTCTTTGCTAAACACAATTCATCAAGCATGTAAACACATCCTTGTGGGGGTTCAAATCCTTGAATAATAAAACTAAAGTTTTTTCAAGCAATGTGAACCACGGACCATATTTTACTCATAACTGAAAACTAAAATAGCAAAACCCATGGGAAATTCTAGACAGAACCCATGGAGAATTAGCCTTTCTGGTGAACAAATTAACATAATGACTGAACAGCACTATTCTATGGAGCTTTGTGAGTTTTTTTTTTTTCTCATAAAAATAACCATGATGAACTTATCAACCTGTCATCTAGGTTCCACATTTCAGTTATACAATGTAATCCATCTTCTCAGTCCTTGTACGCTGGAGGACAGACACAGAAGAGTGAAAAACTGATACGTTTCAATTAATCCGTCCTCAGCCGTGCACCATGGAGAAGGATTCAAATTCAAGAACAAAAAGTGTGTGCATGTCTTATTTAGTGCGTAACTTAAGTCAACATTTTATGTAAGCTTAACATTGTTCCATGTTTTTTTCAATAGCATATACTTACACAGCATTGCACTTAATGGCTGAGAAAATCTTTTTATTAGCTAAAACTGAATATCCTGTTTTCAATCCATTTTTACAGAGACCCGCACTTAAAATGTGAGGGAAAAATTAATTTGTTTGAGGTATTAACCTATTTAATCTTACGTTGTTCCAAATTGTTTCTTTATTTCAATTTATTTATATTACAGCCACAATGTAACTAAAATAAGGGAACTAATCAGTACAATGTGGCCACTGTTTACATAAAATGAGGCAACAAATTGATAAAATGAATCCACAATTTAAGTAATACAAGGGAACAAATTAATAAAATGTGGCCAAAAAAAAGTCGTTGAAGTACATTTTTTATTTTTATTTTATTTTTATTTATTGTTTTGCATGTCACATGCAGGGCTTGATATACTGTATATATTACTGTAACTTGTTTATATTTCCAGGTGAAAGGATACTACGCATTTTGGGAATCTTGTTACAGTACACCAGAAGGGAGCCAGTGAAAATCTAAATTAATCAAATAATGCCTAAATAGCTGTGATATTTGCCTGCTGGTTAATATAATCCAGTAGTCCATATGGATTCTGATTAAAGATTATAAAGACAAAGAATTGTATTAGTTTGAAATGAATAATTAATAATAATCCATTTTTATTTTGATCAGTATCTATCAACAGAAGTTACAGCTGTATCTGATGCTGTAAAGAACAGTCGAAGATACATCTACATTCACAGTCAATTAGATTGTCAGTCTTTTTACATTAATCACAACTGTAAGCGGTTGCGCTAACGTTTGAAAAGCACGTGAGGGAACAAATGCCACCACAGTGTTATTAGCAGCAGGCCGATGCGTTAATGAAGAGAGAGAAACCAGGCACAGTCATGGTCTGATGGAGAATGGGCCTGAAGCAGGTGGCGACCGCCTCTGTGCTGGAAGAATAGTGAATGAGGCAGTTCTGATGTTCCCCCAGAGAGGACAGACGTCCTGGACAGAGTACACAGCCTCTCTCTCACCTTCTCTCTGACTCCTGAAGTTTTTAAGGGCTTTGACTGTATGGTACATGCTGTTGTTTAATGATCTAAGAAAAGTTTACATTACAAGTAATTACCATTTGCCATAACAGTAGCCCTTTTGATGAGCTTAAATGTTATATAATGAACTCAGGGTTACCTGTTGAATGCTATGCGGGCAAGGAGACCAGAGGCCATTTTTTAATCGATATCAATGGATCAGTAATGTGACTGGTTACTAAAGCACACATGAGCCAAGCTAGCTGTTATGCTTTCTCCAATGGTAGAGCTGCAGACCTTGGTATAATAAGACTATTTCAGATTTTTTTTTCAGTTTACGGATATGATATGACATGACCTGCATTGGCAAATGACGTATGTACTGTATGTTGTTTCATTAAAAAATCCATGTGGTCTGTTCTAAAATATAAATCCTTATTATACACTTATGAAAGTGTATCTGGGTAAAGTAAAGATGCGGTTTGGAAGACTCCCTTTTTGCAATCACTCTTTAATAGCATTTTGGGTTTTATTTATTTATTTTAAAAAATGTAGATTTAATGCCAGTTTATGCTATTCAGTCCAGGATTTGCAGGATTTGTATTGCAGTAATAGTTTTAAATTTTAACCCATTGTTTTTTAATATTAATTTTATAATATTGTAGTATTTATTAATTGTTGTCACTTGAATGAGCTTTTATTGCAATATATTCCGTTTCCAGTTTAGGAATTTTATTGTGCTTTTGTCATTGCATTTATATTTTAATTTAAGTTTTTTTTTATTTTCTGTACCTTAAATGTATACCTATCTCAGTTTTAGTTGTAGTAATTTTAGTCCTTCAACTTCAACTTCAACTTCAACTTAGTTGTCAAGGCAACATTTCTAATATGTAAAGAGCCACACAGATGGGAAATCAAAAATTAGCTGTATTACAGTGTATGATGTAGCTGTCCATCAGTGTAAACAATGTGCAAAGTAATTAAACCAAAAAGTACACGATTTATAAAGTTATTGGCTTCTAAAGTAAGGAGTCGACTCTGAATCGCTGAAACGAGTCGTTATAGATTTCAAATCTTTTGCCCATCTCTATGTACGTCACTAGGAACACTTTGCATAATAATCTCCGCCTACCGTCTTGGGAGAAACGGATCTCTGACCTGCCCCACCCCCCCACACAGACGCTCTGGTTGCTGTGATATCATCATGTCGAGGAGACAGTGTGTTTTATTTTCACTGCCAAAGAATGAAGATCAGAAGAACCAATGGCTAAAATTCAGTTTTACCACAATACCAGAGCAGTACAACAAATCCCTTTTGTTGTGTTCACAACATTTCACTGATGACTGCTTTTCTAATCTCGGTGAGTACAGCGGGATTTTCAAAGCGTTTGGCCATAAAAGAGGGTTCATTACCAACTTTATTTAGACCAACAAGCATCTCCGAATCACAACGCGAAGTAACATTATGAAGTTATGTGTTTGTTTTCTCCCGAGCGTCTTTTCAGTATGTGTGCTGTCTGCAGCCTTTGTCTGCGCTGATCTTCATTTACAAACACGTCATTAAAATGAAGTGTAACTCCGTGAATACTCAACGAAGAGACATGAGAGAGATATCTATAGAAAGCTTGACATGTCTACTTTAAAACTAAACAAGTGCTGCCGAAAACAGATATTCTGTGATAAAGTAATCCATATGAAAACAACGCGATGTCTGTTTTTCACATCTCCCTTAATTATATGACCATGCCCCCGCGCTGAACGTGCTATTCAGATTCAAACTGAAGCGTGTGGCTTGAATACACCTACACAGAAGAAAAAGCAGTGAGACTGTTCAAGTTTATTATTTTACTGTTTGCTTCGCGATGAGAGGAATAAGACATAATTCACCCCAAACAGATGCTAACGCATAGTTTACCATGAAGGTGTGTGCGGAACAACCTGACTATGTTAGTTGACCAATCAGAACACAGTATGCTACCGAAAGGTGGGGTTTAAGGAAACTGAATCTTTTGAACAGCTTCGTGCGAACCGTTTGGGGATCTCTGAGAATTGAGGTAATTTTAAAATGATATTTTGACAAAATGACAATGTTTTTTAACCTTGGATGGATTTAAACCTAATGTGCAGGACTTATAAACCGTGATAGGAAGCTTAGAATTTTCATCTTACTGGCTCTTTAAGTTCAATTAGGTTTAGGTTTTAAATCTATTATTTATATTTTATTTCAGCTCTATTTTAATTTACAAAAACGATAACAATAACAACACTGATTTAGCTCACTTGAAGAGTTTAAGTCTGTGTGAACTGGTTGTTATTTATATCAGATTGTGACTGATCATCATGATGGCAGAGGGGAAGCAAATAATCAGATTTTGACATAAAACAATTGACATACTGTACAAGATTAATTTGCACAGATTAACTGTTCACCACAACACTAGCAAGGTGCACTATTGATGGAAACTATTTTAAAAATCATTTTTTGCCGACTTCAATGTTGAAATGTGTATTTTTTTTACTCCCCAATCTGTCCAATTTCAATTATCACACCACTTGTTGAATATATTTAAGAAACGAAAAGAAAAGAAAAAAGAAATGTAATTTTTATCTTTAATCTGCAACTAGAGAAAGTATTCTAATATATATACACTCAAACACACACACACACATTCCATTTAAATTGGGAATAATTGAATCTACGAAGACTCCGGTGAGGAAGTATAAATACTGTAGAAAAGAGACACTCATATTTGTAAGTGTGTCAGTGGAAAATCGGTAGCTAGCGTTACATGATGATGATGTTGTGTGGGAGGGGAGCCTGTTAGGGTTTAACTCACACACACACATATAGAAGGGTGTCAGGCTGTAGGGTGTGATTAGAACCCTGCCGGCAGCAGCTGTATCCGGCTCATCTTTCAGAGTGGGTGGAGTGCAGACACTCTCTCATTAGCCTGTCCCAGGGACACAAACACATGCAGGAAGTGGTGTCAGAACAAGCCGACTGCAAAAAGGTCATGGTGAGCACCATCAGTGTCACAGTATATTAGCCTCAAACGGCTACAGCTCGGCCCTTTGCCTCAGCCAAGAACAACCCAGGTGCAATTGTGGTGAGCTGTGCTCGTTTCTTTCTGCTCGATGATATGTATTTGAGTCATAGCCCACAACCGTTCCACAAAGCACCCATTTCTGCCCACAAAATGTTACTGAATAACTGGGAAATGTTTTCGAATATACTGCCTGTCTCTCTTGGCTTATAGTAACAGGAAGAAATGAATTCAGGGGTTTTCAAACTTTTTAATGTTCTCAAGCTCCAATTTTTTCTTTCTGAAACATATTTACCCTCATATTTGAGAGATATTTATTGTGCAAAAAACTATTGATATTATAGTTGCTGCTTACAATTTGACTCTTATGCTGTCATTACATTAAATTCAAATCATTTGATCATAGAAATATTGTATGAAATATCTCATTAATGTATACATTTTTGATGACACTAAATCCTTTGCACTACTATCCAAAAGTTTGTGTTTGGAAAGGATTTGGATTTTTTTAAGATGTCTCTTATATTCACCAAGGATGCATTTAATACTACCAAATTATTATATATTATATATTAATGGTATATATTACTAAATATTATTACCAAAACAAACAAACAAAAAACATTATTGCAATAAAAAAAACAGCAGCCATTACTCAAGCCCTCAGTGTCATGTGTTCCTTGATATTCTAATATGCTGATTAAGTGCTCAAATAACATTTTTGTTAATATCAGAGAAAAAAGAAAAATGTTGGACATTTTTGTTTGATACTTTTCTTCAGGATTCTTTTGGCAAATACAAAGTTCAGTATTTATTTGAAACAGAAATCTGTAGAAACATTATGAATGTCTTTACTGTCACCATTCATCAGTGTCATGCATCCTCGCTAAATAGAACTATTAATATATACTTTATATATATATAGAGAGAGAGAGATGAGAGAGATATTGCTATATATACTTTGTATAGATAGATAGAAAGGGTGAGCGTGATTTCACCTGATCAGCTATCAACAGCTATCGTTTCCTACTGATTTTAGGAATAAATTATGGGTAGGGTTAGGTTTAGGGGTAGGGATTGGGTTAAGTCTATATTTTGGACAATAAATGTTGATCCAGGATCATCAAAAGATGTTGATCCCGTAACATGTCTTACTTGGCAAAATCACGGCGACCAGATAGATATATAGATAGATTGTGTGGATTATTAAGTGGATGGACTTAACCACACCAATTAAAGAATAAGGTTAAATTCAGTTATCAAGTCATCTTCCAAGTATTCAAAGAAGGACTTTTCAGTTTTGAATGAACTATTTCTTTAAGGAAAGTTTGCTGCAAACAAGCAAAAATAGCCCAGCCGTTCATCTAAAGTAGACTGAGGCAAATGTGTTTAGAGATTACCTGAGGTTTACCAAACGTCTGAAATCGGAAGCCCAATGAAGCTCTTCAAACCCAGGGAGAGCGATCGTGGTGTGGAACAATGTGTCTCAATAACACTCAGCTGTCAACGACTAGAGGCAATACGCCAAACACAGCTCAGCACGGCAGATTTCACAGAGTGCAGTAACTACAGGAAGTGTGAAAACAGGTGAGACCGAAGAAATGAAATGTCACAGCGCATTAATGAGTGATTCTTGGACTCCTCTGAGGATCTCCTAATACTTGACACATTTATTTTCAAACTGAAGTGAACTCTTGTGTAATCTGGAAAAATCACATATTTAATAATGATCTCCTATACAGTACTGAGATTAAAGGAATAGTTCACCCAGAAATGGAAATTTGCTGAAATTGACTCATGAGCTGTAATTGAGTTTGTTAAGATTTTGAGATAAGATTTTGAGAAATTTTGCACTAGAATTGCATACCAACACAGTGTGCAAACAGCTGACTAATGCATCAGTCAATAAACATCTATATGAATTTATTTCTTACAAACATACAGCTTTTCACTTCACAAGATGGCTGTGTATTTTAGTAATTTATCAGCTGTTTGGATTCTGTCGGCACTTCAGAGGATGTACTGTATTGGTTAGCAAGTGATGTAATGCTACATTTCTCCAAATCTGTTGTATTGAAAGAAAAAACTTAACTTCATATTGGATGGCCTGAAAATGAGTACATTTTCAGCTAATTTTTATTTTATAGTGAACTATTCCTTTAAGTACACAGCAAATTGAGCATTTTGTTGGCCTTTCAGATTGTTCATATACCTTGTAATTAAATAACAGAGAACTCCAGAGCAACCTCTGAGCAAACTCTAATTCTTCTATACTGCTGCTCAACAATGTTGAAACAAACAAGCCACTGCAACAAACAGGAACAAAAAGGTACCTTCTGATAGCATTATGCTAACTGAAACCATCCAGACAGATCTCTCTGTTCTCTAGCTGTGTCAGTTTCAGACCTGTGGGTTGTGATAGCCTGTAATTAGCCACAATGGCACAATCACGCTCTGTTATTGTCTATCCAATTACATTCTGCCACTGAGCCAAATATATGTAGCCAAACTATATGCTTGCTAGTAACAGAAGGTTTAACTTTCTCTTTTGACTTGGCAAATGCTTACTGATGAGAAAAGCTCTTGAAAAAGCCCAGAGTCTTTTGTGTGTTGCCTGAAGTGTTGTGACTGGTTAAGTGGCCTAATCAGCTAAGAAAGAGAAAAAAACATTTGCTTTAGTACTGCTTACAGGAGACATTATGTAGTTTGAAGCTTCTTTTTCTAAGTGATACTGCAGTAAAATTGTCCTGCAAACTCAGATGTGCACATCGCTTCATATCTGACCTCACTGTATCAGATGCAGTAAAGTTCACACACACACATATGAACACACACAGAACACAAAAAAATGCACACAAACGCCTGTAGTGCCTACTGTACAGTATATGCTTGGGTGAGGCTTCAATATTCCAAACATTCTACCAAAAAAAGGCCATTTTCACTTTTTTCACCATTTACTTATTGGAAATGAAAGCGCAGACAAGGTGGTAATATGGTCACAGCTACAAGCAGGCTGTCCATTGTATCTTGGATGTGAATTTAGTTCAATATTTTAAGGGTCGGTCATAAATTAATCTTTATTTATGCTATGGCAGTAACTGATATGTTGGTTGATATTATAAATCTGCTGTATATGGTTTTCTCTCTCTTTCTTTCTCTCTATATATATACAGTATATGCACACACACACACACGCACTGCCATTCAAAAGTAATGCTCTTCGAGGCTATATTTATTTTATATATATATATATATATATAAATTATAATATTCTGCAAAGGGTGCCCAAACTTTCGAGCCCTACTGTGTATATATATATATATATATATATATATATATATATATATATATATATATATATATATATATATATAATTTAATTCTTTGATGTAGCACTGGATTTTTACCAGCCATTACTCCAGTCTCCAGTGTCACAAGATCCTTCAGAAATCGTTCTAATATACAGAATGAAGATCAGTGTTAAAACTGTTGGGCTGCTTAAATTGTCACTGCTCCAAACTCCCATATATACAAATAATTATTAAAAATATATATTTTCCCAGCAGCCAGTGGGCCCCTCCCAAGTGCAGGCCCCTGGGCTTCAGCCCCTTATAGCTTGTGCGTTAATGCACCCCTGGACATCAGTAAAGATTCTTGGTTATACAATGTGTCTCTTCATTCACCCAGAGAAGCTGATGTATTTACAGTTCACAGTGACAGCATTATAATTGAGGCTGAGAATGCACTCAGCACCTCTATTGACTTCTGCCCTTTCCACATTCAGTTTTCTTTCTGTGTCTCACAGCCATCAGTTCTCCCGCGGGACCTCAGACCTTTCCTCTAAAGGTTACTAGATTAATCACGCCTCTGATTCGGTTGTATTTCACACAAATCTGAACCCCATCCTTCTATCTCTTTTCCTCCGCTCGGCAGCCGTCTATCACATATTTCGTCACTGTCCCCATCTCCTGTTCTTTCGTCTTAATTATTGGTATCAGATATGACATTTTGTCTCAGTACAGGGATATTCTGTGTGGACTGACATTGGACCAGAAATCATACTGGAAGATAAACCAGTGGATAAGGATGATATTTTAGTGCTGTCTGAGGAGAAATTAAAGGCCCAGATCTGCTTCAAAAGAACCTGGAAAAGTCATACACTTTTTATAGAAATATTTCCTGTAGTATTCAGCCCACATGGAAATAACTTATATAAACATATATGTTTTAATATTTGCAAAAAGTTCAGCAGATTATTTCAAAACTGAAACACCTGCCATTCACAACGTTCTACATATATCTGTCCCTTAAAGGGATAGTTCACCCAAAAAAGAAAATTCTGTCACCATTTACTCACCCTCATGTCAATTCAAACAGCTGTTGGTAGACATTGACTTCCATAGTATGGAAAAAAAATCATATTTTTAAAGTGCCCCTATTATGGGTAATGACAGGTTCATATTTTGTTTTTGGAAGTCTCCAACATCAGGTTGACATGTATGCAAGGTCAAAAACTTTTTTCATTGTCTTATAATATGCATTTATTTTTACCTTAATTTCTCAACGACTCCCAATTGATTCACTCAACGAATAATTTTTCCGAACCCCTCCTTTGAGTGGTGCTAATCTTCGGTGATTGGTCTGATTGGTCTCATTTTATTGGTCTCATGTCTGTAATGTCTGATACAGCAGCATTTGTTCATTTAAAGCATAATACAAATAAAATAAATGAAAAATAAAAAAATAAAGCAGCATTTGTGAGAGCAGTGCTGCTTTGTGTACAGCGTTACCGGGAAAACAGCTATTTTTACTGCTTCAAAAGTGGCACCTAGTGGCAAAGAATGAAACTGCATTTTTATTCAAACCAACGGAAAAGACATTACGGTGGGGTGGGCAATATGCTAATCTTTCATGTTGACATCAACATGAAACGCCTTGGGATTCGTTTTAAAAACGACTATTTTCAATAATTCAGAGTTGACTCTTTCTTTTGAGAGACAATAACTTTATACATGGTGCACTTTCAGATTTAAAGCTGCGGTAGGTAACTTTTGACGCTCTAGCGGTTAATAAACAGAACTGCTTGCGTCTTGCGGAAGAACATTGTAGCCGGAGCTACTTCTCTCTGTTTATGTCTATGAAGAATCACAAAGGTACTGGGTTACTCCGCCATGGTGCCCCCGAAGCAATCTAAAATAGTCCGAATATAAACACTTATTATAGGTGCACCCTAGTGATTCAGGACAAGCTAAAAACACGGTTTGGAAAATGGATTCATGGTGTACTCGCTTATTATATAGACGGTTTCAACGGCATCAACATAAACAAACGTTAATGCGCGTGAGCGCTTTTGTGGACCTAACTTAACTTCCGGTAGACTCCAAATAGAATCAATAACAACAGCCAAGTCCCTCTAGAGTAGATATTTTTTGATAACAAACAAAATGTGTTTTCTGTGTGGATCAGGTGGACTTAATGAAAATGCTAATTCATTATTTGCCAGCAGGAGATGTTTTAAAGCATAGACATAAAGTGCGAGAAATAGAGGTTTCCCCAGTAACAGCTGTAAACAAAGCAGAGCTGGTACGCTCATACGCTGCTATCAGGCATATAACATGCAAGTCTTCCTTCAGAAATACAGCGATATAAAAACACCCGTGCCTCATTTTGATATTTAAACATAAATTTAAGGAATTATAATTATTAAACGTGCAGTACGTTACGTAACGTTACTCATGTTTATTTAACGAAGCCTTTTTGAAAATCGATCAGTTTTAAAATTGTTGCGAGTCTCCAAAAATAAATAAATGTATGGGAAACACATCCCGCAGCACAACCACCTGAGCCCAACTTCAGTTTACTCATCACCTTGACTTTAACTGCGTTTGTAGATGGCACCGCAGCCAGACCGATATAACACAGACCGGAAGTTAACTTAGGTCCAGGCGCGTGCGCCCGATGAAACCGTCTATACATTTTTCTACATTTTGAACACAAACAAAGTTACGGACCGCAGTTCTGATTGGTTGTTTCTTACCGGGAGCGCATGACTTTCTGCAAATGGCAATAGGACCACTGGGAGGAGCCAGAGGAGCTTGATTTTTTCACAGATTATCGGTCTCATTTTCTACTGTCAGGACATAATGACAGGTTTAACAAATATGTAAAAAATATATTTTTACAAAAGTTCCCTACTGCAGCTTTAAGACTTTGCAGAATGTTTTCATTCACTTAGAGCTGTGTTACACACTGCATGAAAGGTAATTTTCAAAAATCTATAATAGAGACACTTTAAAATGTTCTTTAAATTACACCTTTTTGAAAACTTTGAAAAATAGAAAAATATTTTTATAGTGTACCCTCAGATATATATATATATATATGTATGTATATAAATATGTATATGTATAAATATAAATCTCTTTCAGTTTCTGTTTCAGTTTTCAGTTTCAATTGAATTAAAGCCTTGGCATCTTCACACCAGCAAAGCTGCAGACAAGAATTTCCCAGAAAATTTCAGAACTCTAACATCCAGTCGAGCTTGTCTGCAACAAATCTTTGTGTTTTGTATTGGTCAAATGGTTTAGGGCTGTCAGGTTTTCATTGTTCTTCTAAATGTTGTGTTAAGCAGTCAAAAGGTTTTTATTCTGTAAATCTGAGCTTGCCTCTAGCAGATCCTCAGGCCAAATGGCAGCTGTAATCCCAATACTATTTCCTAGCACTCCACCCCTCAGGCCAGAAAATGCATTACCAACTATACACAATACTGAAGTTTAAATGCTGAAGAAAACACAGCATGAGGCAAATGAGACCAGACAAGGAATAGTCGACCTGATATGGCAGATGCATCCCATTTGAATTTCATAATGTGACATATTTCGAAGTGAAATAAGATATACAATAACAACAAAAACTGTGCCATGAAAAGTTATGTAACAGATGGTTAAAGGGAATTGATGTCATCAGCCGAGAAGGAAAATAATTTAAGACAGAGAGTAAGATATATGTTAATCAATATTTTTATGTAACATAAAATTAAAAATTAAAAATTTTATCATACCTTCTGCCACAATCATGCAAAATCTAGACCTGAAAATGTTATAGACTTTTAAGGATGATTGATACAAGGGGAAAGACAAAGTAATGCATATTAAATAAGTCAGTGCACTTAAAATTTCTCATTCTGCAGTGACATTATAATAGACATGCTGCCCTAACAGCAGAAATGACATTCACGATCCTCAGTCTCAATATCATTAGTGCTCTTTTTGTATCACAGATACAAAGGGAACCAAAAAGAAAACTGACAGATATTTGCATATATTGTAATGTCGCCTAAAAGCTCCAATTTAGAGTTTCAGATGAATTAGAAATCCTGACAAAACGGTTCTTCTTTAGTGCATTTTAATTTGCATATCGTTATAGTCTATGGTTAGCGCAGAGAGCTTCTGTCGAGTCTGACCAAGTTTTAGACCACAGTTTCTTTTTTGAAAGACTATAATACATTCATTTGGCAAAGAATGATTAAAAGTGACAATACAGCTGTTATAAAAGTTTGTTAAAATAAATCCTGTTCTTTTGAACTTTTTGAAAAAACAGTACTTTCTGAAAAACCTTCTTTTGAAGAATCCTGAAATGAATCACAGTCTGTGTGAAAATTAAGCATCAATATGTTTTGTGTTTATGTGAAATGTTATTTTATCAGGCTGCTTAATACTTTCCTCACTTATCAGGAAATTGTTTATAACACCATTTCCAAAGCAATTTAGTTCTTCCATTAAATTCTCATAAATTATATGAGAATATAAAATATATATATGAGAATATAAAAACTAAATTATATTTAATATCCTTACATTTTGCTATTAAACTCCAAACTCACTGAAGGTGTTTTATTTCCTACTCATATTTATCCTCTTTAAGTGAGTGACGTGACATACAGCCAAGTATTGTGACCCATACTCAGAATTCGTGCTCTGCATTTAACCCATCCAAAGTGCACACACACAACAGTAAACACACTCTGTAAACACACCCGATACTGAACACACACCCACTTTATAGTAGTATAGTATAAAATCAAATGAGCCATCTGGCAAATGACAAAAGCATGAGAAAATATAGTATCTGTGCCAATCTATGATATGTGACCACAAAAAAAAGTCTTAAGTCGCAAGTGTTACGGTTTATGCTGCCGGAAGAAACATGGAGCCGAGGATAAACGAAATAAGGCTTTTAATATATTCAACACATGGAGCACCGAGGTAGACACACGTAAGTAGTTAGTGAGTAGCAAGTAGACCCGACAACACAGAACTGAAAGGACAAGGCTTATGTACCTGGGATAATGGGGAAACACAGGTGGATGGAATCACTAAATTAACAGGGACATGGAACACATGAGGAATAGAATAAACACACCTGGGAACTAATCAAACCAAACACGGAAGACAGAAACTGGGTCACAGGGGCAAAAACACACTAAAAGAGTCCAGGTATGTAACAGTGCTCCCCCCTCCCGGTAGGTGCATCCTCGCACCATAGAAACAACCGAGGGAGGCGTGGGTGGGAACTTGGGAGGAGGTTCCGGTGGAGGACAGACTCCCAGGAGGGGGCCAGCAGACAGGGACCACGGAGGAAGGAGCCAGGAGCCAGGGAGGAGATGACAGAGGGAGGAGCCAGGGAGGGGACAGGAGCAGGAGGAGCCAGATGGTCCACCAGAGACCAGCCAGGACGGAGATCCATGGTGGAGTCTACAGCGGGAGGAGGGGTCGACGACACCAGGGGGCCGACAGGCGGAGACTGCACAGGTGGGTGAGGAGCCCAAGATGGAGCAGCACAGCCGCAGAGCCATGGTGATGTCGAGGATCCGGAGGGCCTAGGTGGAGCAGAAGGCTCAGGCAACCAAGGCGGAGGCGGGGTCCTGGAAGACCGCTGTGGAGCCGGAGCGACCGAGGATGGAGGTGGAACCGGAGGGAAGGAGTAGCCTGACAGAGCCGGAGGGATGGAGTGACGAGGTGGAACCAGAGGAGTGGAGTCCCGAGGCGGCGGATGGTCGACGACTGACCAAGGTGGAGCTGGAGGGACGAGGGAGCCCGGTGGAGCAGGTGGGATGCCAGGCCACGGTGGAGCTAAGAGCCCAGGAAGAGCCGCTGGGTCGAAGGACCGAGGAGGAGTCCAGGTCTCGGAGGCTGGAGGCGGAGACAGGGCCTTAACGAGCCAAGGCGGAGCTGGAGACTGGCAGTCCAGCGGCGAACCATCGCGCCCAGATGGTGCGGACTGAGGGTGAGCTGCGGGACTGACTGGCACCAGCAGGGATGGCAAGGAACTAGCTGGTCTAGGAGGAGGAGAGAGGAAGGATGGGAGGAAAGACAAGAGGATCAGGGCGGGACGGAACCAGCGGAAGTGGAGCAGAGGGACCAGCAGGTCCAGGAGGAGGTGGGAGAGGGAGGCCGAGAGGGAACACAGGAGACGCAGAAGATTCAGAGCTGGGCAGAACCAGCGGAGACGCAGAAGATTCAGAGCTGGGCGGAACCAACGGAGACGCAGAAGATTCAGGGCTGGGCGGAACCAGCGGAGAAACAGAAAATTCAGGGCTGGGCAGAACCAGCGGAGAAACAGAAAACTCAGGGCTGGGCAGAACCAGCGGAAATGGAGCAGAGGAAATGACTGGAGGATGTAGGAGTGGGAGACTAAGAGGGTACACAGGGGAGTCAGGGCTGGACGGAACCAGCGGAGAAACAGGAATATTAGGGATTACCTCCATAGACCAGTCCATCAGATCCAAAAGTTGCTCCATGTTACCCGAGACCGGATGTAGGTCACCCTCAGTCGTGGATGTGTGGGCAGGGCTTTCCTCCACACCCTCGATCTCCACTAGGACTCCCACGATGCACGGTGTTGCCGGCTCACACACCTGGTCAGTCGCGCTCTCAAGATCCTGCTCCATGTCACTGGATGGCTCGGGCTTTGCGGCTGCGGTGGGCTCTGGCTCCGTGTGGCGGGATGGTGGCTGGCTGGTCTCTGGGTCGGGAGTGGAACTGGCGAGATCCTCTATGGGGCAGGCGGTGAGAGGTGAGCCATTTCTTGCCAGAGTCCACTCCATGAATGCGGTGAATTCCTCCTGAGGACCATCTTCGGGCGACAACGCTCTGCACTTGGAGTTCAGGCTGGTGTTGTAGAAGGTGCAGAGCACGTAGTCCGGGTAGCTGGTGGCATTAGCTAACAGAAGAAACTGTCTGGTATGGTCCTCGAGAGAACATCCTTCCTGCTCCAGCAGGAGGAGGAGGAATTTGGGGCTATAGAGGGGTTCCATCGACACTACGAAAAGAAAAGACTGTGAAAAAAATGAAAACAAAACAGAGGGAAAAACACACAGTTTTATACTCTCTTTTTGGGTCGGGTCTTCTGTTACAGTTTATGCTGCCGGAAGAAACACGGAGCCGAGGATAAACGAAATAAGGCTTTTAATAAATTCAACACATGGAGCACAGAGGTAGACACAAGTAAGTGAGTAGCAAGTACACCCGACAACACAGAACTGAAAGGACAAGGCTTATGTACCTGGGATAATGGGGAAACACAGGTGGATGGAATCACTAAATTAACAGGGACATGGAACACATGAGGAATAGAATAGACACAACTGGGAACTAATCAAACCAAACACGGAAGACAGAAACTGGGTCACAGGGGCAAAAACACACTAAAAGAGTCCAGGTATGTAACAGCAAGAGTATATTTGTAGCAATAGCCAACAAAACATTGTATGGGTCAAAATTATTGATTTTTCTTTTATGCCAAAAATCATTAGGATATTAAATAAAGATCCATGTTCCGTGAATATATTTTGTACATTTCCTACCGTAAATATATCAAAACTTAATATGCATTGCAAAGTACTTAATTAGGACAAATTTTAAGCAATTTTCTTCCATCTTTTTGACACACTAAGATTTCAGATTTTCAAATAGTTGTATCTTGGCCAAATATTGTTCTATCCTAACAAACCTTACATCAATGGAAAACTTTTTCATTCAGATTCATTTCAAATCCCAATTTCACAAAACTGACCCTCATGACTGGTTTTGTGGTCCAGGATCACATTTAATGGTGGATCTACTCAATCTTTAAAGATTCACTGCTTACATAATCAAGCACATTGTTTAATGTGATTATAAATTGAATACCTTAACATCTGTATCATTTAAGCTTACTAAATATTTCATCAGGGTATTTTTAAGTAGAATGCCACATCTACAGATTTCTGCATCTGCTTCAATCTTGACACAAGCCACATGAAACCAAGCTGACACATGCAGATCGACTGAATTGTGAACAAATTTACCCAACATAGGCTCATCACTTTCTTTTCTGTAGTCTTACACTAAAACAGTAATGTGCTCGCTTCTGCAATCTTCTCCCGTTGTCGCCCTTGACAGAATGGAGCGAGAGTCTGGAAACATGCATTATTTGTAACGGATATCATTCCCTAATGGTGCCTGTACTCCCTCTGGCAGACCATAATGGACCGTTTTCCAGACTCTCTGAATCTTCTTCTGTCTCTTTGATAGTGACGGAATGGGGACGGCATGTCACCTGGGAAGAAACAAGAGCAACGAGCGGTCCTTCATTTACTTGTCAGGAAGCTGGCATTAGGGGTAGTTGACATGGTGCGCATACTGAAAATGGCACTCGCTGGCAGTTACAATGCAGCAAGAAAAGCCTACCCTTCGACCCAGGTGCACCACGACAACCACACCACTGTTCAGAGCACAGAAAGGTGCTTTTTACCAGCTGAAAAAAAACACCATAATCAGTCTAAGCTTGCTATTAGCTGGTCTGTTCTGGTTCAGCTGAACACCAGACCAGGCTGGGAGGCCAGTTAGAGCTCCAGTGTGTTCTGGTTTAAGCTTTTTTCTTTTCTTTTCTTTTTAGTAGGGATGAAAGTCTATGTTCTTTGTCTTATTCAACATTAAGTATTTCATAAAGGAATAGTTCACCCAAAAATGACAATTTTGTCAATGCTTACTCAGTCTGATGTCATCCTAAACGTTTCTTCTGTGAAACACGAAAGTAGGCATTATGAAATAATGTGTTTTTCTTGTCTATACCCCACAGATTTTCTTTGTATGGACAAAAGCAATTGAAACATTCTTCATGAACATGGGTAAATGATAATTTTTATTTTGGGTGAACTGTCCCTTTCTGTGCCTGTATGTTTGTCAATAGGTAAAGATACTAATAGTATACTCCAAATCCTATATACATACAGTATTGTGCTCCCTTTGAGAGAAAATGACAAGTCTGCTTTAGTGTGAAACACAGAAAAGCACTCAGTACATGGTGATGACATGCTGTTGGTTCTGCAGGCTCTCAACACCTGCACACCACCGATCTGTTTTTAGAGACTCAAATCATGTCAAAGATTTGACAGGAACTGGAAATGAATCAGTTTTTATAATATAGTAAATAAATAAATAAATCCAATAAATCCAAATCCTACTTCAATCCGCCATGAATGTAAAACCTGGCATTTTGGCTAATACGTTGTAAAACAAATGAAAGTTTTAACAAGTTTAACAAATGTATCTAAAATGTCAGATTTCATGATACATTACTATCTCATGATTGTCGGCCAAATAATTGATATTCTTGCTCTGCTACACTCCATTATGCACTGCTGTCTGTGCTATTGTCACACTCATGGACTTTAGTTTTGTCATTCACAGTCTTTTAGTTTATCGGTCTTTAGTTCCTCTTTCCTTTGTTTGAGTTCCAGCTCCTCGTTTGTTATCATTTGTGTCCAGCTGTGTTTGATTTATTATCTCGGTTGTGTTGTCTTTATAAACCCTTCCCTAACGTTCCATTGGTGTCTAGTCGCTGTTATGTTGTGTTGTTTTTGCACTCTCTGTATGACTGCCTAGTTGGATTATTCAGTAACTTGGATTAAACAGTAACCAACTTGCGGATATTGTAATTTATTCTTCTGCCTTCGTCTTCTTGCCAGCAAGCAACCGTGACAGCTATTAGGATGAGAGGAAGTTTAAATTGTTACATTTTTAGTCTGGTTTGCCTCAGAGGTCTAACAGTGCTCATCTACATCAAGATGATTGAAATATCCAATCAAATCAAAGGAGGCGAGTTTTACTGTTCACAGAATCTGAACATGAATTACAGTGTGATTCGTTCCGACAACCATTTTATGATACAAATATTAAATAACAGTGATGGCCATGTACTTAACTTTTTTGCCATTTTGAATGGTTTCGTCTTCATAATTTTCCTAGTTCCTAAAATGCATTTAGTTGAATGTGACAAGATGAGAAACATTAAAAGTGGCATTTTAGGCATATTACACAATATGATAAAGAGTGATTATGTGGATAAAAATATTAACTGCAAATTTACTATTTTACTTTTTCTTTTGTTCCATTATAATACCTCAATTCCTGAATCCCGTCAACCCCAAATTAAAAATGTTTTTGTCTTTCCCAGTGTTCAAGACATTTACTGCCTTAAAGGGTTAGTTCACCCAAAAATCGAAATTATGTCATTAAAGCTGCGGTAGGGAACTTTTGACGCTCTAGAGGTTAAAGAGCCACACAGATGGGAAATAAAAAATTACCTGTTTTACAGTGTATGATGTAGCTGTCCATCAGTGTAAACAATGTGCAAAGTAATTAAACCAAAAAGTACACGATTTATAAAGTTATTGGCTTCTTAAGTAAGGAGTCGACTCTGAATCGCTGAAACGAGTCGTTATAGATTTCAAATCTTTTGCCCATCTCTATGTACATCACTAGAACACTTTGCATAATAATCTCCGCCTACTGTCTTGGGAGAAACAAAACTCTGACCTGCTCCACCCCCCACACACAGACGCTCTGTTTGGTGTGATGGCATCATGTCGAGGAGACAGTGTGTTTTTAATTGTAAAGGCAAGTTTGTTTTATTTTCACTGCCAAAGAATGAAGATCAGAAGAACCAATGGCTAAAATTCAGTTTTACCACAATACCAGAGCAGTACAACAAATCCCTTTCACTGATGACTGCTTTTCTAATCTCGGTGAGTACAAGGCGGGATTTTCAAAGCGTTTGGCCATAATAGACTGTTCATTACCAATTTTATTTAGACCAACGAGCATCTCCGAATCACAACGCGAAGTATGATTATGAAGTTATGTGTTTGTTTTCTCTGAGCGTCTTATCCGTATGTGTGCTGTCTGCAGCCTTTGTCTTTTACAAACACGTAATTAAAATGAACTGTAACTCGGTGAATACTCCGTGAAGAGACATGAGAGAGATATCTATAGAAAGCATGATATGTCTACTTTAAAACTAAACAAGTGCTGCCAAAAACTGATATTCTGTAATAAAGTAATCCATATGAAAACAACGCGATGTCCGTTTTTCATGTCTCCCTTCGTTATATCCAGAGGCATGGCTCTGGTTATATGTAATGTGACCACGCCCCCGCGCTGAACGCGCTATTCAGATTCAAACTGAAGCGCGCGGCTTGAATACACCCACACAGAAGAAAAAGCAGCAAGACTGTTCAAGTTTTTTATTTTACTGTTTGCTTTGCGATGAGAGGAATAAGACATAATTCACCCCAAACAGATGCTAACGCATTGTTTACCGTGAAGTTGTGTGCGGAACAACCAATCAAAACTATGTTAGTTGACCAATCAGAACACAGTATGCTACCGAAAGGTGGGGTTTAAGGAAACTGAATCTTTTGAACAGCTTCGTGCGAACCGTTTGGGGATCTCTGAGAATTGAGGTCATTTTAAAATGATATTTTGACAAAATGACAACGTTTTTTAACCTTGAATGGATTTAAACCTAATGTACAGGACTTATAAACAGTGATAGGAAGCTTAGAATTTTCATCTTACTGGCTCTTTAATAAACAGAACTGTTTGCGTCTTGCGGAAGAACATCGTAGCCAGAACTACTTCTCTCTGTTTATGTCTATGAAGAATCACAAAGGTACTGGGTTACTCCGCTGCGGTATCCCCAAAGCAATCTAAAATAGTCCGAATATAAACACTTATTATAGGTGCACCCTAGTGATTCAGGACAAGCCAAAAACACGGTTTAGAAAATGGATTCATGGTGTATTTGCTTATTATATAAATTTTTCTACATTTTGAAGTTACGGACCTCAGCTCTGATTGGTTGATTTCTTACCGGGAGCAGTCTGTAACGGCAAATGGCAATAGGACCACTGGGAGGAGCCAGAGGAGCTTGATTTTTTTCACAGATTATCTGTCTCATATTCTACTGTCAGGACATAATGACAGGTTTAATAAATATGTAAAAAATATTTTTTTACAAAAGTTCCCTACAGCACCTTTAATGACTCGTTCCAAACCCGAAAGACCTTTTTGCTATTTTTAACCAAAATGTATTTTCAATGCTTCAAAAAATTCTAACTCACCCTCTGATGTCACATGGACTACTCTGATAATGTTTTTCTTACCTTTCTGGACATGGACAGTATACCGTACATACACTTTCAATGGAGGGACTGAGAGCTCTTGGACCAAATCTAAAATATCTTAAACTGTGTTCTCACAGGTTTGGAACGACATGAGGGTGAGTCATTAATGACATAATTTTGATTTTTGGGTGAACTAACCCTTTAAATCACAACTAATATTTGCACATTTTACCTGAAAAGAGGACATTTTAAATATGTTTATCTGAAAAAAAAAGTACAATTTTAAACTAACTAATTAGAGAGTTCTAATGCATATAGGCGGCCTCAAAGCTAACAGACATGGACTAACAGCTACAGAACTCCAATTTTAATTTCACTGGGTCTTTTAATGGTGTCTCAAAGCCATAATTTGTTGTGTGGGAACGTGAATGTAATTTCCTCACTGGTCATTTATGCCCATTGAGGTCAAGGCAGGAAAATGAATGCGGCACATTTCACAGAGCAGCGAGCACTTCCTCTGATTGAGTTTAGCTTCATTCAGCATCACCACAAAGCCGAGTATTTGCATGCACTGTATTAGAAGCACTCCGTCAGTGCGAGAATCAATATCTTTGCTTACAGCCTATTTTGTGTTATCAAAGCAGCAGTCCAGACTGGTACACACACAGAGAGAATAGAAGGATAAAAGAGGTTTAATCTGAGATCTGCGGCTCAGCCTCGTGTCTCTGTTTCCTGGCAAATCTGTGGAACAGCAGAGCGCTTGGAAGGGGCTAATCTCCACCCCACCGATTGGCAGGAGTGTGTTTGTGTGTGCGACTTTACTTAGCCACCGTTTGGGATTCCTCGGAAGTTGGAGAAATCTGACAAAACCTCTTTCTGGAAAAAGTAAATGTATCTGAAAGTCAATGCATATGGGTCCATGAAACATTTATTCAAAGGGATAGTTCACCCAAATATGAAAATTCTGTCATTAATTACTCACCCTCATGTCGTTCCAAACCCGAAAGACCTTCATTCATCTTCGGACCACAAATTAAGATATTTTTGATTCATTCTGAGAGCTCTCCCATAGAGAGCAAGGACACGATGCCAACATGATCAAAGCTCATAAACATAGCAAGAACATTGTTAAAATGATCCATGTGACATCAGGGGTTCAACTGTACAAAAATAACAACTTTATTCAACAATTAGTCTCCTCCGCAACAATTAGTCTCCTCCGCATCACCATATAGTGCCATTTATTTAACATATGCAACATTTGTACACAGATACATTTACATTGTTTGCGCTTTGATCTGAACATAAACAACATATCTGCGTACATACGCTGCATACTTTAAGTATGTGATACTCTCGAAAATATAGGGTGATACAGAGGATACAAATTGTTCAATAAAGTCGTTATTAGGGATGTCACATGGATTATTTTAACCATGTCTTTGCTAAGTTTTGGACCTTGTTCCGAAGAGATCTTACAGGTTTGGAACGACTTGTGGATGAGTAATTAATGACAGAATTTTCTTTTTTGGCTGAACTATCCCTTTAATTGGGATAAAATATACCACCCAATCTCAATATTTGATTGGTATGGAAATGTACAGTTTTTAGAAAAAAAAGCAGGTCAAGAATGCAGGTCTACCGAACCCCAGCCCTAAACCTAACTGACAGTGGAGTATATGCGGATTGTACGAAATCATACATAAGAGATTATTTAAAAATCGTGCAAATTCATGACCAATTCACCAAAACATTAAATATTTTTAAATTATCATGAGAATTTGTTGAAATATATGCTACAGTAAAAACCTGTTAATTGTTTATCGGTAAGTTTCCATACTATATATGGTGAATAACTGTAATTATATTTAATGTAATTTTACAGTAAAATAACGTTAAAATTACAGGTTTTGGAAGTGAAAAAGAAAAAGTCTGTTGAATTTACAGAGAAAAACTGTAAATTGACATTCCCAGAATTCCCTGCATGACACTTCATATTTTATGTTTTTTTTTTTTTTCATTGAAATAACTATGTTTCTTCTTAGTTTTTTCTTATCAGTTGTGTACATTAGGGTTTTATCTTTCATCTAAAGTTGTTAAATTAATCAGCTTGTGGAAGAGCTGTTAGTGATGAGCTTTGATTCAACATGTAACTTTCTCATCACCACCAGTTTTTGGTGGTTGTTAGTGCATTACAATGGTTCAAAACAGATATTAGTACTTCAGTATGTTGATTTATTAACATTACACAATAGATCAGTTAATGAAATACGGTATTTTATGGTGAATTTAAGTTAAGTCTGTAAAACCTAAAATGTCGTTACCATATTTGTAACAGTGAAGTTCCGGCAAGCACAGCTGCCGGTATTTTACCGTAAATGTCAGGGGTTTTTTTGTTTGTTTTTTTACATTGTGGCCATTCTGAAATAAGCAATTTCTTTAGTTTTGGCCACCATGTTTGTGACTGATTCTGTTATTCTGGAACAATGTCATGATCACCAACTTTTTGCTAGAGTTTCAGATGACAGAAAACCCACCGAGCCATTATTTTAGAATTACAAGAATGCTATTAGCAAGCAAGCAAGCATGCGATCAAATTTCCCTAATACTTTCTAGCAATCCACAACCAGCATAATTTGCTCTTTGTATTTAGTGGACTTGAGACATGATAAACAAAGTTACTTAGCACTTTTCATTGTATTGCATGGTTACATCTAATGAACTCAATTCAGTGTTCTTATATTGCCTGTTGATTTTTAGCTGTCACAACTGGGTTTTTGACCAACAATTGAACAACAATTAAGTGACATTAGTGCATGAGATAAATTGCAGGGCTGAGATACCTCTCTCCACGGCTTTCAGAATGACCAACACCTTCAGAGTAAAGCCAATAAAAACATGAACAAACATCTTTAAGCCTTTGATAACATTTATTCTCAATAATAAACAGGGACTGCTTTTTAAATAAAACATCATAAAACATAATTTGTTCAATGATTCATTAATCATTCATCCCAAGTTGCCCTCTCTCTCAGTACTAAAAGTTTATTTGGACTTCCTGATTTGAGTCCTTGTACTATGTTTTCAACATAGTCATGTAAATTAAAATATTTTGTTGTATTTAGTATAAGTTCACTTGTTTACATTTTATTCTGTCACTTTACTTTGATTTATTTTACATTTCTCAGTTAAGTCAACTGATTAATGATTACTTTTATTAAGAACGTCCAAATATAAATCCACTCACTATTACATACAAATATTTACTGTTACATCATTCTAACTGAAATACATGCGGCTGTATTCTCATGAGCAAATAGATTGATTCCTATATATAGTTTCATTTTAATACAGCCTTTAGTGCTAGTGGTGACACTATTGATTACTCTTTACATCTGATATGATAACCACATTTTTATAATTCATAAGTGACCCTTCTCTGACATGCAAACTTTGAGCAAACATCTCTACGATAAGAAGCAGCTCATATTCTCCAACAAACTCACTTATGTAGTCCAAAAAAATTTAATTGTGAGCCCTTCCCAGAAGGAACCCTCAAGCAAAGGTGATTTATTCTAACTTTCTCTATTCATAATTTAGACTATCATACTTTCTGACCCAATTAAACAGGCAGTTTCTTTCTTTACTACAATGTATCGCACAAACAGTTGAGGTCAGCGTGATGTGACCAGCAAAACTGAAGGTAATTAAATTACAGAAACAACTGCACCTGACACAAAACATTAACATCAGAAGAGCATCTCTCAATGGACCCTAATTAGCTGAACATAACTTTGGGGTTATAAAAAGAGATGTTTACAAGTGGCTGTCCAAACTATGCACTTGCAGACGACCTGAGAAAGTTAATGTTCTAGTACACATTAGACCTGCACAATATTCAAGATTAACGCTATGTGCAATACCTTAATAATGCAATATTTTATGTGCGATACGATAATCATAAATAACATCAATTCAACAATGTTAAACGGACCTGGTACAGATGCTCCCAAAAGGATTTTTACAGCCAAAACAGATAAAAAAAAAAAATAGATGTTTCATTATATCCATGTGAGGATACTTCTGGCAGCAGGACAAATGGATTTGGAAACTGTTAAGAATTTTTTTTTTGGTGTTTCAACTACAAACAACTAAACAAATGTTTTGGATATGGTTAAAGATCAAAGTTTTTGACAACAAAGCCTCCGTCCCTGCATGAGTAAATTGCAAAGCACCTCAAACATCCGAAACGTTCTTTCACAGATAAAGAGTCTAGACTGCAGCCCACAACACGACTCATTGATAACGAGAGCACAGGCTATGTTAAACACTGCTGTTATTGATGTTGTGTGGAGCTGTTGGGAATCAGGGATAAGCGATTTGTCCCTGCGAGCTTGTAGCCCTGACTGCACAGAATACAAAAAGCATGAGAGGGGCCAAGAATCTGATTGTGACAAATGAAGGCGGTTTCAAGGTGCTCGCTGACATTCCCTTTGGTGCACTCCGATGTGCCCGGGCTGGCCCTTGATGTATGCTCTCTGAATGAAGATCTGCATCTTAATGGCCGAATTAAAATAAGGAAACAACTTTTTAAATGACTGAGCACTTCCATGGTCACCCTGCTGATCACCCAGTGTAGAGTGGTATCTAAACACAATAAAAGTGTTAATTTCGGCTAATTTTTTTTGTTGTTGTTGACGAGCTTTTTCCCCACGAGTAAGACGAGACCACAATAAGGTCAATAAACGATAACTAAGACTGTATCAACATACAATTACGTTGGCAAAAAAAGAAGAGACTAAAATGTATTATTTATTTATTTCTTTATTTAACATTTTCATCAGAAAAGGATACAAAATGTTATTGCGGACTGCTCTACATGCCTCTATACGCAAGCTTTCATGTGTGCGGTTGCCAGATATCAAGAGTTCAAATCCCAGAATCAGAGCTTTGCTGTTACATGGATACATTTTCTGCTCTGTGTTTTGCTTATTTGAAGGAACCTGGCAACCACGCGCACACAAACACTCGCTCCTCATTGCGGAAGCGCCGCCGTCGATGAGCCGATAACAACTACAAACAAGCTAGAGTTTAACGATCTAAATGAAAGTGTCACTCAGCCGGTCTGTGTTCTGTTTGTGATTGTAATCGCTGAATAAATGCACTTACTCAACTGCTGTTGTTTTAATGGAGAAATAGGCTTTTGTAATTTGGATTTAGTGGAGTTACTTGGAATTTCACTGTTATAATATATTTTATTTGATTTAGCAAATTTTATTTAGCTTTCATAGTGAGACAGATAGATTGCATAAGTCTTTGGTATTAATTTATATAATAAAAAGCCTATAATAAATCTGTTCACATGAGGTAAAATAGACCATGAGTCCACATTCTATTTATTTGTGCTCACTGGTGCAATACCTGAAATACAAAAGTAAGTTTCTCAAATGACAACAATCATTATAATAAAAAAAAAAATGTAATCAGTTTAACCATTATACAGCATGACAAAAATCTGACTAAGATTTGACTAAAACCTGACTAAAATGCATACATTTCATTGACTTAAATTTGACTAAACAATAAAAACACAAGAGTGACTAAATATAGTAACTAAAATGTACATGAGTTAGATTAAGACTAAATAAAAAATGGCTGCCAATATTAATACTGCTGTATGGTTAAATAATAATAATCTTTTTGCTAAAATGACAAGTTTTCATTGTCTAAAGTTAGACTAAAATACTTCAGGTTTTCTTTTACTAAAACTAGACTACAATGTTGAGACTTTTAGTTGACTAAAACTTGACTAAAACTAGATAGGATAAGGTTGACTAAATATGACAAAAACTAACAAGTACATTTATCACGGCACTAAGACTAAGACTAAAACTGAAAATAGCTGACAAAATTCACTACACGATAACCAGTTTGATTTCAGCCATTCCGAACTTCGCAATCGTTTACTAAAATGTAATTTGTGTGGAAATATTACGAGGTCTGTAAATAGCCATTAACAGAGACCTAGTCAAGTCAAGAGGATAATAGGATAAAACTGACAAACTATTTTAAAAATTGTTTTATTATGTATAGAAACCACACACTTTTCTCACTTTCTTTCCTATACAAATGCACACACATACAGTTCAGACACACACTCGTACACGGAAACATACAAGCACACAAAAATGTGTTGTCAGGACTTCTTTAATGATTTTACTTGTAATTTTTTTTTTACTCCCAGCCTTCCTTTCTGACTCTGTTGTAAAGCTAGGCACAGGCCATCACAAAGCCCCTAAAATGAACACGCGTCTCTCTATCTTCTCCTCAGTGAGCAGAACTTTTAGTGGCAGCATGCAGAAGGAAATGATGTCTGTACTGCTCGGCTGTGTCCTTGAGCCAGACTGGATCTGACTCCTCCGAGCCTAATTACCTCAGAGCATCTATGCTGCAGAGCGCTTCTTTAACTGCCCTCTTCCTCCACCCCTCTCTCCTCTGGTTTTCTCCTATACTGTGGCAACTCTGAGTGCTGTTTGCCTGTTTCGCTTTTGTATTATTATCTTGTCTTGACTAAGCTATTGTAATCTGTTTCTATATGAGATTTAAATGTTGTTTGTCACCACTGCACAAATCCACCGCCTCACAAGAAGGTCGCTCTACCAAATGAGCAACACAGGATCTTTTGTTTTTTGTTTTCTTTTTAGTCAGTGTGATTTCCCAACCTAATACCACACACTGTAATAAACGTCATAATATCATCCCAACAGTTTTATAAACTGTTGGTTGCTAAAATATTTATAGTTATATATTGTTTCATTTATACATTACAAGGAAATACTGTATGATCTAATGCACTTGACCATTTCCAGTGTGGACAATAAACTGAAGTTAATATCTAGCATGATCTTTTTTCAGGACTCATTAAAACATCATAATAATCTACAATAACCATTTTTTTTTCTGAGATGATAACTGGGGGCCACTCATATATTTATATAAGCAAACATTATTCTAAGATTTCTCAAAAGTGTTTTTTTATGTATAAAACTTTTTTAATGAGAAAAACCTTACTGAGTGCACCTTTATTTAGGAAATTAATTTGCCAAATGAAGGCTCTGGAGACAAATCTTGCCATTCAGTAAACAAAACATCCTAGAAGGAACAATGTATATACCCAATTCAGCTGTTAAGTATAATTAAAAACTTTATTAATAGAGGGATTACTGCAGAGCTTCAGCAGACCTAATTACAATTCTTGTAACCCCAAATGAGTTTATTGTCGAAGACACAATTTCAGTGCACCGTCAACAGTTCATTCAGGGAGCCAGTCATTAAATCCTTAATGCAGAAACAAACTGTAAAATGCCTTAACGGTGATGTAAAATAAACTGAACTGAGTTTAACTTTATACAAATTATCAGCATTTTATTTCAAAAGTCTCTTATGCTCACCTAAGATGCATTTATTTGATCTAAAATACAGTAAAATATAAATTTTGAGAAATATGATTACAATGTAAAATATCTATTTTCTATTTATTGCTATTTTCTAATAGATTTGAAAGTTTCATTTATTCTTGTGACTGTAACGCTGACGTTTTAGCATCATTACTCCAGTCTTCAGTGTCAAGTGATCCTTCAGAAATCATTCTAATAAGCTGATTTTATGCTCAATAAACATCTCTTATTATCAATATCAAAAACTGTTTTCCTGCTTAATATTTTTGTGGAAAATGTAATAGTTTTTTTAGGATTCTTTCATAAATATACAATTCAAAGAACAGTAGTTGTTTGAATTCATCACACAGTAAATGTCACTTTTGATCGCATTTTATTCATTGCTAAATTAAAGTTCTTTTTTTTTCTTTTTTTTTCATTACAATTACTAACCCAAACTTTTGAAAGTTATGTATTTTATGCATAAAGCTCAAAGCAAAGTGATATGAGCATCAGACCAGAATGGTTATCTCAGGAAACCCCTACCTGAGCCACAGACACCAGCTTCAGCCCATGCCAAGAATTAACACGGCTCATCTGTCTATTGATTTGCTGGCCATGAATTACTGGTCCAGCTTTGATGTCATTCTAATGCCACTGTATGAAAGATTCCAGATAAAATTATGGGAGCTTTGGTACATAAGCTTGTTATTTCAGGGGATTACCGGGACTGAAGCTGAACGATCGTTTTCATTCTCTATCGCAAAAACTGGATTACCTCTCTATAATTCTCCCCCCTTCACCGGCAAAATCTAGAACTCATATTTGATTTCCTATTGGGGCTGTGAACTCTCTCCATTCTGCAAAACGAAAATCCTAAAGTGTGCATGTGTAAAAGAATAGGATTTTCCAACTAGCAAATGACACTTCCCAAAACATTTCCACATCCTAATTAGGATCGTGTTAGAATATTCAACATAATTTCACAGATATGTACATAATAGTGTGACACTGTTTTCTCATGAATAATGAAACACTTTCCTCGTCTGGTGTTATTGATTTAGGAGTTGTGTGTCAGTAATTTACAGTAAATGTATAAATGCTTCTATAACTATAAACACAATTTGCAGTCCTCTTCCTATTTCAAAGATCAGCTTCACTGTTTGTCAAAGTACGAATCCTCAACTCACCTCACATTTTAATTACTCTGTTCCATTTAATGATGACTCTCACAAGGGAAATGTCGCTGTAGTGGCATTTAACCGCACAGCCATCAAAATGAAACTCTTGTATTTGCTTGTATTGGATTAAATTAGTAAATGTAACATTTAAGCTAGCATGCTAAAGGCTTAGCCTAAAAGATTATTTCACCCACAAATGAAAATGTACATAAGTTTGTTTCTTCATCTAAACAGATATGGAGAAATTTAGCAGAAATCTCCTATGAATGGGTGCCTTCAGAATGGGAGTTCAAACAGCTGATAAAAACACTGCAATAATCCACGAGTAATCCACACGACTCCAGTCCATCAATTAACGTTTGTAAAGCAAAACAAATGCATCAAGATGTTTTCAGCTTCAAATGAACCCTCTATCCATAATATTGCTGTCTTAAGTGAAAAGGTCACCTCGTCTGAATCAGGAGAGAAATATGCACAAATCTAACACTATTTACAAGCGAAAAGTCTAAAAGAGTTTTAAACAAATATGTCATTTGATATTGATATCAGAGGACAACGGGATGGATTGCAGGAAGCTTTATTAGGGGTAATGTAGTTGTATAATATTTTGGCCAGAAACAACAGTTTACAGTAAAGTTATATCTTAATAATTGATTTGTTCCTTACAAACACAGAGGTTTTCACTTCACAAGATGTTACGTGATGGACTGAAGTGGTGTACATACTTACATTGATTATTGTGATGTTTTTATTTGATATTTGAACTCTCATTCTGACGGCACCCATTCACTGCAGAGGTGGGCAAGTAATAATGTCAAATTTCTCCAATTCTGATGAAAAAACAAACTTATCATGAATGGCCAGAGAGCGAGTAAATCCGCAGCAAGTTTTCATTTTTGGGTGCATTATTTGTTTAGTTACATTTTTAACATAATATTAAGTGTAACAATGTTTATTTAATTCATAACTATAATAATTTAATTATTATACAAATGAATTAAAATGCAAACTCTGTGTCAGATCATGTATATGAATTCAGATTCTCATCATCATTCCAAAACAAAAATCACCTTGTTTTGAGAACGCTCTAACATCACATCAAACTTTGAACATTCACTTTATAGTTTTTGTTTAACGGATCAGTTTTGCTGCTCGACCGATCTGTTTAAATGCAAAAGTGTGAACGCAGTGTGCATAAATATACATAATTTGCAGCTCATCTCTGTATTCGTGTACAGTGATGACAGATGATGGTGTGCTGTGTGCTAGTAAGGTTTGATGGCCTTGGGTAGTGCAGAGCGCTGTGACGCCGATCCCCTCTCCTGCGAGCAGGAGATAATCCTGATGCATGCTGGAGACCTGGATGAATCCACAGCCCTGCAGAGCTGGACCGCAGCCCGAACACAAACTCACACGCAAACACACCATCATCAAGAATGTCAAAAATACACATATAAACTCTGTATACTATACACCGGGTTTCAAGTGCATGCTCACACAAATGAATCAAACACAAACAAACAAACCAAAATGTTCCCACATGCACACAATTCCTCACAGATCACAACGTCAGGGTAAAATACTTGCCATCTGAATGGGAATATAACATCGCTGTCTGTGCATCTGCCATTGCCGCCACATGAGGTGCCACAGTGTGATTCTCATGAGAGATTTGTGTGTGTGGGAAGCCGAGAGCCAACAGTGATGGTTCCTCCTTACCTCATTACACAAAAAACATCTCAGCTAACAGCCAACAGGACAACAATACCACCGCTGATATATTCTCCTATTTTCAGCTCTACCCTGCATCTCTGGTTCCTTCACATATTTATTTATTTTCATTTTACAGCCTCAGTGACATTTACTCTCCAGCTCCTGCCTGGTATGATTGTGATTTGTGTGTAATTAGAGAAAATATGTGGCCTGAAATTGGTCTTTTCCACAAACGTGACCTAAAACGGGCGATCTCTCTGATATTAATAGTTTAATCTCATTACTTGCCTCAAATGTTCCGGAAATTGATTTGAAATGTAATATCTCGCATGGAATTGATCCATGCTTAGTCCCTGTGATGATGCCCTCCAGAAATTGTGTGTCAGTGCTGCCCTCAAAAACCATAATCGATACCAGAGAGGAATTTAATCCAACAATCTATAAAACATCTTGAGCAGGACTGGAATCGATAGTCCTCCAGTTGCATTAGAGGTTATACCACATAACGGTTCTGAACCACTAAAATGAACGCAAGCGAACATGGACCAGAACAATCAACTGATTCAATCATCCAGTTTGTTAATCAATCAATACACCTAATTACATTATCAAGGCGCATGAAATGAAATTGCAATAACTGCAACATCAGACAAACGATTCGTCAATGGTCCTGATCATGATTATGAAAAACCTTTATGTTCTCCCCAGGACAAACATGACTGGATGGATGCAATAAGAAACTGTAACCATAGAAACTGAAGAAATGCTCTGCAAAATGCTAATTACTTACTGGCACCTGGGTTAGGCTGATATATGATTTATTTAATCAACGCAGTTCAGAGGTAAAAGAAGCTGAGGAGGTGTATCCTATTAGAAACAGCCCTCTGGGAAGATTCAGAAAAATGAACCCTGGCCACTGTTATAGCGAAGGGAAGATAAAACATTTGTACAGAAAAATCAACAAATCTTTATTTTCAATTCTTCCAATTTTCAACAGCCAAACTCCCTCAACACAACTGTGTACACCAACTTAAAGAAGTTCACTTCCATAATAAAAAGTAACTGATAATTTCTGGTTTAAAAGTATGTACATTTTTATTGTTTTAATAAAATGACAGATCGTTTAACTAGAAAATACCCTTATTCCTCGACTGTGATCGTGTAGAGCCCTTTGAAGCTGCACTGAAACTGCAATTTAGACCTTCAGCCCATTGGGCCCCATTGAAGAAATGGAGAAAATCCTGGAATGTTTTCCTCAGAAACCTTAATTTCTTTGCGATCGCATGACATTGAGTAAATTATCAGGAACTTTTACTCTGGAAGTGAATTTATCCGTTAAATTCATCATCACATTCCAAGGAAATCATGATAATTTCAGCCATAGACAAATTATGATGACCGATTAATGATTGATTCACCACTCAACATCTCAACTGTCGAGTTTTTTGCATAGTTTGTTTGCAGGAAACAGATCACCTCCAGCAGTTCACCTCTCAAATCATTACTCCAGTCCAAGTCATTCATTCTCTTGATAGGTGACAGCCGAACAGCTCTGATAAGTACAAAGAAATGATTACAGTTGACCTCTCTAGTCCGGAAGGATGTTTTCCTCAACACTTACCTTCCAGACCTAAAATATCATAGTCACAGTATCACAGCCATCCTTATAACATATTTGTTTCCTACTAATCACAAAAGAAAGAATGTTGTGCATGTGTTATCACAAACATAATGAATGAATCACTCTCTGAACAATCCGTCACTCCAAAGTGAGTCATATGAAAGAATTGTTCAAAATGAGCTAATTGTTTACTCAATCAGGTAACCCAAAAAAGTATTAGGAAGAGTTTTACGAATGAGGCACATTCCATGATAAGCTTATGATACATATCATATGACAGCTACTTCATTTAAAGAAGACATATCATGAAAATCAGACTTTTTATTTCAGTTTAACTGCTATAATCGGATAACAGGTGCATACATCAAAAACGTGAAAAAGAACAACCCAGTGAATTTCTCTGCAAGCATGTGAAAAAACAAGCCATTCAGATTTCACTCCACCTGTGACATAGAAAAGGGATCAATTATAATATCACCACGCCTTAATCTGCACTTTTCACCCACGGCACTGCCATAGTGTTTTTGCAAGCGAAAGCGGTGTACCAGTTGAAATGCCCATGGCAAAGCATGCTAACTGTTCTGTCTTTGACTGAGCACAGAACACTATTTAGAGTCTCAGCCTCGAAGGAGACAAGAGAGCAGTGGATGTATCGATTTATTAACTATATATTATGCTGCTACCGCACAGATCTAACATAAACATTTCTTACCCAGCTGTTTATCTTCACAGACTTTACCAACTGTTTTTGTAACTCATACGTTTTAGCATAAACTTGTGATATATTTGACAGTTTAAATGCAACAAGACATTAATATAGTGCTCGCATGCTGTGTGATCAAGGTTATTAAATTTTTTAATTTGTTTTTTTTTTATATCATTTTCAAATTTTCTAAACACTTCTGTTTCGTTTGTATTAGTTTCATTAATGATTTTAATAGTTTTAGTTTAGGTTTTATTTTGATTAGTTTTTATGTTGTTTAGTTTCAGTTTTAGTTTCTGTAATTAAAGTTCAAAATAAACTGATCCCTTCCAAAGCACAGACCAAAGAAAGACTTAATGTAACCTTATGTGGTTTATGCATTAAAAAAAAAACTGGCAGAGTGTTCACATGATGAAGGCAAAGGTATTGTATTATTTACAGAAAGATGCATGTTCCCATCTTTTTTATTTGTTTTGTTAATTACCATGTTGTGCTGTTTTTTTTTTTGTTTTTTTTTTAAAGCACCAACTTAGAGCACCTAATGTTGGTTTGATTTCTTGTGTTACATTAGAAAACACATAATTTTGCCTACCTGACATATAGCTACCTGACATATAGCTTTAATGCCCATGTGGTTTTAATTGCGGTCGTCAAACCGGTCTGGTTGGGTACAGAATACAATTTTATTTGACTTTTTTTTTTCATTATCATTTTATTTCAGTTTATGAAAATGTTTCTTGACCAATTGTTTTCGTCTTAGTTTTGGTTTTCATTTACGAAAATAACCGTAATGACAGTCGCTTTCTGTGCTCATACTTCAGAAAACCATATATCAGAAGTTTAAACTAATAATTGTTTAAAACGCATAATTTCGGTGTGATAGAAATGATCAAAATATGTTTTTTAGGTGTTTTCCAGCTGTAAAGGCAAGGCCCTATTCTGGGAAACGGGGTGGGGGGCAGCAGCTCATTTGCATTTAAAGAGACATGCATGAAAACAGCATGGGCATCAAACATCAAAATGATAGAATAAATGATCTGTGGGATATTGTGAGCTGACATTCTGGGGACACCTGAGACTTCTATTACATATTGTAAAAAGGGGCATAATCGGTCTCCTTTAAATACGCCACACCGTGGTGAAACTGGACTGCAGTTGTTTAGCGAACAAGTGTTTTTTATGATAAAATATATGCACACAAATGTGGCGACCTTAACATTTATAAAACAGTTTCAGCAACACTTATTCGACCATTGTGATCAACAGATGGCGAGCATTTGGAACATAATTTGATTCCTGTAAAATACAACAAGTGCTAAGTAAACCTTATAAACCATATAGAAGCTAGTTAAAAAATGTAGTTTTGCATAACGCTAGTTCTTGTGTCTCCATAAGTTGACTTTTAGCTTTGTGTATTCTTAATCATTAAATTGTAAAGTTCTCTTTCTGAACCAAATTATCCTGCCAAGTGTAAACCATCACACCAGATGGACACAGACGGATCCTGCAGCGTTTGGTGCATCTGCTCAATTGAGCTTCAGACGAAACGTCACACTGAGGTCGTTCATTACTCACACTCGTCACTCATGTATCCAGAACCCAGATTTAGAAAGCTTGTTTGGCCCGAGATGACAGATCTGACGCACATAGGCAGATGACGGGCCATAAAATTAGAGACACTGGACAACCCTCCACATGTCTGTTCCTAGGACTTAACAACGGGCTTCGTGTTCATTTTCACAAGCTGTCAGAAGCGCAGACGGAAGCAACAGCAACTCTCTCTTACTGTAGCAAAACGTAAAAGTGAACTACGAGTTCCTGTCTAGCTGTGCTACACCTATCAGATGTGAAAACTTAAGTATCTGAAGAGAAGAACAACCTGCTCAAGTTGAACATCACTCCAGGCATCACTCTTGTAAAAGCTGACGAGCTAGTGCTGTAGCGTTTAATAATCAGGAAATGATATCATACACTCAGGAGTTGATAAGCAGAGAGAATGAATCATCATGAAACATCCTCATCTATATTGTAAGTAAGACGCGACAAAAGCTTTATGTTCTATGCAAAACTTTTTGGTCCTAACAAGCCATCATAGTGATGACTGACGCTATATTTTGTTAAATATATATTAAAATGTAGCATCACTCATCAGGTATAAAGAGCATTAGAGGAACTGTCCTTAAGACACTTGCAGTTTACAGGCAGTAGGCAATTAAGGTCAGAGTTATAATAATTTAGTACAAAGAGTTGACTGAAAAACACCAGAAGAAATAAATATGCTTGTCCTTACATGCTGAATTCATGGTAATAAAAATACTATATACAAATATTTACACCTTGAATGGGAGAGGATGTTTCTTTTCTTGCTGGGTTATATGTTCAAATACACATAACTGCATGCAATAAAGTAATCAAAGTGGTATATGTATTATATATGGATATATACAGGCCCTTCCAGGCTTAATTGCAGGGAAAATGCAATCAGAGGAACTGTCATAATTACTGTTCTCATCAGTGCAGGATTTTGATCACAAGTTAATGATATCTAATGCTTTAACATGGCTATATTATACTTTTTAAGACCTATATATACTGTATATATTTACCAAGAAAATATGTTTCTTGAGCACCAAATCAGCATAATCTAATATTTTCTCAAAGATCACGTGACAATGAAAACTAAAGTAATGACAATTCAGCTTTGCCATTTTTAAATATATTTAAATATTTAAATACCTCGATAGTGTGTACTGTACATAAATACAATTATTCATCATTGCCCTGACACAATATTAGATTTTGTTAACCCTTTTATTCTTTTTAGGTTACATGAACTAAGTCATGCAACAACTACTCCTTTTAAAGTTCAAGTGCATGATTTGTTTCAAAGAGGTGTTCCTGGGAATGTAAAGGTCATTACTGCAAGAGTCTGAGGTCAAGTTGATCAAGTTCCTAACTGGACTTAAATGAACCCAAATGAGAGTGAACTTCTGTTAATATTCACTGCAATTAAACTTGCGGTGCTATTACCTCTGGCCCAATCAGACACTGCATATTTCTACTGCATGCTAACAATTTAGTAAATGTGAGCTCTGTAGGTTTATAATTTACCACATTACCTAAGCAGGGCTCGGTGTTAATCAAATTTTCATTTGGAATTTTTCTTGATATATTAAATTAAAGCAAATTTAACAAGTGCAGTTATTTTTTGGGGGGAAAAAAGTGAGGTGGGGGGGATGCCCCAAGAGCCTCAATTTAATTCAATTTAATTCAAACACTCGAGATGCAATACAATTTTCATCTTCCAACAATTATCACCATCCAGTTATCATCTCTAACACTGGACAGATACAGTATACAGTATACAGTAAACTGTATACAGTATTCACACTCGCAGCTGTAGTATGAAATCATTTAATTATGCTCAATCTATTTATTTATACTATTGTTTGTTACTCATATATTTTCAATTGTTTCCACACGCAAGATTAAAGAGGAAATTGCATTTTCAGTGCCTGTGAAGGCCAATTTTTTATATTAATGTAAAAGAGAAAAGACAAGACATATGAGCTTGAAAATAAGGTGTTTATGGAGAGGCTGTGGTCACAGAAGTCATTAAAACTTCATCAAACACTCAAGTGGAGAGGAAAGACTTCTTGTGATGCACTAGAGTGACAGTGGAGTTTGTCATGATGAAAAATAAAAAAGGTTTCTAGTGAGATACTTATGATCTTAACAGACATCACAAAGAAACAACAAGATTACAGGCATAATGTAAATATATTCCAGTAGCATAAAACACATGCATTTGATCATGATAAACACATATTTATTGTAACATTGCTTTAGTAAAAACCCATCAATTTGCCTTTACTGGTGCTTGGCAGTATATTCTCTATAATTATCCTCAGTGTCCTACTCTTCAAATATTTCACCAAAAGGCTGCTCTATGCACCTGAGAGAACATTCTGCAAAAGTGTTAATGGAAACAAGCAGCAGAGGGATAAAAACTATTACCAACTAATAAAGAAAACCACTAAAGTTGTTTTTATTTCCTAAGAGCAAGCCAGATTGACTGTCTGGTGGCCCGGTCGACTGTTCTTGGCTAACAAAAAATAAATAAATAAATAAAAATGTCAAGAGAAAGCTCATCCAGCCATGAAATTGATTCTGTAATAACAAACAAGGGGGATCTGTTTCTCTCTACTGTTAATCAAATCATTTCAGAGAAGATGAAAGTAAAATCATTAGCTTCCAGCACTACATTACATTCACTACCAACCTGTTGTCCCATTAACCCTGAAAACTGCTCAATAGCTAATTAAGGCAATTACTCTGAGCATGACATGACACTTAATCAAGAGTGACGGAACCATCCATATTGGTGGCTTCATTATCGGCGGCAGCTCTTGGTTGGAGCTGTAATACCAAGACTGTGATAAAAAGAAGGAGTACAAATGAATCCTGCGTAGCTTTAGGCCAAAAATGCGAGAGATGAAATTTTGGAACGGATCTGGATATGCATCCAATAAGATGTAACCTAATTTTCTAGCTGCCAGTGTATAATCTGAACATAATTACGTTAAATTCCTCTACTGGGACATCAAGAGCTGTATTTGCAAAGGAATACATCTAAATCAAGTTGAAACATCCCTGTCTGTGGTCCTGAAGAATCTAGTGCTGTCTTTGTATCTTCTCTGCCTGCTGTGGTCTGACACCTCTTGGTCAGCACTTCCTCTGAGAGCACAGTGTGACAGACACCACTCAGGGAGGCCCTGTTACAAACCATCCACACTGAGAGTATTGATTTTTTTGTCTCATCAAGTCGCTCTTGCCAGGACTTGAACTCAGTGTTGCCCTTCATACAACAACTCAGTGCACAACAAATCCAAATGGGTGCTGCTACATCAGTGTTACAATTTTTTTCCACATATCAGTACTACCCAAAAGGTATCACTGTTTCTAGTGGGTGATATATTGTGACATTTTTATTGTTGCAACATGTAAACTAGATTGGATAGATAGATAGATAGATAGATAGATAGATAGATAGATAGATAGATAGATAGATAGATAGATAGATAGATAGATAGATAGATAGATAGATAGATAGATAGATAGATAGATAGATAGATAGATAGATAGATAGATAGATTTGCATTTACAAATAAGTGACTTGTTAATGAAAAATGTCCATTGGTTATTTGAGAAGCCTCAGTCCAGCCAAGGTGAGTGACAATGGACAAACAATAAATATTTCTGAAGACTCCCAGATGAGTTGCATTAGCAGAGGGAATGAAAGCCTTGCTGTACAGCTTTAACTTTGATCTGGCTTCATTAAACAGGAGTACTGGACAGGTTTATTGCTGTGATTGCAAGTGCCTTAGAGTAATTAAACACAGCAGTAGTGTTACCCTCCTCTGCATATTGTGTGTCTTCTTTATGTGGAGCGAGAAACCATTTATCAAAGTCATGTATAAACAAGCCTCTGTCTATGTTCATTTAGAAATTCAAAGCCCACAGGAACCATGTTACTATAAATGGTCAAAATTATGGTCAATGTGGGCAGAACAAAACAAACTCCTTAAACTATTTTAAAGGTGGAGCATGTTTAAAGTACAGTTCGAAGGCTAAAGAAATTGTCTACCAGCATATCTTCTGTTTTAATATCCATCAAACAATGTATGACTTCACGTAGGCACACACTAAAAAAAAAACATGTAATAAGATGTCAAGCATTTCTTTTAGACAGCAATGAGATTAAAGGGAGATTTTTCGCAATAATGACTCACTGTGTTAAATGTCAGAAAATACTGAATAAAAGTCAAAGATAACCATACAAACTCAAACATTTCTCAGTAACTTATTTTAAACTCATTTTATAGATCTACACTACGACTTACAAGTTTGTCATCAAGTCAGAATATGTTTTTGACAATTATTTTAATAAAAAAAATACAGTAAGTGTTGTGAAAGCTGTTTTTTATCTTAATATATTTTTTATATAATTTCTAAATGTGATTCTAAGTTCATTTGATTCAGTGTCACGCGATTCTTCAGAAATCATTCTAATATGTTCATTTGCTGCTCAAAAAACATTTCTTATCATACTCAATGTTTTGAAGAAGAAAAAAAAACAGCTATTTTTGTGGAAAACATTATCTGAAATCTATCTGATATCTACATTATTATGATTAGGATAACTGTTTACAGGGCTTTTTTATCTTCATGCAACTTATAAAAAAAGAAACTCCTCTTCATCAGTGAGGGAAACCTCAGGTGGCCATCTAGCGCAGTCTTTAATGAATACATGCAAAGACAAAGTACCTGTATTTGAGTCCGACAACAAATCCATGCACGTCTGCTGAGCTAAAGAATGAATTCATCACACAATGAAAAACTAAACACATTTCGCATGGCTGACCACACTACAGGAAAGTGGCTTTTAACCGCTGTTCCCACAGAACACTCACACTCCTCCTCTGAGATGTAAAGCACACAAAAATACATTTTCTTATTGGGCTTGAAGTCTGTACACCAGACTACACTTTCCTTTGTGATTACTACATGAAAGTCCACAGCACTCAATATTCCATAATAATGCATATATATATATATATATATATATATATATATATATATATATATATTCACTAGTGTCAACTTATTTTAACGGCGTTACCTGATGCACATCACCATGTCTGTTTACTGTTCATTAGTCAAGTCACATTTATTTCTATAGCACTCTATACAACACAGATTGTTTTGAAGCAGCTTCACAGTAATAAACATAAAAATAATGAATCAACTATGAAACGACTGCAATTTCAGCTGTTAAGCAGCTCTACTGAAGACAACAGCGTCATTATTCAGTTCAATTTAGTTCAACAATAGTATCAATGTTGCAAAGAGATGTGTTGATCATATTCACACTAACAGTCACTCAAATAGTATTTGCAAGCAATTTTTATTTTATTTTACAGACACCTAATATATCACAAAAACAGTCTGCACACACAAAATTGTCCAAAAACATTCCAACTTTGATTTTTCAGAGTTTTCCACATACGCTATACAACATCACTCTGAGAGTCAAATGTCGGTATCCCGGCCAGGTTTCAATTTTTACCCCAGCAAATAAGACTGTGCCAACCAACAAAGGCATCATCAACCAAGCAGAACACCCTAGCAACTGCAAATCAACATGCTAAAAACCACTTAGAACACCTTAACAACCACCCACAGACCACTCACATTTTCTTCAGAAAAAAAATGATATCACATGTGGGAGGCAAGTCTAACTCTGTTGATGGTATACAGTCAGCAAAATCTCAAATACTGCCATTCTATCATTATTAAATATTATTAAAGTCTCATAGTTTAATCAAACTAAGCATTTCAAGCAAGGCTTTGAAGCTCCCAAATGAGGGCATACAGTATGTAGCCTTGATAAAAGGAGGAGGAAAAAAGAAACAGACTTAATTCCAAAAATAAAAATGATCAAAAAGCTAATTTTATTTTAAAAATAAAACATTCCCACTAATTATTATTATGCAGAGATAAAAGTAAACAGATCCCATGATACCATGAGCAGGAATTTAGCTTACTGATAGTGCCAGGCTCTTATTTATTCTCTCTATTGTGGAGTGTGCCATGTGGAGCAATTAGCATTATGTTTCAACATCATCTTATCTCAACACTTTTCAGTCTCTTTCATTATTATATTAACATTTTTTTTTAACCACTGTCCAACCATTTTGAGCTTAATGTTGCTGAAATAAATTCCATTATGTACATCACACACTGAAAGAAACACTTTGTGTCCGAATTCACAAATTCATTGATAAAACAGTAGAAAAAGTCCCTAGGTATACCTACTACTTCTGGCAAGATTCTGAAATGCACATCCAATGAACTTTGAAATCCCATGAGGCCGTGGGAGATGAGTTTTAAATGGCAGCAACACAACTTGTAGGTCGCATGACAATGATAACATGTTGAATACCTATGTCCAGATAATTCACATTACACACATTCATACTATATAGAACAAATTTTTTGTAACAGTAAAAAGTAAGACAATAATAATGATGATTATAATAATTACAATAAATTTATTAATACATTTATTTTAACATTCACACATAGTGTTTAAAATAATTCCCTTCTGCTCAGCAAGACTGTGTTTATTTGTAACCTACAGGAAAAAAATACATGCCTGATTCAGGAAGGGGGTCTCAAAATAGCCTAAAAATATTATTTTGCTAAGACATTAGGTATTTCTCAATAGGTGTTTCTCAATGTCAAGGAAGGATCCTCGGAAGCCAGTATTTCGAGGATGCTACGTCATCGACATCCGTCGAAGGACTGTTCCAATGTCGAGGATCCTCGGAATTTCAACCAAGGATGGAGTCCTTTGTTCGAAGAATATCCCATACACAGGAAAGGATGCATATGTGTATCCTTGCACTCTTCGCGCTCTCAAATCACCCACAATACTATGCGCGCAGCTTTGCTATCTAGTTCAAAAATACAAAAATGTCAAACGTTAGCGTAGTCGGAGCATTAACGGTTTTTATTTACGTTACCAAACATTTGTTATAACTGTAGTAAATATAAGTAAATATAAATTTGTATATGTATAATTTACAATATATCGATATTGTAAATTATACAAATACAAATGGTTAACTGAACCGGACCTGTCATTTAACAATTGGTTGCGTCATCGGCATTTCTTTTATAAATAACTAGTTAAGTTGTCCAAAGTAATTTAATGATACCATTCACAGCGTTATTCAAACGGACCTTTTCACTGATGTAATGACGCAATTACGTGCACTTGCTAGCCTGTTCCATTAACGTGTTCTCCGAATGCCAAAGAGGAGTCTCGCTTAGCCTCTGAAGGAAATGACTTGGAAGGATCAGTCCTGCCAAGGAAGTATCCTTGACATTGAGAAACGCATATTGTTAAAATTGTTAAAATAGTCAATGTTACATCACTGGTTCAACCTTAATTTTATAAAGGTACAAGAATACGTTTTGTGTTAAAAAAAAAAAAAAACTAAACAAAAACAAGGTTACTTAATGACAGAATTTTCATTTTTGGATGAACCATCCCCTTAAATTATACTGACACCTACTGGTCTGGATGAATGAAGTTTGCCTCTTTACTGTTGCAACTCTACTACAAGGCTGCTTGTTGCTTTTTCATCTATGTTTTCCTCAGTCTCTGCACACAATAAAATGGATATTGCATTGGCAATCTTGTGTTTGTGCTCTGTAGTTTTTGATTTGTCCTTGCTCTGTGGTGTGGGAACTGCAGGTAATCGCAGTTCGTTTTATTACTCCAACAATGATTGCTTGACTGGACTTCTATTTTTCTGCTCAAACTCATTCTATCTGAACCACTCGATCGCATACATGATCTATTCTTTCAAAATCTGGAATTTATGGTTTCATAGGATAATAGGTTCATGTTTTTTAAATGTTCAGCGCACAGGCTGAAGCTATATCTAAAGTGAACGCTGAAGTAAACATTATTAGTAGTACTTTTATTAATAACTTATAACACTACCGGTCATGTGATGTCGACACCCATAAGGGGGTGACCCATGCAATGTATATATATTTTAGTAATACATCATATGATTGCAGAGGTATCAAATAGTGCTGTTAACTTCTTTATATTTAAAATGTTTTAATTAGCAAAATTGCAACACAATACATAATCAAAATTGCCTTTCCTGCTTATCAATTTCTCAAGCAAAGAAACTGTAGGTTTCACATGAAAGTTTGTCTATTTCTTTGATCAAACTATCAAACAACTGACATAAACTCAAAGATACAAATAAAGATACATTTTAAGAAGTTCTGTGCTTAGTTCAGGCAAACATATCAAATGGTCATGAAAATGTAAGCTGTGTCACATAGTCACCTATTTACAGTGGGGAAAATATTTATTTGATCCCCTGCTGATTTGCCAACTTACAAAGAAATGAAGGGTCTGAACTTGTTATGGCAGGTTTATATAAACGTATAGAGACAGAATACCAACCAAAAAATCCAGAAAAATAAAACACATTTTATAAAGGTTAAAAGTTGATTTGCATTTTATTGAGTGAAATAAGTATTTGATCCCCAAGCAAAGTATTGTTTATTGTTTATTGTAAAATGGATCCCCATTATATGTCACCAAAGTGAACGAGCTAGTCTTCCTGGGGTCCACAACCAAAAGAAATCACATAATGTTAATATAAAAACAGTATAGCACTATAACATTATATACATAAATTCATATCATCATAAATTAGTCTGAATAAATGATTACAGTATTACATTCATAAAATAAATATGTCCTTTCCTTAATCACAATTTTAAATAGTGCATTCTCAGATGGTACCTGAAAGAGTCTTTGCCATTCATTTTATGTATATTCAGTGGGCAATTATTCCAGTGATTGATGGCACGATAAATAACAGTTCTCTTTAAAGCATTTGATTGATTTGATTGAGTATGACATAGGACTTGGTGCAGAAACCCTTGTTGGCAAACACAGAGGTAAGACATTTCTTGTAGTTGTTCACCAGGTTTGCACACATCTCGGAAGGGATTTTGGTCCACTCCTCTTTACAGATTTAATTTGCCCATCAATGCGGTGAAGTCGTCCTGTACCCTTAGCAGAAAAACAACTGCAAAGCATAATATTTCCACCTCCATGATTGACTGTAGGGATGGTGTTCCTGGGCTCATAGTCAGCATTTCTCTCGAGTTAATGCCAAAGAGCTAAATTTTGGTCTCATCTGACCACAGCACTTTCTTCCAAGCCTTCTCTGAATCATTGAGGTATTCATTGGCAAACTTTAAGTGGGCCTGTACATGTGCCTTCTGGAGCAGGGGGACCTTGCAGCACCTGCAGGATTTAATTCCATTGCATAGCGTAGAAATTTACCAGTGGTTTGCTTGGTGACTGTGGTCCCAACTGCCTTAAGATCATTAACAAGCTCCTCCCCATGTCATTCAGGTCTCATTATCATCCTTACCCCATGAGGCAAGATCTTGCACGGAGCTAAAGATCGAGGCTAATTGATAGTTGTTTTGTATTTCTTCCATTTCCGAATAATCACACCAAGTTTCTTGCTGATGGTCTTGTTGCCCATTCAAGCCTTGTGCAGATCTACAGTCTTATCTGTGACATCCTTTGACAGCTCTTTTGTCTTGTCCATGGTGGTGGGAGAGGTTGGAATGGAAAATACATCTTTATACACCCAATGAGCAGACATTAGGAGTAACTTCTTAAAGTGGGAGGACTAAACTGTGTTCCACATGAGCACATAACCAATCTTTAGGGGATCAATTACTTATTTCACTCACTGAAATGCAAATCAATTTCTAACCTTCATATAATGTGTTTTTTCTGGGTTTTTGGTTCATATTCTGTCTCTATCCATTAAAATAAACCTACAGTAAACATTACAGACCCTTCCTTTCTTTGTAAGTGGGCATCCTTACAAAATCAGCAGGGAATCAAATAAATATTTTCCCCACTGTACAAACATGCAAATTAAAGACATAATCTGGACGGCAATCTGCTAACTGAGATCATACCATGTCCTCAAGTGCTCAGCTCTCAGCATTCAAAACCACTCAAGGCAAATCATGAAAATATCCAAACACACCAAAGACATTTTAGAACAACACTGATGGTCCCATACTTAAGTGACAGAGCTGCCAGATGTGATAAAGAGGAAGAAAGAAACCACATCTGAAATATGGAAATTCTTACATTTTCTCCTATTAAATGTATTCGCAGTCTTTATTCTTATATTTGTTTTGATTGAAAGAAATTGTATGCATACAGTAAATGAATGGACTGCACTTATGCACTGACAAATATGGTTAAAACACTGTTCATTTACATGAAATAAAGGTTTATTGTTTTACCTTTGCTTGCTTAAAATTTGGAAATAAAATAGGTCGTTTAAACACACTCATGACCAGTGTATTGTAACCCAGAGGCTGCAGTGAATACAGATAGTGTTGCCAAAAATGCATCTGTCTTGTGTTAGCCATAACATTCATTTTAAAAATTTAAATTGCATCATATGTCCTCTTTAAACTGTGGTTTCGCACTGATAATGTAACATCCAGGTGGGCATGCCAACAGCGGGTTTTGATTGGTCAATCGACAGGCTCAAATCTGATAGGCTAAAGAGTACAAGTGTCCTGCTTTGGAGGAGTTTGCGGCCAGGAAAGTCTCAAAAATGCACAAATGAGTCTAATCTGTTTCCATAGGTCAGATTTAGGTCTGCTGATCAGATTAGATGTTATTAAGGTGACTCTATTTTGGCCCCTTCCATGCCATAGACCGCCCACTCTTCTCATCATTTACCTGTCAGCAGGGCAACGCATAATAAGGAAATATGACATTTTACTGTGTGGTGGTGATGAATCACGCTTGTAGTGACTTACTTTGTACAGATACCTTTGGTCAGGCCTGACTGATCACAGTTGAAAAATAGCATGCAGAAAGCCTCTGAGCTGGCATTTTCCCTGTCACAGTTTGATCTGTCAATCTGTCAAATAAATAAGGCTTCAGGAAAGTGGTGAAAGGGGAGTAAATCCCTGTTTCCAGCAACACTGACATCTGCAACACCAAATTTGCACTGCACTGGCTTCCTTCTAAAATAAAAGATGATAAAAATAAGACTCACTGGTATAGACTTCGTTACCACGCACAATGATGTATTATTGTGTGACGGGCTTGAGTGAAAGATGTTTCCTCCAGCACTATATCATAATCATCACTGAACAAGTTCTGGTTCTTTTCCATGTCTGCTCTATTACTAGAAAGATATCTCAAGATCTTGTTTCAAATACGTGGGCCTCTTGTAAGCAATTCTGGTAGATCCCAGGAATAGACTCAGAATCTAATAACTAGACAGCTCTGTGAAATCTTCTGGCTTCAAAATATGCTTTTTAACCCAGGAAATCATTTTAACATGATTCCTAAAAAAGGACTGCTCAAACAGAGAAAAGAATGCTCCCACAAGAATTATGCTGGTAACACAAAACCAGAAGATTGTTTGTTTGCCTAGAATAGCAGTCCCACCACTAAAAAGAAAAAAAAATTAATCAGCTTTATAGCTTACATAGCAATATTGTATAGGAATACATAAATGTACATTTCTTCTTTTCAACAATGATACACTTTTGCCCTATAGATTTTCATTGTAAGTGCATAACTGTTAACACAGTTTACATTAAAGAAACATGCATATCAAAAATAATTGCTAGTGGTAACCTGTAGCAAAAACGACAAAAGTTGTTTTGAATCTGGAAGATTTTTACAGAGCTTTATACGTATGACCGACCTGAGAAGTGCAGCTCAGTAATTATTTGAGAAGTACATGGTTTTCTAACAAACAGCAGTAATTACAGCTCACAGTATAAAGGCAGTCTGATCTCTGCAGTACAAATATTCATATACAGTCTATATTCCAAAGGGTTCAGAAGTAAACAGTGTGATTCCCAGCAGTCCTCACCTCTATGTGTGAGTCATCTGTTATCAAATGAATATCTATGTTTAACATCATTACATTGTGCTCAGCTTGACTCTGAGAAAGGTCTGTAATGAAACTCCAACTGCTATGGTAATTATGAGAACAGTTAAACATTTACATTCATGAAGCCAATCATGGCTCAATTTAATAAATATGACCCAATCTAAGCTGTCAAAAAAAGAAATTATGGAACTTGCCATTTGTGCAACCACATTTACAGACCCACTCATTTTAGTTTAGGATTTTTCCTGTTTTCCCGTATAAACTGTTGAGCTAGTGTAGTCTTGTTCTGTAGATGAAGATGAAGATACAGGAAGAAGAGATGAAGATACAGAATGCATTTTAGCTGACCGTATTTAGGCAAGCATGTCGGATTGCACAATTTTTCTGTTGGCTGTTTAGTAAAAAAAAGAAACAATTCCGTCTGATTCGAGGAGTTCACTGGTTAAACGGATTAGCAAAACTGCTTGGATTGGTTCGCAATTTACTCTGAATAAATCTAATATTTTGTTTACGATTCATTTGTTTAGTAGTGTTTTTTTCAGTCTGGGTATTTCATAACACACAGAACAAAAAAGGCACTAAGTGAAGTGGGTATTTACACTCAGTCCATTAAAACTAAATTGCCTGTCATCCTCATGTTTGTCTTTCCCAGAGATGAAGTAGGCTTAGTTGTGTTCAACACATGCGTACTCTTGTACTGAAAACAACTGCAGATAAAGACTGCATTCACCTACAGTACAGACCCAAAGTTTGGACACATCTTCTCATTCAAAGAGTTTTCTTTATTTTCATTACTATGAAAATTGTCGATTCACACTGAAGGCATCAAAACTATGAATTAACACATGTGGAATTATATATGGAATTATATACATAACAAAAAAAGTGTGAAACAACTGAAAATCTGTCATATTCTAGGTTCTTCAAAGTAGCCACCTTTTGCTTTGATTACTGCTTTGCACACTCTTGGCATTCTCTTGATGAGCTTCAAGAGGTAGTCACCTGAAATGCTCTTCCAACAGTCTTGAAGGAGTTCCCCGAGAGATGCTTAGCACTTGTTGGCCCTTTTGCCTTCTGTCTGCGGTCCAGCTCACCCCTAAACCATCTCGATTGGGTTCAGGTCCGGTGACTGTGGAGGCCAGGTCATCTGGCGCAGCACCCCATCACTCTCCTTCTTGGTCAAATAGCCCTTGATACCTTCAGTGTGACTCTACAATTTTCATAGTCATGAAAATATAGAAAACTCAGACCAAACTTTTGTGGGAATGTGATATTATGTCTTGGCCACAAGATCATTTTGTCGAGGTAATAACATCCTTATGTCATGGTCTCAAGATGCTATGTTGAGGGAACAACATGTTTTTCTCGTGGCCACGAGTTTAATGGATAAACAAACCTGTGTGACCATAGCAACCAGGGATTATCAGAGATTGATTCATTAATGTTTTATTTTGAATTAAGAAATTATGATATCATTTATTATAGAAATAATATTGTATTGTATATTAGGCTATTATTAGTAGTAGTATCATTATTATCCTATTATTATTGGTTATATTTTTATATTTGTTTATTTCCATTTTTCCCTTCATTTCAATCTCTTTACTTCACATTCTGAATAGTTTTGTAATTATAGTTTACTGTAAATGCTGGACATGCCAAAAACGCTTTGATTAAACTGCTAGAATGCAGTTCAAATTTAACATTTATTTCATTTTATTTCAGCTAATTTATAGACCATAATTATAAATTATAGTGAGGAATTAATCATTCACATAGTTTCATTTGTAAATAAAAAAACACAACACGCTAGCTCATTTATAATTTACCTAAAAAATAAGGCCAATAAGGTTTTGAATTTATCACTGTATTTATGCCCATGTTGTCAGGATCCTGCCCTGACAGTCTTGTCTGTACTGTCTTTGTTCAATGTGTCTTTGTTTATTTTGTGCCTGAGCACATGGTTGTGTCTCTTGTGTCTACCACATGCTCCTCTTGTCCCACCTCCTTGTTTTCCCTGGTCACGCCCTCTTGTTTAGTCCCCATTAGTCAGAGTGTTGTCACCTGTTTCTCATGTCTCTGTATGCTCTTATTGTGATCACTTCCCTCCTGTATGGAAGCATATGGGTAGCATTATTTAATTTGGGATGTAATATGCAAAATGACAATGCAATATGTAAAATGGCAATGCATTTCTGTATTTACATTTACATTTTCCAATACATTTGTGCAACGTTTGGTGCAAAATGAAAATGAAAATTAAATTACATAATTTTCATTTGCCATTTACTACACCAGTTTTAAAATGTAAAATGAATATTAATTTTAACGCTTTATAAGTTGCAAAATGAAAATGAAAATGTATTACAGAAATGATTAGATATGTCTAACATGTTAAAGCAAAAACTGTGGCAAAATGATCCTTTAAATGCTATTTTTCTTAATTGCATTAACACTCACAGTCAAGACACTTACTATTGCATTTTCATTCGGTGTCCCGCAAAAAATGTAGCAAAACTCAATGTGCACATTGAAAATGCATTCCGAGCCGATCACGTGTCCCCGCCCTCGCGCCACGTCAATCATTGTGTGAACAAGGCGGGGCTTGCAGAAGGTCAGAGACTCAAATCTCAAGAAGAGGATTCAATCAAGTGAGACAACATGGACAAGACAGTTGGTCCGTGTATGTTTTGATCATTTCGGTTTATGGCTTCAATATTTCATTCGGACTTGTGGGCGGAGCGGAAATGCTGCTTTCATCTGATTGGTCGAATCGGATCGGTTTTCATCTGACAGCCTTCAGCTCGGTCTTGTCATTCTTTCAGGCAAAATAAGAGTCAGTGCGAGTGAAGCACTGAAATGTCTGAAACTACGCTCACTGTTAATTAGCATAATATTTGAATCAGATGTAGCTGGGCACATAATTCGTGCTGCTGAGACCTGCAAATTAGTTCTAGGTTGTAGTATTGTATGAATATTGTCCCACTGATAAATACAGTGCAAATAGTTCTGTCCCTTTGGATAACAGTGAAGTGGAAATTAAAATCAATAATAGACTGAACAGTTCCATGTCTGTAACATTTACCACTCTCATCTTTTAAGTCATAAAGCACTAGGTATGTGTGTGTGTGTGTGACATTAATAAATAATTGTAAAAATGAATATAGTTACATTTCTAAATAAAAATAGTAAAATTAGCTCTATGCTGCTCAGTGCTCCTGTAGCCTACCCCAGAGCGCCCTCTCGCGGCTGTAGACGGTAATGTTTTCTCTTGGTCTTGAATAAATGTGACATATAGTCCAGTGCGACTTATATATGTTTTTTTCCTCGTCATGACGTATTTTTGGACTGATGCAACTTATACCGAAAAATACAGTTAACATTATTATTATTATTTATTATGAGAGTAATTGACACAGACTAGAACTTTAATGTTTCACCCAATTCAGCTCATATCTTTAGACTCGTCCGACTCGTGTTGCTTGTATAACTGGCCAGACTTACCTTCCCAAAAAATCCTATTTAATTTTATTTCATAAATTTAACTATATTTATTTCCACTTTACTGTTATCCAAAGGGACAGAACTATTTGCACTGTTTTTATCAGTGGGACAATATTCATACAATACTACAACCTAGAAATAATTTGCAGGTCTCAGCAGCACGAATGATGTGCCCAGCTATATCTGATTCAAATATTATGCTAATTAACAGTGAGCGTAGTTTCAGACATTTCAGCTGAAGGCTGTCAGATGAAAACCGATCCGATTCGACCAATCAGATGAAAGCAGCGTTTCAGCTCCGCCCACAAGTCCGAATGAAATATTGAAGCCATAAACCGAAATGATCAAAACATACACGGACCAACTGTCTTGTCCATGTTGTCTCACTTGATTGAATCCTCTTCTTGAGATTTGAGTCTCTGACCTTCTGCAAGCCCCGCCTTGTTCACACAATGATTGACGTGGCGCGAGGGCGGGGACACGTGATCGGCTCGGAATGCATTTTCAATGTGCACATTGAGTTTTGCTACATTCATTGCGGGACACCGAATGAAAATGCAATCGTAAGTGTCTTGACTGTGAGTGTTAATGCAATTAAGAAAAATAGCATTTAAATGATCATTTTGCCACAGTTTTTGCTTTAACATGTTAGACATATCTAATCATTTCTGTAATACATTTTCATTTTCATTTTGCAACTTATAAAGCGTTAAAATTAATATTCATTTTACATTTTAAAACTGGTGTAGTAAATGGCAAATGAAAATTATGTAATTTAATTTTCATTTTCATTTTGCACCAAACGTTGCACAAATGTATTGGAAAATGTAAATGTAAATACAGAAATGCATTGCCATTTTACATATTGCATTGTCATTTTGCATATTACATCCCAAATTGAATAATGCTACCCATATGCTTCCATAGTCCTGTGTTTGCCGGTTCGTTTTGTGTGTGAGTTAGTGTCTGCTTAGCGTGCTAGCTTTTCTAAACTAATAGCGTTTTTCCCTTGTCAGTTTAAGTCTGGTATTTGTTAGTTTAAGTTTATCTTGTCACTGTTTATTCTAGTCTAGTTTAAGTGTTTCTTTTTGTTTGGATCTCACTTTTAATTTGACTTTTAATTAGTTTGACTTGTTCTTTAAAGTATTTATTTTCCCCTTTGGAGTTATTTTCTTGGTTAGTCTTCCAGTTATTTCTAGAACTTTGTTTTGTATTTGTTTCTTTACCTTTTTAGTTTACTTTGGTTATTTCCCTAGTTAATCTGGTTTCTAGGTCATAGCACCCTTTTCTGATTTTTGCCCTTGTATTATTATTATTATTATTATTATTATTATTATTATTATTATAGTTGTTGTTGTTCTCATGTTGTCTTAAGTCTTGTCTAGTGTTTTGTGAGTTCTGTCTGTTCCTGTCTTGCCCGCTGCCTTCTCCCTGGCTACTGGGTCTCCCCACCTGGAGGTCTGACGTGTGTGGCTATACCTCTATAGTCAAGTGCCCTTGGTTCCTGGTGTTGTGGTCTGGTCCCTTGCACAGCCTCCTCTACAGTCCTGCACTCGGTTGTCACCCAGAGCCCCCCTCGGCGGTCATCCCCCCCAACTGCCTGCTCCACTGTCTACCCATCTACCCAATCCTACTGTCTGGACTGTTCAAGCCACTCCCTCCTATCGTGTTTTGTCTTTTGTCAATAAACGTACCTTTTTCACTCTGCATCTGGGTCCTCTCCCTCAGTAACCCTGACAGAACGAACCGGCCAAGTCAGGACCCAGCAGAATGAGTATCAAGATCCTACCCCCTGCAAATGCTCAGGAGAGACTGGCCCGCCAGCAAGGCCTGGGTGCACTTCGGCAGCAGGGACAAGAGGTGAGGGCCTTTGCCCAATTCTTTTGGACTATGTCTAGGGGCCTTGAGTACCAGGATGCAGCCCTTAAGGATGTCTTCAACCTCTGTTTGGATGATCCACTGCCTCAGTGGGAGATGGAGCAATTGAGGATCTTGGACTTTTGGAACTTTTCCAATTATTTGCACCACCGCAAGGATTGGCAGATACTTACATCACCAGAGTCCCCCTACAGTGATCACCCCACTCTCACTCCATCGAGTCATGTTCCTGATCATCTTTTGACTCCCACTGAGAAAAGGAGAGTGCGAAGGAGGGCAGTCAAAGCTGCTGCATCTGTCATGGAGGCCTCTGTGCTGGTTCCAGCCTCCGAATCGGCTGAATCCCTCATAGTCACGTCTGAGTCAACCAAGTGCTCTGAAGCAGTCAAGCTCAAGGAAGCCGTGAGGGAGGTTCCCCTGTTAGCCCCTGTTCCTGTACCAGTCAAGCCTGTTTTAGTCCATTCAAAGCCAGTCAAGTCCAGTCCCGAAAATTCTGTGTCAATGTCAGTTCATGTAAGTCAAGATGTAGGTGACGTGAATGCTTACAGGCCTGGGAGACGAAAGGGTAGGAGGGCCCGCGCCAGGAGAGCTGGAGACCTTGGTCTGGAGATCCCTCCTGCAGTTTCCATGGGTGATCTCAAGTGGCCTGCTGCTTCAGTCATGACCATGGAGTCCAGTGGTGAGCAGCCAGCTCCAGAGCTCACTCCAGTGTCTGCTCCAGCCCCTGTGTCTAGCCCACAGAGGACTCCAATCTTGGTGGCCCCAGCAGCAATTCCTCAGCAGACCCTGAGGGCGGTCAAGAATCCACTCCCGAGTCAGTTCCAGTAGCCCTGGAGGGCAGCTCAGCAGCCCCTGAGGGCGGTCAAGAATCCTCTCACGAGTCAGTTCCAGTAGCCCGGGAGGGCAGCTCAGCAGACCCTGAGGGCGGTCAAGAATCCACTCGCGAGTCAGTTCCAGTAGCCCTGGAGGGCAGCTCAGCAGACCCTGAGGGCGGTCCAGAATCCACTCCCGAGTCAGTTCCAGTAGCCCTGGAGGGCAGCTCAGCAGCCCCTGAGAGCAGTCAAGAATCCTCTCACGAGTCAGTTCCAGTAGCACCGGAGGGCAGTCCAGAACCAAGTCCGGAGCCCATTCCTGCAACCCCAGGGGGCCCTCAAGAATCAGTCCCTGAGTCCATTCCTGCAGCCCTGGAGGGCAGTTCGTCCACCCGCCAGGCCACTCAAAGGTCAGTCTCTGAGCCCGTTCCTGCCGCCCCAGGGGGCAGTTTATCAGCTTCTGAGTCTCTTCCTGTGGCCCAGGAGGGCATTTCAACAGTCCCCTCAAACCTTCCACAGTCACCTTTGGAGCCTGGTCCAGAGAACCCTAACCTCTTTAAAGCCATTCCAGAATCCCTTGCTAGTCATGTCTTGCCAACCAAGAGATTGAAATTAAGGAAAAATTAATATAAACTAATATAAAAAAATATAACCAATAATAATAGCATAATATACAAATATTATGGGAAAAAGACGATCAGTTAATGGACTTACAAGACTAAAACGAATTCAAATAATTTTATATTTTATATTAAGCACTTTACTTTACATATATTTATGATAAACTTCTTTGAATGCTGACGATCTCACGTAAAAAAGGCTGGTAGCCGAGACATATGGTTAATATAATGATTTAATAATGTAATAATTTCTATAATAAATAATATAATTTATTAATTCAAAATAAAATATGAATTAATAAATCTCTGATAATCCCAGGGTTGATATTGTCACGCAAGTTTGCTTACGCATTAAACTTGTGGCCACGAGAAATGGATGTCGTTCCCTCAACATAGTATCTCGAGACCATGGCGTTAACCTCGACAAAATGATCTTGATGCCACAACATAAAATCACATTCCCACAAGTTAATATGACATTTCCTCAAATTAATATCTCGTGGCCAAGACATATTATCATGTTCCCCCAAGTTATTATGTCATGGCCAAGACAAAACTAAGTGAACCGACCATGCACCTTACAATAAACATAATTTTATATTTTTTTATTTTCTATATTCGCTTCAGACATCAGTAAGTCCAGGCCAAAGCTACAACTGCATCCAATAAGAGAAATGGTTTAGACTATTGGGGAGGCATAAATGCTACAGCAGCATTTTTTGACAGCAGTGTCAAAAGAGCTGAGCATCTGCTCTGGCAAGACCTGTCTCATTACTCTGAGTAGCTTTCACAGTGCACGCCTCAACTTCTCAAGATTTATACAGAGTTTCATCAACATGAGAAGATGCAGCTACTCTTCCTGTCCTGAGGACTGTTGTCAGCTCTGACTTGAGAGGTAGCAAAATGTTAGTTTGTTAACCAGTTTTGGTGAAGAAACAAGGCTCTTTGTATAACAGAAAGTGCAGATGAAATGAAATGAACTGAACAAATGAACCCATTTGAGTCAATTAACTGAGGTATGAAATTACAGGTATGACTTACAGAATACTGCTTAAGACAAAATGTAGTACACTGCATGCTAGGGCTGCATGATATTGTAAAAAAAAACTCACATATTTAGTTTTTCTGCAATATATATTGCGATACTGCTATCAAACTTTCCTGAAGATGGTACTACTCTGGTACTGCTTGGTGACTTCAACAAAGTCTAACTAGTAAAATGTTTACACGTTATGTGAAAACTAGTACAAATAAATAAAAAGAGACTTACTCATGTTTATGATCTCTGCTGAATAAAGTGCTTCATTCTTTTTTCTGAGGAAATCAATTTCTCAAATCCTCAACCACATCACATCTTTTTGGGGTGAATTATGTCTTAGTCCTCTCATCGCGAAGCAAACAGTAAAATAAAATAAAAATTTGAAGAACAGTCTGGCTGCTTTTTCTTCTGTGTAGGTGTATTCAAGCCGCACGCTTCAGTTTGAATCTGAATAGCGCGTTTAGCGCGGAGGCGTGGTCACATTAGATATAATGAAGGGAGACATGAAAAATAGACATTGCGTTGTTTTCATATGGATTACTTTATCTCAGAATATTTGTTTTTGGCAGCACTCGTTTAGTTTAAAAGTAGACATTTCAGGCTTTCTATAGATATCTCTCTCATGTCTCTTCGTTGAGTATTCACGGAGTTACAGTTCATTTTAATGAAAGGCTGCAGACAGCGCACCTTGTTTGTTATTTTTATTTTATAAGTGCACAAAGGTGTTTTGTTATTATGTCTGTATCCAAAAAAAAGTAGACCCTTTACAGATTTGATTGATGTATTGCTCTTATCTGTACGATTAAAACTGAGAGTGTGTCAGGGTTACTGAGGGAGAGGACCCAGATGCAGAGTGAACAAGGAACGTTTATTGACAAAAGACAAAGCAAGATAGGAGGGAGTGGCTTGAACAGTCCAGACAGTAGGATTGGGTAGATGGGTAGACAGTGGAGCAGGCAGTTGGGGGGGATGACCGCCGAGGGGGGCTCTGGGTGACAACCGAGTGCAGGACTGTAGAGGAGGCTGTGCAAGGGACCAGACCACAACACCAGGAACCAAGGGCACTTGACTATAGAGGTATAGCCACACACGTCAGACCTCCAGGTGGGGAGACCCAGTAGCCAGGGAGAAGGCAGCGGGCAAGACAGGAACAGACAGAACTCACAAAACACTAGACAAGACTTAAGACAACATGAGAACAACAACAACAACAACAACTATAATAATAATAATAATAATAATAATAATAATAATAATAATAATACAAGGGCAAAAATCAGACAAGGGTGCTATGACCTAGAAACCAGATTAACTAGGGAAATAACCAAAGTAAACTAAAAAGGTAAAGAAACAAATACAAAACAAAGTTCTAGAAATAACTGGAAGACTAACCAAGAAAATAACTCAAAAGGGGAAAATAAATACTTTAAAGAACAAGTCAAACTTAAGTCAAATTAAAAGTGAGATCCAAACAAAAAGAAACACTTAAACTAGACTAGAATAAACAGTGACAAGATAAACTTAAACTAACAAATACCAGACTTAAACTGACAAGGGAAAAACGCTATTAGTTTAGAACAGCTAGCACGCTAAGAAGACACTAACTCACACACAAAACGAACCGGCAAACACAGGAGGGAAATGATCACAATAAGAGCATACAGAGACATGAGAAACAGGTGACAACACTCTGACTAATGGGGACTAAACAAGAGGGCGTGACCAGGGAAAACAAGGAGGTGGGACAAGAGGAGCACGTGGTAGACACAAGAGACACAACCTTTGTGCTCAGGCACAAAATAAACAAAGACACATTGAACAAAGACACTACAGACAAGACTGTCAGGGCAGGATCCTGACAGAGTGTATGTAACGATAAAATCTCCATAATTATCGGGAAGAAGGAGGCGGGAACTGGCGCACAATCAAAATGAAACTTTAATATTCAAAATAAATACAAATCAGCCGTCCCCGGCAACTCGCTCCAGCCCACCGCCTCGAGCGTCCATGGCGGCACATACCTCGCCAGCTCGATGGCACCGCGGATTCACCACAGCGGCGAGGGATCTTCAGCAGCGCGTCCCTCCTTGTCCCGGGCTTCGGCACCACTGCAGCTCATCTCCAATCACTACACCTGGCCTCACTCCTCGTTCCCACGCCTCTCGGCCCCGCCCCACTCGCCACAGTGTAATTTAAGTTCTTTTCGGGGTTATCAGGAGAAAATGACTCAAAACGCATATATGCGTTAATCGACTTCAAAGGGTTGATCCATCACAACTCCTAGGTTTCTGGCTGTCCTGGAAGGAGTTATGGTTGTCGAACCCAGCTGTATAGAGAAGTTGTGATGAAACGATGGGTTAACTGTAACCACCAAGAGTTCTGTCTTAGTAAGGTTGAGCTGAAGGTAATGGTTATTCATCCAGCTAGAAATGTCACTCTGACAGGCTGAAATGCGAGCAGCTACCATCGGGTCATCTGGTTGGAATGAGAAGTAGAGTTGGGTGTCATCAGCGTAGCAGTGATAAGAAAATCCATGCTTCTGAATGACAGATCCTAATGATGTCTTGTAGATGGAGAAGAGAAGTGGTCCAAGTACTGAGCTTTGAGGAACCCCATTTAAGCTTCACAGACCATATTGCTACAATGACCCAGTCCTGCAGATTTGCCTTCTACAACATTAGGAAGATTAGACCTTTCCTGTCAGAGCAAGCCACCCAACTTCTTGTCCAAGTTTTGTTCTCTCCAGACTGGACTATTGTAATGCTCTCCTGGCGGGTCTTCCTGCATGTACTATCAAGCCTCTGTAACTGATCCAGAATGCAACAGCGAGGATTGTCTTCAATGAGCCAAAAAAAAAGCTCAAGTTACTCCTCTCCTCATCAGGTTAGGCGCTCGCATCAAATTGCTTACCTACATGATGACCACTGGCACGGCTCCAACATACCTAAACTCACTAGTTCAATCTTATGTGCCCTCCAGAAGTTTGCACTCTGTAAGTGAACGACACCTTGTGGTGCCATCCCGAAGAAGTTCAAAATCACCATCACGGATCTTTTCTTGGACTGTGCCCAGTTTGTGGAATGACCTCCCACTCTCAATACATACAGCTGAGTCTTTACTCATTTTCAAGAAACATCTAAAGACTCATCTTTTTCGCCAGCACTTAACCAACTAATACTAGGACTTTCTTGTCTTTCATATATATATATATATATATATGTATATATATATATATATATATATATATATATATATATATATATATATATATATATATATATATGTATATATATATATATATATATATGTATGTATATATATATATATGAAGAGTTCAGATGCAAAAGCCTCTAAATGCCATCTGAAATTTTCATCTAAAATTGGGATTTTTATCAAGCTCCTATGCTTAGGTTGAGTCATTTTACTTTAATGGCAATGTGCAGGTCCTTTGCCAGACTATTAAAGTGAAATAACTGAAAATAAATATAGGAGCCTGTTAAAAATCCAAATTTTAGATGAAAATTTCAGATGGCATTTAGAGGCTTTTGCATCTGAACTCTTCATATATATATATATATATATATATATATATATATTAAGGGTGTAACGGTTCACAAAATTCACGGTTCGGTTCGATACGATACACTGATGTCACGGTTCGGTTCGGTACGTTTTAGATACAGCAAAATGTAAAAACATCTCAACTTTTCAGAATGCCGCAAGCGCACCGTGGGTCATGTGACAAGAACTAACCAATCAGCTTCATCCTTTCCCGTAACAACGTTGAAAGCTCAGCCAAGATGAAGGAACAGCTGATAATAGTTGTATATGGATTGCAATTTTGAAATAAATTTAGTAGCAGAGCTAGCCTACTGCAAGCAATTTTTAGAGCTGCAAATCCATTTATCCTTGGCTGAAATTTCCGCGTCTTCATGGAGAGAGCACGTCATTGTTGCTTAGCAAAGGCAGACACCTCAGGGGCGCTTCTGCCCGAGCGCTTTGGAAAGGAGGAGAAAGACGCGCCTAGCGTTTTCCACGCGTTTTTAGGCGCGATATGTGAACGGCCCCTAAGGCACTCGCTCACTCAGCACGCGCTGAAGGCTCATTGCAAAATGTCTAATGCAATTAACAGACCAGAAATAGAAGATCCTCCAATAACCAACAGGTCTGGTGTTTGGGTGCACTTTGGATTTCCTGTAAGCTATAATGGTGATGATAGAATGAATGGTAAATAGTACGGTCTCATATCCGCGGCTATGTAAATGTAACGTAAATGTATCCTACCAATCGCCGCGGTGATGTCTTTTGCCCTGTTTGAGTCAGTTGGAAATGTCTGTCTAAATGCTGCAGGGATAGTTTGTTGCGTGTATGTTTCTCCTCTTTTTCATCTTTTCCCAGATACTGACACACTAAGGTGATGTTGGCGTAAATGAGTTGACATGTTTCAAGTATTCCCGCTGGGTTTTTTTTGGGTTTTTTTATTCCCGCTGGTGTACCCTATTGTCATGTAGCAGATGCGACATACCGTTGTTTTTTTATCCACCACTCTCTTGACATCACCATTATTGCTTACAGGGAATCCTAAGTGCACCCAAACACCAGACCTGTTGGATATTGGAGGATCTTCTATTTCCTAACATATACATATAAGTTGGAGTTTTTTTCTTCTTCGGGGGTGTCAGGGGCGTTGCCTGTTACGTCGTTTGGGTTATTGGGCTACCTTGTTGAACACATATCATTATATTTCACTTTTTTTTTTTTAAATATAATTAATTAGTCCAACGATTCGGTACATAATGCGTACCGCATACCAAACCAAAAGCCTCGTACCGAACGGTTCAATACGAATACGCGTATCGTTACACCCCTAATATATATATATATATAAACCCTGGCTATGCGTTCAGTACTAGACTAAATGAGACTTGGCATGGCACTTGTATACTGTTGTTGTTCTCTTGTTTATCTGATTGCTTCTATTGTTCTCATTTGTAAGTCACTTTGGATAAAAGCATCTGCTAAATGATTAAATGTAAATAATATGAAAAAAATTACCAGATGACTTGAATAGCTATTTGGGGAAATAAAAAATAAAGGATTGGGGTGATTTTGTAGGTGGTTAGTAACTCAGTAAAGGAAATAAACAAATAACAAGCATCGATAATCATATATGTTATAATAGAACAAAAGATACAAATGAAATAAATAGTGATTTATATTTTTCAGGTAAGTCTAATCTGAAATGAAGAATGTCTGGTATAATAATATTGAAGGCTGTACTAAAATCTACAAAAAGAATACATTCATAAGACCCTGGAGTATCTAAGTGCTTCAAGATAATATACAGACCGGTAGTCAGCGCATGCATCTTCCACAGATCTATTAAGCGTGTATCCAAACTGGAACGAATCCAGCAGTGAGCCAATAATGACTATCAGATGTATTAATACCAGCCTCTCAAAACATTATATAACCACTGAGGATAAAGCGACTGGTCTATAGTCGTTTAGGCTTGAGGTGGAAACTTTTTGGGGAACAGGTATAATAACAGAACACTTAAAACATGCTGGAACCCAGATCAAAAAAGCTGTAGAAGAGACAGAAGAGATAAATGAAGTTGTACAAGAAGAGACAGCTGTTTGAGATTCAAAAGAAATAAGTGTAGGAGTGTGTGGACACAGTAGAAGAGATGTTTGTAAAGGAAAATAGCGGGATTCCCAAACCTGCAATAAAAGGTGTTGAAATCATCTGCCAACTGCTGGGTACTATGAATGTTAAAAGGTGATGTTTTAAAATTGGTGAGGGCTTGCAAGGCTCTTCACAAAAGCATTGTAACAAAAAGGCCTTTTTGCCCATTTTGCTTTTTTGTTTATATAATAGACTCTAGTGCAAACAGAAGCAGTCGACTCTAAAGATGCACCAAAATTTCCCTTTCCTGTTATCACATAATTATCCCAGCAACTAGATTACAGCTTTTGCTCCGGAGAATATGGTGACCTGGATTAATGACACGTGAAAGCAATCTCCAGACCCCGCCGCGTCTAACCCACAAGGGCATGCTCAGCCCTGCACCTAATAAACATTCCATACCAATGAGGATGCACGGGACTCGAGCAGGTCCCTCCAGGGTGTAAATCCAACAAATATAGTTCCTGCAACCCCATGCATGCTCACAGAGAACCTGCTTGGGTTGACAGTTCTAGCAGAAAGGATCTGAATATGACAACAGCAGCCATCTAACAAACGCAGTGATGTGTGAAACATACAAGGAGGAACAGGAAGAAGAATTTAAAGGTGACAACTAAAAGCGCTTTGCTTCCTTGCGTAAGGTGGGTGAAGATGTCTCACTATTGATCTGTGCCCATGCAGATGCTGACAGTAATTGTGTGTCTCTGTGTTGACTATAATGAATAAAATATCATGCAAAAAGTGTTATTGTGCCAAGAGGATGTCATCGCTTTCTCCATGTGAGTAATAATGGCCCATTAGTGCAGCTGCAGGTTACTCATTACTGTGATTGTCTGGGAAATGAGGAGCTTGTGAATCTATTTGTACTCTAATTGTTGAGGGGGAACGGAAGACCTCAAATGAATGTTTGGCCTTCCATTAGAACAATGGGAGATTTTTCTAGGTCTCATTGCATTAGTGTGAAAACCCTAACCACAGAAGCCATGAAAACTTAACACACATTCAGGCACATATGCTAATAGACTTTTTTTGTTTTATTGATGAGTTTATGTGTTAATATGCAATGTGACTTTGTTCCACCACGTGCAGAGGACAAATTTAGTAAAAAAAAAAAAAATGTTTCTAGAACCCCATGATTAAGCATGTTCTTCTGTTTGTAAAGACTGGATTATACTTCTGCGTCAGTTTTACTTTATACTTCTGCATCGTTGTCTGCGTCAACGTGCAGTACAAATACAAACTGCTAGTCTGTAGTGTCCACAGGCATGTTGCTTGTGGAACCTGCAGCACTACAACAAGAGCTGAAGAAGAATTAGCTTGACAGATAAGCATTATAGCTGTGACGGTGGCAAATAAATATCAAATTGATGAATCATTATTTAAAACAACAAAGGAAGACAACAACATAACAGGAGAAGATGGCATTATTTACATCTCCACAAAGACTTCTTCCACGGCAAATCAACATTGTTTGTTGCAGACAACTACTGATGTATAATGCTATGTAGGATAATAAATAAGACACTTGTTCTTTGCTTTGTTTTATTTAATATAAGAAGGTGTAACATTAAAATAAAAACTCAAGTACACATGGAGGGAGGGTTCTACCAGACCAATCACAGCGCTTGTGGTCTGCGTAGATTCGGCGCGATGTTAGATTTTTTTAAGGATGCACATCATACTACGGCGTAAGGGAGTATGTCTACGCATAGGGTACAGCGTAGGTCCGACGCAGAACTATGAATCAGCCTTAACTCTTGCCACAGCAATTTGATTTTCTAAATTCTGCTACAGACATTAATGACACGCTATTCATTTTTGAATCAATCGGGATTATGGTTTTGCCCGCTGAACAAAACAGACAAAAATAACAATACAGTGAGGGAGGGGCTCAAGTCATATCTAATGCTCTTACATAAGGAATCATAAAATGCCAAAATGGGCTCTCTCTCTCTCTCCATAATATGCACTGAAACTTGAAATGAGTTTTTACCTTTATTATTCCAGTAAGTAACAACACTATGAAATCAGTGTTGGGGAGAAAAACAGAACACCGTTTTAATGCTTTTGTGTTCTTAATTATGGACTAGCTGTCTTAGTGTTTTTTTGTTTTTAACTGCAAACTAAGAGACTGTTTCTGTAAACATGTGCAGATCGTTTGCAGTGCCTTTAATCTCAGAACCTGTGTGCAGTTGGCTTAGTTAATTGCATCTCATTTCAGCAGATTGCACATTCGTGACTGCCCAGAAACTCCATTTGGTTATAATGCCAGGGGACTTGGCAAATTTAATTAGGGCTAAAAAAGAAAGAGGCAGAGAGAGGTCCTGAAAAGAGGCAGAGATATGAAAGAACGAGAAAGGAAGGTGAAAAGTAAGAGTCAGGATTTTTTCCAAATCAGGGGGCTTTATCATCTGAACAACATAATTTAAATTGATGTGATGCCTAAGGATATAAAACACATGAGGACTGCATCCAAATAAAACCCTATTGGGTCTGAAATTCATCTTAATTGTTCTGTTATATGACTGGTCAGTTATCATAAGATTAGCATCTTTAATTAAAAACAACTGAAATGCTTTACACAACCCATTTTACTAATGCAATAGGTCGTGTTTCTGTGTGAAATAGAAATTTAATGTGGAAAAATTGGATGGGACTTGATCAGACAAGGCTTCAGCAAACATCCTCAGTGAGGATCTCACTGACTGGACCAGCCCTCAGTACAGAACCTTATGACTGGTTACAAATATGTCATGCCATGGCAAGGGAGGACCACAATACAGACTTTAACAAGCACAATCATTGTGCTTATTCCTACTGATAAGATAAACTGACTAAACTAAACTAAAAATGGCAGCTCTGCTTTCATGTTTCAACTTGCTGGAAAGACTGGAAAGAAACTCTTACTTTTTCCACCTAATGCCAATGTGACATACATCAAACTATATCACACCAGGTGAATTCATTTAGGACAGAGGAGAACTGGTCCCCTCACTGAGCCTGGTTTCTTTTAAGTTTTCTGTCAGGTTTCTTGCCATTGTCTCCATTGGGTTGCTTAGTTGGGCTCTAAAATCACTTAATATTTATTAATATTATTGACTTGATGGCACTGACACCATGGGACGAAAAAAAAGTGAACTGAGTTGAGATGGATGATACAATTTTTGTCATCTGTAAAGTTTCTTTAAAATTGAATCGCATCTTGCAGTGTTGACAATGTTATTGAACTGAATTGAAACAACATTAAACAGACTCGAGCTAAATATTGTTGATGTCTTCTGTAGAACAGCTAATAGTTGAGTTGAATTATTTCTAAATAGATTAAATGTATAGTTCACTCATGAAAGTAGCAGGCGCAGGCTGATGGCTATTAACGTAACTCATGATATTCACAGTGTTAAACGATTTGGCACAAGCAGATTGGTTCATTTAAATGACTGGTTAGTATCCAATTGAGCATTTTGCAGTATGCTTTCAAAGCTCCACCTTCCCCAGCTCCACTTGTATAGATCTGCTATGGGTTATTTTATATGCTATATTTGCAGCAGCAGTGTGTCTTAAAGGAACACTCCACTTTTTTTGAAAATAGGCTCATTTTCCAACTCCCCTAGAGTTAAACAGTTGAATTTTACCATTTTCGAATCCATTCAGATGATCGCCCGGTCTGGTGGTAGCACTTTTAGCTTAGCTTAACATAGATCATTGAATCTGATTAGACCAAAACCATCTCGTTGGAAAATGAGCCTATTTTTATTTTTTTAAGTGGAGTGTTCCTTTAAATACTCACAGCACCGTATCACCATATGCTCTTGCTCTGAATAATGACACTATTGTCTTTTATAGCAGAATTCACAGCAGAATTTGAATCGTCTCCATAACTGAGTTTCCATAACTGATTCTGTTATTTTCCTGTTTATTACTGCAAAGCTGCTTTGAAACAATCTTGACTTGACCATATATTATTCATGAGGAATTGATTGGCTCTTGAAAAGTAGGAATTACATATTATTTTTTACAACTTGTATTAATGCATCATGTACAATAAGACCAGCAATGTGCATTAAAAAATTAAAAGTGGTCAATGTTGTTTTAAACCCGCTCAGTTAGATTCTCTAACTGCTGCTTTGTTTTGACAGTTTTGACCTGCAAGAGAAATGTAGAAGACAAACAACCCCGAATAAGAGACACAAGAAGAGAAGCCTCCCTGAAGAGATCACTTCAACTCTCCCTTCTCATCGACTCTAACAGTGTCTGTTGATCTGCTCTGACATGGCTGACCTTTCCAGGTCCGTCAATGTGCCCGCACTGTTTAAAGGGCCACTCCATGCCTGAAAACCTTGTTGCCACATTACCAGTCCACCACTGGCAAGAACTACTTCTGTGTGTTCACAATAAAAATAAAAAAAACACACTTTTTTTTTTGCGCTACTGCACTAATCTGGATTATTAGATTATGGAATACTGTGAGTGCTGTAAATTCCAAGTGGCCTTTATACACAGAAATAAATGAGGATCGTATGTCTGTGAAAAGCGTGCTCCACACACAGAGTGATCCATCACAACCGAAATAAACAGAGCTGGGTATCAGGATGAAATTTTCATACAGTCACCACTTAGCACATGCGGTTCAGAGAGCAAAAGCGCCTGTTGTCAGAAGAGATTTATTTGCGTCTCCTGGTGTATCTTTAGAGAAGCAATGTGAAGCAGCATTTTGAAAGCACAGAGAGAGCAAGAGATGGATTTATGTTTCATTTGGGCTTCGGTTCTCTGTCGCATACAGACTGTGAACTTCTAGAATGAGTTGGCTGATTCTGGAGAGATGAATCATTGTGGACTTGCAGTCTCGGGGTATGAATGTGAATTTCTCTTCACCCAATCCTCTCTGAAACACCCTTAAATGCAACATGCTGTTCCTCAAAGTCAGTATTATTAAGTATTAATATTCTCTTTCATTACAATACATGCAGGCTGAGCAACTAATTAACTTAATTCATTTGCCTGGCAACCATTAAAATGAGTGACTGCCAAAACTTAGTTTCTCATGATAACAGAGCACAACAGATACGGACACAGCCAGTTGCGTGAAACATTATTCATGGACTAACATTAGATCAGTAAGTAGCCGAGGATGACGACAAAGCTATTTTATATGCTATTTACAAGAACAGCATCCGCAGGCACTAAAAACACATATGTCTTTTATTCGCAGACACTTATAAAAGTGAAAGTCTGCATATTTTCGCCATATTAAGCCATAATTATACTTAGTAAACAACTAAAATAACTTTTTAACGGCTTGCTTGGCCAGACTGGCACTGTCAGATTTATAGATGGAAATGCTCGACAGCTCGCCTCGCCTTTATGATACCTCATTTAAAGTTCATTACAGCGCAGGCTCTCAGTCATTTAAACGGGAATACAGAATCTGAGTAAGACAGCTATGGTCACAGAGACTGTAGAAAATAGCATTTCAGGCTTGACATTTAGTCATTTTGACTGGCTATCTTTTTGTTGTGGATTTCAATGTGTTTGCCATAAACCATGTTGGGTGATAAGTTAATAATATCACTGTCACGTTAATAATATCACTGAGTGACACAGAGAGACCACGGGCAAAGAAAACCCCAATTATACTGTCTTTTCTGACAGGGTGATATAACTATTTAAAATCATATGTGAAGTACATTAATCTTCACGTGTAGAAAAGAATAATGATGGACTAAAATTCCTTCTAAACAGTGAAAGAAAAAATGCAGAGGGCATAAAAATGGAAAATGGACTTGGATTCATAATGCACAGATCTCTTTTGGTGACATTGCATTGGTTGTTTAGATTTTGTGGTTCAAAATCATTTCTCATTCAACTGGTCCAGAATTAGCAACATATCAGTAGTGTGCCAGAGGAAATATATCACCTGTAAGTTCAACTTAAGTACCTCACTTCAGGGGTGCAATAGTGGTTGGTATTTTAGCGTTGTATGTGAACGCTTCAAATGAGACCCCATTAAATCAAACTGGACTGAGATCTCTAAAGGAGGTCTGAATGCATTGTGAACACCAAAACTGTATTATCACTAATTATAATAATAATCTTAGATTCCCAAAGCAAGGTATTTTATCGCAAGTAAAAAAAGACTTCTTTATTGATGGACAAAAATAAGGCCTGGTTATTATTATAACATTTTTTATTTATTATTTTTCAAGTCCAGGGACCCTGTGAATGTAAACAGAACTGGTTTCACTTTTTAGGACTATACATAAGGGGTCTAAGTGCACTCAAAATATCCTCACCACATTGCTGTAAAAAATAAGAAATTACAACTTTATATAATTTCGTAGCCTTCACTTGTAAAAATTAATGTTTTCTAAATTGTAAATTAAGATTATTGGAGTACATTTTACAAAAATAAGAAAATATTATTCCAATCCTTCTTCAAAATGTCACGTTTAATTTAATGAACTAATAATGTCATTTATTTATTTTTATAAAGTTGTTTATAAATCACAAATCTTCAGTGTTTTATTTATTTGTATATAATAATAATTAGTAGTAGTATTAGTTGTTGCTGTTGTTATTGTAGTATTCTTATTAAATAGATCTAAACCTGCTTTTCCTAGAGTGCCATTTTGGTCTCAAAGTGGTGGACTCGTGTGAGAACACCATCAGACTACATTTTACACTTCATCATTACCTTCATTAGAGGCAACAGAGCGGCAAATGAATTCTCCGAATTAGTTTGGGGGGGGGGGGGGCGTTACCTCTTGCGCTTTGGAGACTGCCTTTTGTCCATTATCACAGGGACGCAGTTGGTCAGTTCCGTCCAGTCCGCGTGCAGACCGCAACTCCAGCCAGTGGAGAACCTCGAGAAGAGCCAGGACTCCTGCTTACCGGGCCGGTGGCACGTGCATTTCTTCTGTCCCGCTTTGCAGTCGCACGGCTGCTCCAAGCGAATATTCCTGACCAGGTGCCTGCCAAAGGTGGTCCCGCCTGTCTTCTGAATGTGCAGAAACACAATCACATCATCCCCCTTGATGTTGAAATCGACGTCGCGTGTCAGATCGCGCTCCGTGAAGTTGAATTTGGACGCACATTTAGGTGGGATGTCTTCCTCCGGGTCATCGGTGGTCGGGTCTGGAGTGGACGGGGGACCGATCCTAACGAGATTGTCTCCTGTCCTAAAATGGCAAGCCTGACCGCCTGCCGGACAAATATACTGGTACCCAATCAGGACAAAAAGAATGGCTAAAATTGGGATGAAAATCCATTTGTTGGGTTTATCATTCATTTTAACACACGAAAATTCTTCATGCAGTTAGTGTGAATCATGATCTCCTCTCCAGCTCTTCTTCCAGGACGTTCGTGTGGGATCCAGCCCAAAAGACCCATGCCACATGTTGATATGGTAAAAAAGATGCGCAAAAGTGTGACATCCAAGTCTTCACATCAAACTTGATCTCGATCTCTCACAAAGTTGTAAAGAAAGTGTTAGTCACCAAAGAAAATGCATAACCAAATGCTGTTTAAGAACCGAGCATCGTGGTAAAATAAAGTGCAAGTCTTCAAAATATTAACGTCTGCTCGTTGTGTTGAGAGGAAACGGTTTGAAGTGCCTCGTTGGTCTGCTTTACTCTGCAGAATCTCCGCGCACTCGCGATGAGCCCGTGTTCTCCTCCATCTATCCCGCGACGCGCATCAGCGGGATGATGCGAATGATGTCAATGAGACGCGAGCGCTGTCGCACCGGTATAGCACGAGCTCTTCGTAGCACGCAAACAATTTCATCTGCACTTGATCCCAGTCCAGTGCTCTGCTATATTCAGCAATAAAGTGTCGCCACACTAGGCTACTGAGAGAATTATCTGTGTGCATGTTATTATTTTCTTCACAGTTCTTTGAACTGTGCATTCTTTGTGCCATATGTCACTTTGTGGGAAATCCTGTAAAGGAATGCTATGAGAATATTAACACTGGAGCCAATCCTAATTGGTTGAGAAGCCTTATGGCTTGTAAATTCTGGAAATTCGTTTATTTTATTTTATTTTATTTTATTTACAAGCGATTTATCGCTGCTTATTTTATGCATGTTCTGTCTCATAGACTATACTTATTCTTGTGTTTATTACTTGTACCAGGCAATAAATACTCTGCATTTGCATCTCAACTGTCAACTGTCAAATTAGATATTGGTTCTATATCTTTGAAGACTGATGTCATATTTCAGACTGAGACTATTGGACTGTTTATTATTAGACTCAGTTTTAAACTTAATACTCTGCCTTTTTTTTTTTTATTTTTTTTTTTTACTTGTTGTAATGTCATTGCCAATAAACAGCAGAGTTATGTAATAACTGGACATTACATCACTGTAAAAAAAAAAAAAAAAAAAAAGCCTAAATCAAAGTTTAATTATCTTTATTTCATGCAACATGTAAATAAACTGTTTGAAGTCTATTTAAATCAACATGAATATATACAAAATCAAGCATTTTATCAAATTCACTATCATGGGCATGCGGTATTTTGTAGTTAAAAAATTTAGTTGTTGTTTGATGCAATAGGCAGTTTGTAATTCTACATATATATGGGTTTGCATGTGCAATATTCACTTTTTTTTACACTGTTTCTGTGAAGTAATTATTTTCCAGGATATTTAATATCTTAAATCTGTAGCCTATTATTTGTTTTAAATTCCAATGCATATCCTATGGAGTAACTAATTTAACATAAAATCACGTTTTCTGAAGAGCATAACAACATTAAATATAGTTTTATTTACTAAGGTTATCTAAAATATCCGTCACAATTTCTTTAGTATATAAATGTTAACAATATCAAATAAACTATATGTGTACAATGTACACATATAATGTAGCCTAGGCCTGGACTACATGTAAATATGTCTTTTTCACCTTTAAGCAATCCCAAATTATGGGCTACAAAAAAACTCTTATAGACTGTATAGTAGCCAAATATGTGATTTGTTTAAATAGAAATGAAGGGGAAGTAACTTGTAGCTACATGTACAGTATTTTGATTTCATATCAATATTTTATACTAATCAAAACTGCGCCGTGTGTTCATGTCACTGATATTCTCAACACGCACGAGCTCTACCGTTACTTTCCTACTGCATCAATGACATTAGTTGTCCGTGAAAATGCCTGAACAACGTACTCCTGCTTACAACTTACAAAATATGTTAGTGCTGAAAGATATTTCTCTGCTATTACTAAGCTGAACAATACTCGGCTTACAAGTCACTAAAATGTTGAAGCTTTTTACCGAAGCGGAAACAATGTATCCCTTTCCTTTGTGTGAAACAGGGAATTAAAGATTCAGGACCCCTCAATGGCGGCGTCCTGTGAAACCGGGTAACACAGCGGCTCAGCCTCCGACGATTTAGGTATGCTTTTATAACATATTCATAGTCTGTATCAGTCTGGTCGTGGTTTATTGCTGTTGAATAATATGCTGTTGTTGCTCCTGAAAGAAATGCTGTAAGGGGCTGTTCAGTTTGTGCTGGATGTCTTTTATCCCATCTTATTTTTTCTTCATTCATAAGAATGACCAATCACAATCATAGTCTGTTTCATCTGTTTTGCATGAAGTGTATGTAACTGACAGTGACGCTTATGTCTGTAAATGAACGAAAACATGTAATAATTATAGCTGCTAATCGACACATAACGTTACATTGTAGCTACGTGGCGCTTTACCGGACAGTTAAGTCCTCTCTGTTTTACCGATACTTCACAGTAACTTTAATGAAAAAATGGAAGAGATATTCTGTTGAGACGTTTTATTATCACGTTATATTGTCCTGGAATACGATCTGTTTCATTTAACAAACACTGAGCCTAGTGAGAGAAGTGGTTACACTGGGAACCTGCTGCTTATTGACAGTGATTTGAAAATAATATTTATCTGTGATATTGAAAATACTATTCCAAGAAAAAAGGCCAGCTTCTACATAATATTTGTATGTAAATAAATTGGCCTATAGTTAACATTATTTCAATTCTGAAGCACAAAACAAGTAATAGGAGCTTTTTATTACAACATGTCTATTTGTTCTCTGATATATGAAAACATCAGTAAAAGTTCTTTCCTTTTTCTTTTCTTTTTTCTTTTTTTTTTTGCAATTTCTAGCCATTTTATTAATGCATGCAAATTAGCAATAGTGTTTCTTAATTGTTCTTAAATATTTCTTTATTATAATTACAATCGAGTTATCTTTCTGTTCTTTTAGTGGTGTATGATCATGAGGGTGGTCTTTGTTGTGCTGGTCTTGCTGAGGGTCCATCACGTGCACTCAGCATCTAAAGGAGTCGTCGCCAGTCTTCAGGCTAAATGGTCCATGACCCCTCTCCTGCTGGAAACAAGGTGGGCTGGAGTATTTATTATTCTCCCATAGTTCAGTATTTCACTGGCTACCCTTCATATTTAAATAACCAGCTTCATGCGTACAAATGAATGTTTATTTGTACATATATTAACCTTTTTTTAAATATCAAGTATTTAGTTTAAAATTTATATAATGGATATTGAATGTTTTAGCTGCTTCAACTAGTTACCATTTATTTTGCTGTTCACAATTTAATCACAGTTTCATGCAGTCCTACAGTGTGATACAGTGCAAAAATCTCATGTGGACTCTGATTTGAAATGATAGAAAATGTAGACACTATTACAATTATTCAAAAAGTTGAAATATTGCCTTTCATATGTTTTATGCCAGCAGATTAGAAATAGCAGATTAGAACATTTTACTGTAATCTCTTTATACCACAACATTTATTAATTTATTTATATTTACTATTTGTATGCATTACTGTGTTTGTCTTATGTATCTGTTGTTTTGTAAATCTATTTTCCGGCAGTGAGTTCATCAGAGAGGATGGTGAAGAGAAGTTCTGGCAGTTTGTCGATACTGTGAAGGAGTTAACGGTTTACAAAAATGGAGGTAATGACTGACATTTCAACTTTCCTTATTCATTGAATGGTATGTGAGATAGTGTTTGGTTAAACTACACATTAAGTTGAGAATATACAGAGACCGATATTTACTTCCCTGTCTTTAGAGTCTGTCCGGTCATATTATAACCTGATCATCAAGAAGGCTGGACAGTTTCTGACAGATCTTCAGGTCAACCTGCTGAAGCTGTCTCTGTCTCTCAGAGCTTACTCACCGGCTGTGCATGCTTTCCAACAAGTGAGTCCTTTTCTGGTTTAGTAAAGTATACCATCAATAACATATGTGCATACATCTTTTTTCATCAATTTGAATCTTTTTTAAATATTTGCCTGTTTGAAATGACTGCTTCTGTGTGGTTTACACCATATACAGATTGTTAACCGTTTCTTCTCAACCTATAGATAGCAAGTGATGAACCTCCTCCAGATGGCTGCACTGCTTTTGTGGTTGTTCATGGTCAAAATGCCTGCAGCACCAAGGATATGAAGAAGCTCCTGAAGACTGCAGCAGGCAGGTAACACTAACCAACAGTATACTGTATTAAAAAATATTGGGGGAATATTTTATATTTTCTATACATGGATTGAGTCATAATCAAGAGTTTTCTCATAACATTTTTTTAATGTGTCCTATGCAGGCCAAGACCTTACCTATACAAGTCTGACCACCAGTACCCTGGAGTCAACGGGACAGACCTGCCTGTAGCTGTTCTTTATGCTGAAATTGGCACAAAGGAGTTTAATACTTTTCATAAGGTTCTGTCAGAGCGGGCACAGGAGGGCAAACTCGTCTATGTGCTAAGACACTTTGTGTTTGTGAGTATTAGCAGTGTAATTTCATCATGATTTAATGTTTTATGTAGTCTATGAATTTATTAGAGTCTGTGCCACATATTAAATACCTGTTGCCCCACACTCTGATTTCTCACCACAGGAGCCAAAAAATGAAAAGATGCTGCTGTCTGGATATGGTGTTGAACTGGCAATTAAAAGCACTGAGTACAAAGCTGTTGACGACACACAAGTTAAAGGTATCAAATAATCTAAATAAATAATAAGAAGTAGTAAATAACAGAACTCAATAACAGTTTTATTCTAGTAATCAGTGTTAAGAAATATGCATTCAATTATGAGTAGCTTGACAAACTGCACTAACCTTCAAATGTTTGAGGTCAGTAAGACTTTTTGGAAGAAATTAATATACTGTTATTCAGCAGGGATATATTAATTTAACCAAAAGTGACAGTAAAGACTTTTCATGGTTGCGTAGTATTTGTATTTCATATTCAGGAAATGCTGTTCTTTTGAACTTTCTATTCAACAAAGAAAGGAAGGACTTTTGAATGGCAGTGTAGTTTCAAAATGGTGTAACTACAAAATTATTAGTAGAGAAACTTCATACTAGAAAAGAATAAGTTCACAATAGAATAGAAGTAGCTAATGATATTGAAACAAATAATTTGAAACTGACATGACCTGAATTTGTTTACAGAATCCAAATCGGTCACAGCTGATAATGAGGATGAAAATGAAGAAGTCCAAGGATTTCTGTTTGGGAAATTAAAGTAAGCACTCAGATTTATTTCTCTTTATTATTTCCATCCGTACAGTAGATGCTAAAGCAATAATAACTTTTGCACACTTGTATGTGAAACAGTGTCTCACTGAGTCCTTTTTCACCTCCAGAAAGTCTCACCCAGAGCTTCAGGAGGAACTTGGAGAGCTGAGGAAGCATCTACTGGAGAGCACCAATGACATGACTCCCCTCAAAGTGTGGGAGCTCCAAGGTGAGCAGGTGCTGTTATTGATGGTCCTCTCTTACGGTGTTCTGGTTTCAGTGCTGTGTCACCCAGTGAGATTAAAGCGATCCTCATGGTTCCTGGAGAGAACTGTCCACTTGATGAATTGGGAAGCAGAAGAAAGGTTGCAGTCTGTACCCTTTGCTTGCTGCAGCGATCGGTCCTATTCTTTTTCAGACTTCTGAACAGATGCTTATTTTCACAGCCAAGTTCAATTTTGCACTGTAAGACCTGGAGCAAAGTGGCTAAATAAGAGCCGTTTTAGTTTTGTGCTGATTGATAAATGAAGCAGTCTATTTTCCTTGACATGAAGGGCTCTCTTGATGGTTATCAGGATGGTTATTGAAACAGTCGTTTGATTTTGTAATAACTTTTAGGAATTGTAAGTGGTAATAACTTTGTGTAATTTTTACCCTTTCACCTGGACTCTTTAGACTAGTTTAAAAATCAAGCTGTGTGGCAACCAAACTCATAATGTTTTCACTCATCAAAATACATTTCTTAATTGCTTCTCCAAAAAAAAGAAATTATATTTTACTGTACTTATTCTAATGATGTTCTTTCTTTTTGGAACACAAAAAAAAATCACTGTTTTCCATACCATAATGTATCCTATTATAATTATTCTAATAATGAAGCTCATGAAGTCAAAAATTGTTGTATTTCAGAAGAATTCATTAAGGAGAGCTTGGGCAGATGTCCACATGTTCTCTATATATGACTTCAATTTCAAAATGTTCATCTTAAAAACTGTTGTATGAAATACTTTTATGAGTCAGTGTAATTGCTTGGAAGAGAACAGCCATACATTCTTCAAAATTGTTGTGTTCGTATACAAGTAAATCGTGACAATGTTGAATTCAGCTGTTCATTTAATTACAGAATTTTAGATTTATATTTTGAATAGTTTTAATGGACTCTTGCATTGCATTATTTGCTCTTTTAACAAAGATTTTGAAATGCCTCTTTCTGTCTTTCCAATAGACCTCAGTTTCCAGGCAGCATCTCGGATCATGACTGTGCCAAAGTTTGATTCTCTCAAATTGATGCAAGACCTCAGCCAAAATTTCCCAAGCAGAGCTAGGTAAAAAGTCTGAAATTCAGTCTTGGTTTCACTTAGAAAATCCAAGACAGAAATCATTACCTTTGTTACAACTCTCTGCATCAGAACTCAAAAAGAAAAAAGGGAAAGATTAACAAAAATGTTGCCTTTTTTAAAAGGATAGAATCCTTATAGAATCCTTATTAAATCCAATAATGAAAAGAAACTTATTTAAACATTACAAATGTTGAGAACAGGAATATATGTAACAGTTATTCTTGTAAAATACTCCGCTATGCATTTTTGCATGTATAACAGCACAGAATGCATGCATATGCATTATGTGTAGGTCATTTTTAATGTGTGACTGTGACTTTCCTCCACTGCTGCTCAAGACAGCTTTATGTGCGGTGTTCAGAATTTGCTGACTCCGAGTTATTGTGGTTTACTGTTTGTCAGCATAGCAGATATGGCGTCTAAGAGGGAACAGGTTTTCTGAGATTAAAATGAGTTTTAATGACTGTTCTGGGATGTTGGCGAGAGCTGGTACTGACTGTACATGTTTTACTGTCCCCACAGATCACTGACAAGAGTGGCCGTAAACCAAGACATGAGGAAAGAAATAGAAGACAATCAAAAGGTAAGGTTTTATCAACAACTTTTCTGATGAGCACTGTAAAAAAAAAAAGTTTCAAGTGCAGCCATGTGGGCCAGGATTTTTGTGATTTATTTTTAGAAAAGTGTGATGAGTACTCTGGAGTGTCTCAGATGAAGAATCCAATACAAAAAGATCATGTTTCAGCAAATCATGCCCATACTGAATGATGTGAAGTCCATAAAGTGATGGTGTAGCTAACAGGTCTTCACATTTCAGAGGTTAAGTGAGTCGATGGGGATCCAACCTGGAGATGCCAGTCTGTTTATTAATGGAATACACGTTGACCTGGACATTCATAACGCTTTCAGGTATGATCCCTGTCCAAAGATCCTCTTACCAACTGGTAACTGGCCATACTACCGTTCCTCAACATGTTTTATGTATGTTAAACTCATCCTGTAAATGTATTCTTTCTCAACTGATCTGTAGCATCCTGGACATCCTCCGAACCGAGGCTAAGATTCTCGAAGGTCTTCATAACCTTGGCATCAGGGGAAGCAGCGTTAGTAAGTTCCTGCATTTACCATCTTCAACCACTGTAGAGGACAGCTACGCTCTGGACATCCGCCACTCATCCGTTATGGTAAGACGCTAATTATTTGAGTGTGGCTGTGGAGCTCCGGAATTCTGGAAGTAAAAAAACATATTTTCAGTCTACATAGAGAAACTGATTAATGTTTAATAGAAACTTTTAAGACTGACCTGCCATGAGCTTCTTGGATGCTAAGTATCTGTTTTGAAACAAATGTCACGATTATCATTATTTTGTTTCTATTTTTTGATAATGCTAAAGTTAAATGGATAAAATACTTCCGGAACCCAAGCTGCAGATAAATTGGGTGTTCCCTGCTCACATAAAGGCTTTCACAATGTAACAAATGTCTGTCATTTTCTAGTGGGTTAATGACATTGAGAAGGACTCCATGTATCGTCACTGGCCCTCAAGTGTCCAGGAGCTCCTCAGAGCAACATTTCCTGGAGTTATTCGACAAATACGCCGGAACTTCTATAACCTGGTGAGTCAACTTGCTTGTGAGTTGATTATAGTCTAAGCTGAAATATGCTGCAAGACCCATTTTGTATGAATTTGTTATAATATTAATTTGTGAAAGAATGAAAAATGGTTTTATCTGTTGTTTGCAGGTTCTGTTTCTTGACCCAATACAAGAGGAGAGCATTGAGCTGGTGAAATTAGCAGAATTATTTTACAAACATAACATTCCTCTCAGGTATGTGCACTCCACAATAGCATTAAATAATTTTTTCTTGAACCTTAATATATATGATTCTAATTGCTAACTTCTGAATAATGATTGCTAAACTGTAAAATGGACCATTGTCACAGAAAATTTCCATAGCTCTGCTATTTCATATCACTTAAAGAGCCAGTAAGATGAAAATTTGAACACAAAACATTGTCATTTTGTCAAAATATCATTTTAAAATTACCTCAATTCTCAGAGATCCCCAAACGGTTCGCGCGAAGCTGTTCAAAAGATTCAGTTTCCTTAAACCCCACCTTTCGGTAGCATACTGTGTTCTGATTGGTCAACTAACATAGTCAGGTTTGATTGGTTGTTCTGCACACAGCTTCACGGTAAACAATGCGTTAGCATCTTTTTGGGGTGAATTATGTCTTATTCCTCTCATCGCGAAGCAAACAGTAAAATAAAAAACTTGAACAGTCTCGCTGCTTTTTCTTCTGTGTGGGTGTATTCAAGCCACGCGCTTCAGTTTGAATCTGAATAGCGCGTTCAGCGCGGGGGCTGGGCACATTAAATATATTTAAGGGAGATGTGAAAAACAGACATCGCGTTGTTTTCATATGGATTACTTTATCACAGAATATCTGTTAGCAGCACTTGTTACACTTCATTTTAATGACGTGTTTGTAAATGAAGATCAGCGCAGACAAAGGCTGCAGACAGCACACATACTGATAAGACGTTCGGGAGAAAACAAACACATAACTTCATAATCATACTTCGCGTTGTGATTCGGAGATGCTCGTTGGTCTAAATAAAGTTGGTAATGAACCCTCTTTTATGGCCAAACGCTTTGAAAATCCTGCTGTACTCACTGAGATTAGAAAAGCACTCATCAGTGAAATGTTGTGAACACAACAAAAGAGATTTGTTGTACTGCTCTGGTATTGTGGTGAAAATGAATTTTAGCCATTGGTTCTTCTGATCTTCATTCTTTGGCAGTGAAAATAAAACAAACTTGCCTTTACAATTAAAAACACACTGTCTCCTCGACATGATGCTCTCACACCAACCAGAGCGTCTGTGTTGGGGGGTGGAGCAGGTCAGAGATCCGTTTCTCCCAAGATGGTAGGCGGAGATTATTATGCAAAGTGCTCCTAGTGATGTACATAGAGATGGGCAAAAGATTTGAAATCTATAACGACTCATTTCAGCGATTCAGAGTCGACTCCTTACTTTAGAAGCTAATAACTTTATAAATCGTGTACTTTTTGGTTTAATTACTTTACACATCGTTTACACTGATGGACAGCTACATCATACACTGTAATACAGGTAATTTTTGATTTCCCATCTGTGTGGCTTTTTAATGGTTTCTTACGTATAATTTCAACTCAAATCAATATTTCATGTCCATTTCTATCTTTTTGGTAAGTAACCATGTAATAAGCAGCTGACATTATACATTCAACAAACAAACTTCATTTTATTATAATGAGCTGTATCATGTACTGTTCAGTTTTATTTGTTGATCATTTTATGGTTGGCGAGATTTTATGCCAGATTTGATATGCATTTATGTTTCCGTGTCTCTTAGGATTGGGTTTGTGCTGGTTGTCAGTGCGGATGATAAAGTGGATGGGTATTCGGATGCAGGTGTTGCTCTCTTAAGGCTGTTAAACTACATCTCAGAGGAGTATGATGAAGCACAGGCTTTTACGTCCATGGTGTCAGTGAGTATCTTTGTGGTTGCTCTGACTCTCTTTTAAATCAAAATGACTTCTCCTTCACATTAAGCGTGATATCTGAAGGCCTGGTTTATACTGTGTGCTGTAGCAGATATTTTCAGTTATAATGTACACATTCTTTTGTTCAAGACATTGATTTTATGGATGAGGAAGGAGTGCTATCTAAAGACAACCTATGTTAACGTGCAGTAAATGTGCTAATTTGTCATTCAATTTTTTTGTGACATACAGATCTATAACAGGGTTGAAGTCGGAGAGACTCTCTCTGTGAATACAGTAACTGCATATCTGAAAAAGAAGTTTCCAAAAGCAAATGCTGCCAGAATTCTTGGAGTGGACTCAAGCTATGATGACAACAGAAAGGTAGTGCTGTTACACAGTGTTACAGTATGTGCTCTATGATGACAAAAAAAAATGTAATTCCAAGTTAAATGTGCAGAGAATTACATACAACTTACAACATACTTAGTACAAAATACTTTCAGTGCGCATTGCACTTTTATAACTGAAATACAACTTTAAAAATGGAAATATGATTTTCATAGCATTGGTAAATAAATAGAAACCACTACTTGTTGAAAATAGGAAATCATGGACTCGAGATGTCTTTTGGAAAATAGATGTCTGTGCCTTTATGAAGGTTTAGTATGATGTTTGTTTCAGGCTGGAGGAGGTTTTTACAAAAAGAGTGGTTTAGGTGCTTTACCAGTGGGTCTGTTCAATGGTATTCCACTCAGTAGTGAGGAGATGGACCCAGAAGAACTAGAGACGGTTCTTCTGCAGAAAATCATGGAAACTACCAACTTCTTCCAGAGAGCTGTCTTTATGGTTGGGTACCTTTTTTGGCTTTATATCTCTTACTGTTTCTTCAAATTCATTGGTTTGACTATTTATTTTTGTCACACATACATCTATTTAATGACTGTAATCCTTTAAATGTGGGTGGTTTCGCAAGTTCTAAGGCGTTTCCTGTCCTATCCAGGGTCAGATCACTGAGAGTGTTGATGTGGTGGACTTCCTAATGGAGCAGGCCAATGTGGTTCCTCGAATCAACCCTCTCATTCTGAGCTCTGAGAGGCGATATCTGGATTTCACTTCCTCACCAGGTAGCCCTTTAATGATCACCTGACCCAAACCAGTGCCAGTATTGATCTGTCATCTCACCATATCATTGTCACGGGCACATTCTTCAATCTCTTTCACATCACTATCATCAACATATCATTACCCATACCTTTACAGTGTTTATTATGAACTGAATCTTAATAATGTCTTGTTATGATTGAACAAATAGTTGCTGATGACTGGGATGACACAACTATGTTCTCATACTTGGACTCCAAAGACAAAACAGCAGTTGTCTCTAAGAGAATGAAGTATTTCATCAGAGAAGGTGAGTCGTGACTCCAGTCAGTAATTTATATTTTATAATGTTTTAAGTAGCTGCCATAAATTGTCAGGAGTTTGACAGTGCACTGCCAATACTGCTTGTATAACATCATAATTAACATTGCATGGTTGGTTTAATGTTACTTTCAATATTTTAACACACAATACATGTAGACTTCTTGGCTAGAAACCTATCCAAACTATCCAAGCATTATTCTTAAGTACATTTTTTTTTACTTCTTCTGTAGAAGAGGAGGTGTTGTATGGAGTGACCATGTGGATTGTAGCAGATATTGAACAGCCCTCTGGGAGGCAGTTGCTCCGGAACGCCTTGAAACATATGGTAAACTACTGCAGTTTTTATTTCCAATTAGTTGTAACCACAGGAATCACATCTTCAGAGAGCAGAGGCACACATGCATCTTAGTAATTAATCTGAGAGCAATTCATCTTGGAAAGCATTCTTCTGGTGTTGGTTAATGAACAAAATGCAGAGTTAATGATCCGATTGAGATATATGCACATTACACACACACTACTGGTCAAAAGTTTGGCATCAGAATGATTTTTAACAGTAACAGTTTTTTATGCTCATTAAGGCTGTATTTATTTGATCAAAAATACAGGAAAAATTGTAATATTTGACATATTATTGTGATGTAAAATAAAAAAATTCTATTTTAAGATACTTTAAAATCTATTTTATTCCTGTGATGCAAAGCTGAATTGTCAGCATCATTACTCCAGTCTTCTGTGTCGCATGATCCTTCAGAAATCATTGTGATATGCTGATTTATTATCAGTGCTGGAAACTTGTGCTGCTTAACATTTTTTGGGAACCTGTGATACTTTTTTTCAGTATTCTTTGATGAATAAAAAGTTAAAAAGAAGAGCATTTATTTAAATAAATATTTTCTAACAGTATACACTACAGTTCATACACTCACTTCGAGGTCATTAAATTTGTATTCTTTCTTTTTTTGAAAGAAATTAAAACTTTTATTCAGCAAGGATGTGTTATATTGTTAAGAAGTGATAGCATAGATTCATACTGTATTGTTAGAAAAGATTTATATTTTGAATAAATGCTGAAAATCATTTTATTCTTCAAAGAATCCTGAAAAAAAGTATTGTATTGTTGTTATTGATATTTGGCAGCACAACTGTTGCCAACATTGATAATTCTATTAATAAATCCGCATATTAGAATGATTTCTTAAGGATCATGTGACACTATAGACTGAAGTAATTACTGCTGGAAATATGTTTTTTTTTTTTTTTTTTTTTTACAATAATATCGTGATTTTTTACAAATGTATACTTAAACACTCTGCATTGGATTTTGCTTGTGTGTGTGTGCAATGCAGAGTGTTTAAATATATATATATATTTTTTTAAATCACGATATTATTATAAAAAAATAAAAAACAGATATTGATCCAGTTTGCTCCCAAATGTTTCATTGAATCAAATCTGTTCTTATATTGTTTGTTTGTATATTTTTTTTTACATTTCAAGTAATTTTCCTATCACTATTCTTCTTCATCTCAAAATCTGTATATCAGGGTTTCATTTTTGTTAAGTAAACTTACCCGAATGTTTTAAGACATTACTAATCACATAGTTTGTTGCTGGTTTGCTGTGGTCTCCTGTTGGAGAGAGTCTCTAATCATCAGTGTTTGTTCGCAGAAGTCCAGCAGCTCCAACTGTCGTGTCGGGGTGATCAATAACCCCAGTGGAAAGCCCACAGAGGACAACAGCGCTTTGTACCGAGCTGTCTGGGCTTCTCTCCTCACCCAAAGCAGCAAAAACATGCTCGACTTCACCCTAAAACTCCTCAAAGAAGAAAATGTGGAGCTCCTCAAACAAGGCACCAAGATTAAGCACTTACTGAAACAGGTCAGTGGAGTGTGAAATACTGTGTCTGGGTAATGTGGAATTATGCGTAGAGCATTTTGACTTGGATTTATCTTAACACGCCTGTTCTTTTCTAGCCTGTCTGTCTGTCTTTTTTTCCTTTTCCATTTTAATTTCACATTAAAGTCACTTGAGTTAAGTTGCTGGAAATGTGCCGTCCTCCTGTCAGTCTGTTTTGAAAGACCAGAAAAGTATATTACAGAAATACAGATTGTTAATTCCATGTTGGCCGTTTATGGCTGCAAGATTATTATAGAATTATACTGATGCAAATGAATGACCTCAAGATGCAACCAGATGAAAAAAAACTCCAACCATTAGGGGTGCACCGATATTACATTTCTGGTCAAACCGGAAAAGCCAATAAACATTTACATTTATTCATTTAGCAGACGCTTTTATCCAAAGCGACTTACAGATGAGGATAGTGGAAGCAATCCAAGAAAAAAACAAAAAGAGTAACGATATATAAGTGCTATAAAAAGTCTCAGTTAGGTTAACACAGTACGCATAAGCTCCTTTCACACTGCCATTCCGGCAAATACATGGGTAAAGTGTTATGGCAATTGTCCCCGAGTCGCTAGATTGTGCACTTTCACACTGCCAGTGATGACCCGGGATATAAGCGTGCTTTCACACACAACCCTTGAAGATCCCGTAACGACACGTGACATCAGCGAGAATAGAGCAAGCCAGTAAACATAATAAACATGGCTGATATTACAGTTCTACATTGTTACAATTACTACTAGTGAATTTAGACATCACAACCTTTACAATGTACAGTATAAAAGATGAAAATTAATTAAAAAAAGATTACTTTTAACATTATTAAATTATTATGCACAGTCTTTTATGATGTACTGCTTTCATTTAATGTTTTCTTAAAACATAGTAGCTTTTGTCCTCCCACTTTGCAGTGTCTTCCAAAGAACACAACAACATTTATAGTTTCCTCCGGTCATCACCATAAAATGACCTCTCATCTTTTCCATGGTGTGCCTTCACCCCATCACCACATCCAGTGAAAACCACTCAACCACATGCCATTTTCTCAGACTTGCACACAAACGACATTTCTGGGAATGGCTACCTTGTATCACTTACAAGCACAGCTGGAATCTAGGGTCTTATTGACAGAGTATTGTACCTCTCAGAAGATCTGATTGGTCTGTAAGATACATGGAATGTTTTCTTGTGGTTCTTTCAGTCCTCTTGTAACTGTGTTTTCCTGCTCCTATTTATTTCCATCGTAATATATAAGATAAGAGAAAGTGTTCCATCCAACCCGGCATTCCTGAGTTTTATTAGTTGAAAATGGTTGGAGAGGGATTCTTGGTTCCCTGAGAGCTCGTGTCTGGGACCTGTAATGGCTCTATTATTGGATGGCTGGGAGAGGTGTTGTGCTGATATTAGCATTTTGTTCCTTTTCATAAGAGCCAAATGCTGGAATCACTAATAATCTGACTCTGCACAACTCATGCGCCCGAGATTTGTTATTGGCACTGAAGCCATTTCTCATTACAAGTCTGATAAATGAAAATGTTTAATGATTGATTAGCGCTACGCAGTCTCCAGTGGCAACACATTTTTCATAGGTCTAGACAATTTAATACTCTTCTCAAATTACTCTAATGACTGCACTTGCACAAATGTGCCCTCTTTAGTTGTCAATATCTCACTGATTGACTATTTCCTCATTGCAGTGTAATCAAAAAACAAACTAATGAGCTGATCGATTTGTTCTTTCCACATTTTTGCTACACTACAGTTCACCTCAGTCCAAACCAGGGGTCCCACAAGATTTCACCCCCTATGTCTTCACTGAGAAATTTATTCAGAAGAATTATTCTGAAAATAATTATTCTTTGTGACAGTAAATATCCAGTATTTATTTATTTATTTATTTATATACGGTATATATACAGTATTGTTCAAAATAATAGCAGTACAATGTGACTAACCAGAATAATCAAGGTTTTTCGTATATTTTTTTTATTGCTACGTGGCAAACAAGTTACCAGTAGGTTCAGTAGATTGTCAGAAAACAAACAAGACCCAGCATTCATGATATGCACGCTCTTAAGGCTGTGCAATTGGGCAATTAGTTGAATTAGTTGAAAGGGGTGTGTTCAAAAAAATAGCAGTGTGGCATTCAATCACTGAGGTCATCAATTTTGTGAAGAAACAGGTGTGAATCAGGTGGCCCCTATTTAAGGATGAAGCCAACACTTGTTGAACATGCATTTGAAAGCTGAGGAAAATGGGTCGTTCAAGACATTGTTCAGAAGAACAGCGTACTTTGATTAAAAAGTTGATTAGAGAGGGGAAAACCTATAAAGAGGTGCAAAAAATGATAGGCTGTTCAGCTAAAATGATCTCCAATGCCTTAAAATGGAGAGCAAAACCTGAGAGACGTGGAAGAAAACGGAAGACAACCATCAAAATGGATAGAAGAATAACCAGAATGGCAAAGGCTCAGCCAATGATCACCTCCAGGATGATCAAAGACAGTCTGGAGTTACCTGTAAGTACTGTGACAGTTAGAAGACGTCTGTGTGAAGCTAATCTATTTTCAAGAATCCCCCGCAAAGTCCCTCTGTTAAAAAAAAGGCATGTGCAGAAGAGGTTACAATTTGCCAAAGAACACATCAACTGGCCTAAAGAGAAATGGAGGAACATTTTGTGGACTGATGAGAGTAAAATTGTTCTTTTTGGGTCCAAGGGCCACAGGCAGTTTGTGAGACGACCCCCAAACTCTGAATTCAAGCCACAGTACACAGTGAAGACAGTGAAGCATGGAGCTGCAAGCATCATGATATGGGCATGTTTCTCCTACTATGGTGTTGGGCCTATTTATCTTATACCAGGGATCATGGATCAGTTTGCATATGTTAAAATACTTGAAGAGGTCATGTTGCCCTATGCTGAAGAGGACATGCCCTTGAAATGGTTGTTTCAACAAGACAATGACCCAAAACACACTAGTAAACGGGCAAAGTCTTGGTTCCAAACCAACAAAATTAATGTTATGGAGTGGCCAGCCCAATCTCCAGACCTTAATCCAATTGAGAACTTGTGGGGTGATATCAAAAATGCTGTTTCTGAAGCAAAGCCAAGAAATGTGAATGAATTGTGGAATGTTGTTAAAGAATCATGGAGTGGAATAACAGCTGAGAGGTGCCACAAGTTGGTTGACTCCATGCCACACAGATGTCAAGCAGTTTTAAAAAACTGTGGTCATACAACTAAATATTAGTTTAGTGATTCACAGGATTGCTAAATCCCAGAAAAAAAAAATGTTTGTACAAAATAGTTTTGAGTTTGTACAGTCAAAGGTAGACACTGCTATTTTTTTGAACACACCCCTTTCAACTAATTGCCCAATTGCACAGCCTTAAGAGCGTGCATATCATGAATGCTGGGTCTTGTTTGTTTTCTGACAATCTACTGAACCTACTGGTAACTTGTTTGCCACGTAGCAATAAAAAATATACTAAAAACCTTGATTATTCTGGTTAGTCACATTGTACTGCTATTATTTTGAACAATACTGTATATATATATTTTTTTTTTTAGTAGGTATATAGCTGTTTTCAACATTGGTAAAAATAAGATATATGTTTTTTGAGCAACAGAGCAGCATTTATTAAAAATGATTTCTGAAAAATCTTGTGATATCAAAGACCGGAGTATGCTGGTGGCTGCTGATTTTATTTTTTTTCCAAGTAGTAATAATTTATGTTAAATACCTTTTTCAGGTATTTAAGTGTTAAATGTGTGTTTGGTCTCCTTTAGGGTATGGACCATGATGCCTTTGAGAAGAAGTTCAACACGATGGAGGTGGACTTCCTGCACAGCCAGCAGAAGTACTGTAAGGACGTTCTGAAGCTGAAAGCTGGACAGAGAGCTGTGGTCAGCAACGGCAGGGTGAGATTCCAGGAGAGTTATTAAATCATTTATAACCTAATGACCTATGGCACAGACCGCTGATCTGGATGATAAATAGTCTGAACTCTAAGGTCTCACCAGTTGGTCCCTCCCATGGGCCGCTCATTTTGTTGACTCCGTATTAAGCAGTTTGCTTGGCCTGTCCTAACCTGTGAGGAGAGGAAGAGAGAGATGAAGCCTGGCGTTAATTCACCAGCATCCACTCAGCATCCTCTGCTGCAGGGGTCGCAGGTCACATAGAACGGGCCAGCTGTCATAACGCTGTGCTTTTCCAGCAGAGTCTTTGTTGACAGACAAGCACAAAATGGACTGCAGCCTGAAACATCAGGGACGTGCCATCATTCTCCAACACACCAAAAGTGATCCCCAGAATGATTTTCATCCTAAAAAGAAATTATGGTTTCATAAATATATATTTTAACCCTGTTTTATATGAATGAGCTACTAAACCGAAAGAAAATAGCAGAATATAAGTATTTTTATAACATTTTTAAGTATGTTTATGTAACATTCCTAATACATGCACGGTGATTTTGTAACTGCTATAAAATGTGTATATCTTAAATATGATTTTAAATAAATATTAAAGTATAGTCTAAATAATAGACTTTTTAGATACAGGCACAATGGTTTTATAATGCCCATATTTTGATATTTATTATATACAATCTATATATTTGTTTCTATCTAAAATTATGTATTACTACTAATACATATACTCGCTTTTGAGGCATGAGAGGTATTTGTCATTCATTTCTTTTAGCTGCAGTCTTATTGGCTCTAAACTATTAAAGGGTTTTGCTCTGCAGAAGACATGGTCCACTAGCCAAATGTAAACGAAAAGATGCAAAACAAAATTAGCAAGAAAATGAAAAGCTGGTTAACGTTTATATTCTGTGTTAAAAAACATGTTGATATTAAAAGCCAGGGTGACAGTCAGGCAGTTGGCCTTGCTTTGATTAGCATTAAAAATGTTCTGACATGGACATGCATATAAATGACTCTTATTTGAAAAGGGGGGGCTTTGAAGGGTTCTGGGTGTAGAAGTTTGAGCCGCTGTACAATAGTAAGCACACATGCTCTGACACTTTAGACCCGTGGTGCTGATAGTAGATACAGACTGAAATTCACCGAACTTCACTTCTGACTAACAATAAGCTCAATGTCTTCACTAGGTCCTGAGCCTATTGGATGATGAAGAAGAGTTCAGTGCTGAAGATTTCCATCTGCTAGAGAAGATCACACTTCGCACTTCAGCAGAAAAGATTAAATCGAAGATCAAGCAGATGAGCTTGAATGCCCAAAAGTATGCACTCTTTTTGCTGGTCACCCCAAGCAGATATGACAGTAGAGGCAAACTGAAACCTGTTATTGCTCTTCACAGGGCCAGTGATCTAATCATGAAAGTAGACGCTCTCCTCACTGCATCACCTAAAGGAGAGGCCAGAAAAGACGTCAAACTTCTGAAGGACAAACACAGGTGCAGTACTGAGAGTATCTGTATTTTAAAAGAAAATAAATACTTTCACCCTCGTGCATTTCACCAGATCCTTTTGCCGGTTTTGTGATTGCAGACCATAGAAAATAACATGGTTGCATAAGTGTCTCAGTGATGATGTCTGCTTTGTAAATGTATCCTTTGAATCGGTTCTTTTCAATTAATCACTCTTATCGGTTCATAAATGGGTATGAAACTAAATCACAAATTAGTCAGACAACTCACTCAATGAAAGTGTGAGTCAGCTGCATATTCAAACATAAACCCTTTCCACCCAACTGGGTTTCCATGGCTATGATCAGCTCCTCTTATTATTTATGCATATTCACAGCCAATTGTGACACTGAAGTAGTCCGTGTGTGTTATCAGTATGTTAAAAGCCTCTACTTCAGTTTTTCTCATTAGCGCAACACTACCAATGAATCTAGCTGACCAGATGTGTCTTTTAACAGCGTTCTTCAGCTGGCACAGCGGGAGGATGAGGTGTTCTATGATGTGGTTGCCATCGTGGATCCTCTCACCAGAGATGCACAGAAGTTGGCTCCTTTATTAGTTGTACGTACAACTTTGGTCATGTCTAAGTGCTTTTTTTCCTCAGGCCTTGTTTTTGTGCTGTGATTCAGCTCAGAGACAATGAGCTTGGTCATTGCAGTGTCTTCCAAAATCATTCTTAATGTTCAACTTCCTCTTCGTTTCATTATTCTTATGGTCTGTGGATCCTTAAAGAAGGATCCTTTTTTATATAGATGTAGAACGTGAAATGAGAGCGGTTGGCTCATCTGTATGCGGCCCTGTGAAGCGTGACCTGGAGCTTCCCTCCTGAATCCTGTTGTTTTTGAGTGTGTGAGTGGTTAATAACCAGGCCTTCTCCTCTGTGTGTGCTGCAGGTGCTTGGTCAAGTGGTCAATATGAAAGTGCAGGTGTTCATGAACTGTCGAGCCAAGCTGTCTGAGATGCCCCTGAAGAGGTGAGAGCAAAAGCTTAATTAAACTTCAGCTCTGAGAGGGTCGGGGGACACGCATGTGCACACTCACACTCATATAGCAGCTAGGGCTGTTCTGCAGGTATTATCTTGCTTTTTGTTTTAACAGAGTTCAGTGGTTAAAATGGTTAATGTGGAGTTTTATATTATCAGTGTACTAACTACCTCTTAGCTAATGTATAAAAAGATGTGGTGAAACACAGCTGCACTGATTTAAAACACAAGGGGAAAGAGAGAAAAAAATATATATATACCGTATTTTACGGACTATAAGTCGCAACTGAGTATAAGTCGCATCAGTCCAAAAATACATCATGATGAGGAAAAAACATATATATAAGTCGCACAGGACTATAAGTCGCGTTTATTTAAAACCAAGAGAAAACATTACCATCTACAGCCGCAAGAAGGCGCTCTATGTTTTCATAGTGCCCTCTGGCGGCTGTAGACGGTAATGTTTTCTCTTGGTTCATTTCTCTTGATTCATGTCAAATTAATTTTGATAAATAAGTCGCACCTATACTTGCCTCAAAATCAGAATGTATATCCCTTGTCATGTTATATTTATTTTATTTATTTCCCTCTCTTTCTTTAATATTTTGTAAATAATTTTCATGAAAATCAGTAATAAAGGTAAAAAGTTAGTAAATAACTAATGATACTTGGTTTATTCCCAAAAAAAGTTGAAGTCATATTTAGAAGTTAGAAGTATAGATTAGAAGTATACTGAAAATATGATTATATTATGTTATGAAATTCCTAGCTATTCCCAAATAACAACATACCACCAGTTTAGTTTATAAGATTGATGTTTCATCTATTTCCTTTGTTTTTCTGGCAGCTTTTATCAATATGTTTTGGAACCGGATGTTTCATTCTTTGGCAACAACTCCCTTTCCCCTGGCCCTGTGGCCCGCTTTACTGAAATCCCAGAATCCCCTCTGCTCACTCTTAATATGATCACCCCAGAGAGCTGGATGGTAGAGCCGGTCAGGAGCCCTTATGATCTAGATAACATCCACCTACAGGAGGTATGAATTCTAATTCTAAATGCAGTATTTATAAATTTACCGATGCTGAGAAGTGCATGTGATTAGTTTTTTGTAGTTCAGAATTCATTGTTGCTGCAGTAGTGCTATGAAATGTTCGCATGTGTCTTGATCAGCCAGAATCTCCAAGACAGAGATGTTTAGTGTCATTATGATGGATTTGGATGGATAAATGAGTCTTCTCCTACTGTATTATCAGGTCAGTGGTGTAGTCAATGCAGATTATGAGCTTGAGTATCTGCTGTTGGAGGGCCACTGTTTTGACCTGTCCACAGGTCAGCCTCCCAGAGGACTTCAGTTTACACTGGGCATGAGACAGGAACCTCTCATGCATGACACCATTGTCATGGCCAACCTGGTGAGTTTATTCTCTATTCTTTGCTTTTGCCTGAATATATGTTGTATTAATTGAACTAGGAATCTTCCTAGCTTGGTAAGAGTTACATGGATCCAGATTGAGGTTCCTCTCATCATTAACCAACCTTCATGTAATTCCAAACCTGTATGACTGATGTTCTTCTATGGAACGCAAAAGCTAACCCACCGCAATTCATAGGGCTATTTCCAGTTGAAGGCCAACCCCGGTGCCTGGATCTTGAGGATGCGAGAGGGCCGCTCAGAGGACATCTATCAGATACAAGCGTGAGATATTTTTTTTTCCCTTCACAGATCTATTTTTATATACTAATGTTTAGAAGTCTAGTGATCAGTAAGATTTGATTACCAAGGTTGCATTTATTTGAACAAAAATACAGTTCTGTCATTACAACTCGCTGAGGGATTGGCGTGGTAATGTACATAACAATGTTAATGTATCTGGTCTCAGAGAAATAGATCTGCTACGCTGCTGGTGCTGCAGCAGAGCAAGTACTGAGACTTGCTATATTCCCAACATGCTGCTGTGAGCATGTAAGAAATAAAGTTGCTCCACATGTAACACATACGAATAATCCCCATAGCATACATGACCACCCCGTATCAGATCTATACAGGTGGAGCTGGGGAAGGTGGAGGATTTCTGAAGTGCGCTGCAGCTGCTACCACAAGCATTGGCCAAGTTTTTGAATGTTGAGCATCGAGCTCATAGGCTACCAATACAAGAGAGAACCAATCAGATGTGACGTGATAATGATGTCATTGTCATATTGAGTTAGATCTATCGGACTGTGCCATCTAGAGTTTCATGCCAGAACTTTGTGTTATTGTTCTTAATCTCACTGACCCCAAACGTTTGAAAGTTAGGTTACATTTGGCATATCTTGTTTCCATATTGATTTAAAATTAGTTTTATCAGTGCACGCATTCACTGGGCATCAAACCTGTCATCTTGGGTCTGCTGGCGATAGGTTGTACGAGGAATACCAATACCATCCAAAATAAAGAACAAAAAGAGACGGCCACACTCAAGCTAATGGTCCATATCAAAACTCTCTAAAATGCTTGTCTAAATTTTCATTCCTTCTGATTGTGCACGTTTTAGCAGTTCTTTAAGGAAACACAGTGGTGGTTTCTTTGAGAATTATGTAAGACAGTAAAATTTATACCCCATTCATGCAGGTTAAAGTTAGAGCGCGGTGTCGTTTTTCACACTGTCTGCTACTGCTAGTGTGATTATTCATACAGTCTAAGGTCTGGCACAAAACACAACCAAAACGGAGGGTGTGTGAGAGAGAAAAAGAAAGTATCTCTCAGACGCACACACTGCTGACTACTAAATGAATGGAAAGGCAGTGTTTTGTCAGTGTGCTATTCACTGATATCCTGTTCTGAAGAAGTAAAGCCTAATAGTGTCCTGAATCACTGGACATTTTTTATGCTTTCATGTCATCACAACTTTTTTCTGAGACATGAACTACTTGACAAAAAATAATCCAGTACTGAATTGTGAGTCACTGGTGAGGAATCAGAGTAATTACAGTGATTGCAATGCAGAACTATTTGATATTCCTCAAACTATTTACTAGCTGTTCTTCATCTTCTTTGTGGTTTTTCATCCTTGTTTTCCTTTGATCTTCATGTCCCTCTTTTTATTTTTTGTTGTTTTTCTTCATCATATTTATACTTTTGTCTTTGTTATTTGTCATTTTTGTTTTGTTCATTGTTTTCTTCTCCTCTTTGTTGTTCTTGTTGTTCTTCTGTATATCTTGCAATCGTTATTGTTCTGTTTATCTTCTCTTGGTTGATGTTATTGTTTTTTCTGTTCATCTGTTTATTATATCCTTGTTATTGTTCTTTTTTGTATTTCTTGTAGTTATTCTGTTAATTGTTTTTCTATTGTTGTTCTTCCCCTTCTTCTCCTTTTTCTTCTGCATTGTTTTTCATCGTCTTAAGTTTCATGCAATTTAATTAATCTCTAAATCAACAGCAAAACTTATAGACACCATTCAAACTTTAGTAGAAAAAGTAAGCCTTGTATATTTAAAGTCACAAGTCTGTAACATACTTAATTTGCTGAATTGTAAGCACTGATATTTCCTTCAGGAATTTGTGCTCATATAGTGTTGTGTATGTATGTTTTAGGCACGATGGCACGGACTCTCCTGATGATGCTGGTGATGTCATTGTGGTGCTTAACAGCTTCCACAGCAAGATCATCAAAGTTAGAGTAAGTTTGTAATGTTGTTATAGTATTCACAATCTATTATGCTAAAAAGCATTTACATATAAAACACCAGCTGATGAGACCAATTAAATATTCAAGTATTATTAAATATTATTAAAATATTAGGTCCAGAAAAAGCCTGACAAACTCAATGAGGATCTTCTAAGTGAAGGAACAGAATCCAAAGGCTTGTGGGATTCCTTAACCAGGTGAGTCTGATTTTTGTAGCACTAATCACATCTTAGATCATTTCTTAAAAAGCTAGAGGGGAACAACAAATAATCACAAAAATATCACAGAAAAACAGACTGCACAATATTTATGTCTGGGTCTACAGAATGTTAAAGTTGTTACCTTTTTATATATATTATCCCAAAAATGATATATATATATATATTATTTTTGGGATAGTTTGATAAGACTCATTCATCTCTCTAACTAGTGTGAAAAAAGACCTGCAGATCCATTGTCTCTCTTGTAAATACACACACTACCATTCAAAAGTTTGGGGGTTGTATAATTTTTTACATGTTTTTGAAAGAAACCCCTTATGTTAATCAAAGTTGCATTTATTTGATCAAAATACAGTAAAAACTGTAGTGTTGTGAAATATGATACTTGGGAAAACTGTGATATATTTTCAGGATTCTTTGACAAATAAAAGGTTCAAAAGAACAGCATTTATTTGAAATAAAAAGCATTTCTAAGAGTATAAATGTCACTTTTGATCAGTTTAATGCATCATTACTCTATACAAGTATTTATTTCTTTTTATACGCTTACTGACTCCAGACTTTTGAACTGTAGTGTATATTTTGTATATTAAAAAGCAGAGGGTTTGCATTTTAATTAACAGCTGTTTATTACGTTTTGTGATCTGTCTCCTTTGTTCATTGCTGTCTTTGAGAAGTGTGTGGAGTTCTTTGGAGAAAAGGTAGGGAACCTGGTCTCTACATTTTTCACTTTTTTTTTTCTCTTACTCACTTTTTCTTGCATCAGTAAGCGATACAGCAGAATTTCAATTAGTTTCCCCTCAGCTTGATTTTTACACATCATTCTCCACATTTAGAAATAGTTTGCCGGGTTGTTACAAAATTCCACCTTGTCTCAGCAGGGTTACATCACCTCCATTCCACATTATTAAACAAACCTCATCTCGCCTTTTTCCTTGGGAAGTATGTAGCTTGGAAACAGGAGACCGAAAGGTTCCAAAGGTGTGATGATAGCTATTAAAAAAACATTCTAATGTGAATATCTGTGTAGAGACAGCAGTAGGTGAGATCTTGGCTAGGGTGGTTGTGGAAAGCTACGGATGGCACTTGGTTTTGTTTTGAGGTAATGCCGAAGGATGAGATCTTCAGAAATCTCTGAACCACCTCAAAACATGCACACAGGTTCTGTCGACATGAAATAAAATCACTTGCTCTGTCTCAAAACCTATTAGGCTGAACCAACAACTTTAAATGGTCTATAGCATCATTTACTTGAAGATTTCATGTTTTGTTACCTTATTTAAAAAAAAAATCTATATATTAAAAAAAATGCTGTTCTTTTAAACTATTTAAAAGAATCCTGAAAATACGTGTATCACTGTTACCACAAAAATATTAAGCAGTACAACAGTTTTCAGCTTTGCTAATAAAAAAAAATAAAGTTTCTTGAGCAGCAAATCAGCATATTAGACTGATTTTGAAAGGATTGTGTGACACTGAAGACTGGAGTTATGGCTGCTGAAAATTAAGCTTTTGTAATTGATACATATTCCACATAATCCTGTTATGACATATTATTGGCAGAGCTATATTCCTGTTGCTGTGGCAAGTTTTTTTTTTTTTTTAGTTAAGTGTGTGTTTTTTGGGTGTTTTGCAGCTTTGCCGGTGGCCCGAGTGTAGATGGGGATGACAAGAAGAAAGACGTTCTCAACATTTTCTCAGTGGCCTCTGGACATCTATATGAGCGCTTCCTGAGGTAGGACCACCACTCGTGTTAATGCGCCCATGTCAGCTTCCTCTTCAACTCCTCACGTATTTCTATTTCCCGTTTTTCCCCTTATAGAATAATGATGCTCTCTGTCCTTCAACACACTAAAACCCCTGTCAAGTTCTGGTTCCTAAAAAACTACCTCTCCCCCTCATTTAAGGTAAGATGGCTATCATTCCCAGCATGCTCTAGGTGCTCACTGATGCATTTTGTACACAAACTAAGCAAGAGCTGTCTGAAATGGCTTATTTCCAGTGTGCCTGGCTGAGGTAATTTTTGAGAGTGCACGGGATTTTTAGTTTATTTAAAATTATGGTTTTGAATGACAAAGTTTATGGCATGAGATTTTTATTTTTTTTGTGACATATGCATATTTTTCGTGATGCTTTGCTCTCTGTGTGATATCTGATTTCAGTTTTAATTATACACCTTTTAATGTAGGGGCTGCACAATTTGTGTAAAAAATCTAATTATCTAGTTATTTTCTGATAAAAATTACAATTGTGAATTAAAATCTATGCTTTTTTTTAAGGCTACACAATTTGGTCTAATATTTTGTGATTATTTGTCAACGTGATTATAAAATAATAGTAATATTTTTACAAAAAAAAAAAAACTAAAGAAAAAAAAAAAGAAATATTACTACTGCAATATTTCACTGTAGAATTTAAAAATCAAATATTTAAGAAAAATACTCCAATAATAAAACTGTACAAATGTAATACAAATACATTCATGCCTGCCTTAAATAAATTTTCAAACATTTCACCATGAGCAGAACAGAAGTCATGCGATGCCATGGAGGCTCCAACATTGAAGGTTAAATTAATGCTTTTTCATAATCTTAGCAATGTAAATGAGGGGAGAATGATCCATGAATGTGTTAATAGATATATTGTGTTGTATTGAGTGTGTAGTTGATCCCTTTCTGCTTGTGTGTGTACAGGACACCATCTCTCACATGGCGAAGGCTTATGGTTTCCAGTATGAGCTGGTCCAGTATAAGTGGCCCCGTTGGCTTCACCAGCAGACAGAAAAGCAACGTATCATCTGGGGTTATAAGATCCTTTTCCTGGATGTGCTTTTTCCCCTGGCTGTGGACAAGATCATCTTTGTAGATGCTGATCAGGTGACTTATGCATGAGAAAAACAACGGTTCTGAATGAATTAGCAACAAACATGATCTCAATACAGGTTAAATACAGCGAGTGGCATCTCACAAGTAATTACAGCTTTTTTGCTTTTAAAAAAAAATCTTATTTCATGTTAAATGCTTAGTTTATTATTTAATCATCCTCCTGTTGTTCTAAGACTTTGATTGCTCTTCATAATAGTGAGGTGTGGTTTTGCATGTCAAGCCATTACATTTGAGCTTCTATTCACCATATGTGATGTGTTGATGTTGATCTGTATTTATATGTGAATGAAAGCCTAAATTGAATTTGTTCATATACAAGACATGATTGTGTCCCTTCGGAACCATTCACAAATAGATTGCTTTTACAGTGTATTTATGAACCTTTTAAGTTTTGGGGAAATGGACTTTCAGTTTCATTAAAAACAGCTTCAGTTGTGTTTTTAAGATGAACTGAAGTCTGAAGGGTTTCAAGCAGCATGAGGGAGAGTAAAAAAACACAATTTTAATTTCTGGGTGAATCTCAGTTCTTGGTGGTCTGAACACAAAATTAGTCTTGAAAAAGATAATAAAATTCGTGGCTGATATTACTACCAATTTTTCCGTACTACATGAAGGACATGCAGAGCTTGTTGAATTGTGGCAAACAGTAACATGTATAGTGTTTTCTGTTGTATGCTGCACATTTTAGCAGAATTAGTCATGTGTATATATAAAAAAAAATGTCTTTGTTTTTGCATGTTTATACGCATCCATATCCAACCTGTGAATCTGATTTAACAATACGTCTTACAGTTTGCCATTTTTTAATTAATAGCATCCAAGAGAATTCACAGGCACTTCTCCAAAAATTCAACCTGTTAGCACATTAGCAAACAGTGATGCCTTCTTGTTGCAAAACATAACACAGCATACTTATTATATTTAGATTGTCAGGGCAGATTTGAAGGAGTTGAGAGATCTGGATCTAGAGGGCGCCCCCTATGGGTACACCCCATTCTGCGACAGCCGCAAAGAGATGGAAGGCTACCGTTTTTGGAAGACTGGCTACTGGGCTTCTCATCTTGCACACAGGAAATACCACATCAGGTTAGACCACAACAAATCACTGACAATGACATATGTTTAAAAAAAACGCAATATGTTAATTTTATCTTTATAGATTTGCTGTAACATTTGAATTTTTTTTTTGAAAGGATTCTGTTGTTCTATGATATAGTGATATGTAATATTTCAGAAATATTGCCCTTTTTCTCCAGTGCATTATATGTGGTGGACTTAAAAAAATTCCGTAAGATCGCAGCTGGAGACCGCCTCAGAGGGCAGTACCAAGCCTTAAGCCAAGATCCCAACAGTCTGTCTAACCTAGACCAGGTATGTGCTTTACCTCACACATGTTAACCATTAGAGATGACTTGAATGTAATTTGAATGTTCTCTGTGGGGTTTGATGCTAACAGGACCTTCCCAACAACATGATCCATCAAGTAGCCATCAAGTCCTTACCTCAGGAGTGGATGTGGTGTGAGACCTGGTGTGATGACAATTCCAAAACTACAGCCAAGACCATAGATCTGGTTAGTATGCATTCACACCACACTATCTTTCAACTATCATGTTCCTGTGGCTCAGAGCTAGAGCATTGCGTTATCAGCACAAAAGGTTGTGGGTTCAATTCCCAGGGAACATACATACTGGTCGAAAAAAAATGTATAGCCTGAATGCACTTTAAGTCACTTTGGATAAAAGTGTCTTCTAAATGCATAAAAATGTAAAAAACACTACAGCGTAGCAGGAATGGGAGACCCATTGGGAAGATGCCAGTAAACGGCATTAGCAAACCTGAACTATTACAGCATTTATTAGTCTATACTAATAAAGTTAATATACATTAAAGCTGCAGTAGGTAATTTTGTAAAAATATATTTTTTAAATTTTTTGTTAAACCTGTCATTATGTCCTGACAGTAGAATATGAGACAGATAATCTGTGAAAAAATCAAGCTTTTAAGCTGTTAAGAAACAACCAATCAGAGATGCGGTCTGTAACTTTGTTTGTGTTCAAAATGTAGAAAAATGTATATAATAAGCGAGTACACCATGAATCCATTTTCCAAACCGTGTTTTTAGCTTGTCCTGAATCACTAGAGTGCTCCTATAATAAGTGTTTATATTCTGACTATTTTAGATTGCTTCGGGGTACCGCGGCGGAGTAACCCAGTACCTTTGTGATTCCTCATAGACATAAACAGAGAGAAGTAGTTCTGGCTACGATGTTCTTCCGCAAGATGCAAGCAGTTCTGTTTATTAACTGCTAGAGCGTCAAAAGTTACTGACTGCAGCTTTAATAAAAATATTAATATTGTTAATTGTTTTATATAACTTTTTATCTAAAACAATGTAATCGTAAATATTGAATTCAACAATACCGATATATACTACTAAGATTATTAAATGCAATAGAAGTATTATAGCTGATAATTCATGTTACTGATACAGTTAATATAGTTAACTAATGTTACCAAACATAACAAGACCTTATTGTACAGTGTTACAGATAAACATTAGATTTTAGATATTTTATATCCCCTAGCATAATCAAATACAGTATATGATATTTGGCACTGATTATAATTTAAGCAATAGCGATCAATTTGCTTGGTTTCATTTTTTAAAAAAGAGCCCCTTGAAGAAGATATGATATCAGGTTGAAATGCCTGTAGTCTGATCATACCCAGATTTCTTTCTTTCCCACTATGACTAACGCACATACAGAGAGCGACAAAAATAGTAGTCTCATTTACACCCTGTTCCTCCCTGCCGGCTGCTCCTGGGAGGTGGAGAGGGAAACGTCTCATTAGAGATGGCAGTGAGGGCTGCAGCTCACAGCACAGGCTGGACTCGGGTCTGACGCAGGTTTAGAAGAGTGCTGACCTCTGCATTCCATCCAGCTCTCGCACCTCATTAATGTATACCAAGTTTAGTTGTGAAAGTCTTACTCCAGTGCTGTGTGGGGTTATTTTTACTCAACACATACTATAGGGAAGGAACTGTCTTTTTTTTTTGTTTATTTTATTCTTTTATGTTCGTGCCAACTTTTGCTTGCAGTCACCTCATAACATCATTGCTTTACAGTTCAATAAAAATGAATAGTTTTCTCCTTTTATATGGTGCTCATTCATTTTTCTGTTTGGAAACGTTTAATTGCTAATTACTGAAAAAAATTCAATCCCTATATATATATATATATATATATATATATATATATATATATATATATATATATCAATCAGATGACTAGAAAAGCCTTAATGGGAGCTTTAATCTCTTTTGAAAACTCATCTTTTTTCCCTGCTTTTTTGTAGGTTTTTATTTAGTGATGCTTGTTGTGTGGTCAGATTTCTCTGTGCTGTATAATATTGCTGTGTAATGGTTTTTATTTTTGTTTTTATTTTTTACATGTTTTAAGATGTGTTCAGCACATTGGTCAACCAACTGTTGTTTTTAATGGTGCTTTACAAATATATTGCCTTACCTTTAATGCAGTAATTTTAATTGCATAAAGATTCAGTTCTTGAATGTCGTCCTACAGTTGATCTAGTGTATTTAGCCTTTCTTTGTCATTAACACAGTTGCTGCTACTTTTCTGTGCACCATCATGAACACATCTTTATATAAATCTGATTATTTGGGTCTTGAACTTTAAGCCTCATGTTTCTTGCAATATTATGTTTTGTTTGAATATTAATTTATTCTTAATCTACACTGACGTTTAAAAGTTTGAGGTTGGTAAGAATTTTTGTTTGTAGATGTTAAATGCAGGAAAAACAGTGATATTGAAATATTATTAAAATAAAAATAAAACTTTTCGATTTTAATCTTTAAAAATGTTTATTTTGATGCTTAAGAACCATTACTTAACAATTATTGGCAAATTACTGGCTGTCAGCCGGTGTGTCCAAACTAGTTATGTGGTATGCTTTTTGTTTTGCTGCCTATTCTCCGATATGATGTAACTTTTCTGAAACTCTGAGCCAGTGGCACAATCAAAATTTTGCTATGTTGTAAAAACATGTTTTGTGACTTAGAAGTCTTGGAATTATTGATATCAAGCTCTATTATAGATGAACGGCATTGACAGTTTTCACTTTGAGTGCTGAAGAAATGAAATAAGGCCACCCTAAGCACAGATGAAACAGGTTGAAGGAAGTGTTTTGCTACCACAATTGACTGTTTTCTTTGTGTTGATTTATTGTAGTGCAATAACCCAAAGACCAAAGAGCCCAAGTTAAGTGCAGCAGTGAGGATTGTTCCAGAATGGTCCAAGTACGACAATGAGATCAAGCAGTTTCTCAAACAGGTGAAGGAGCAGGAGGAAATTACTGAGGATAGATCATCATCATCATCACAGCACACAGGTAAGACTTAGTCATCACAAAAATGACTTTTTTTTTTCCAGTAAGCCCAGTTCATAAACATTATCTGTATTTTAACAGGCACTCGGCGTGATGAACTTTAGCACTCGAGTGCTCATGTTTGCACCTATCTTCCTGTGAAACACTGAGGAAATACACACAAGGAAACATTTTAAAGGACTTCATGACATATTTTATGTATATGATTTTGAATGAAGGTTTAGTTTGAATGCTCTCTGACTTCAAGATGTAAACTGTATAAATGACTTTATATAAATAATTTCTGACAAAAAGATTAAAACAATTGCAGTGTTATCTGATATTTTTGGCCAGTTTATGAAATTGCAGTGGAGCTGGTGTATATTCATAAGGGACAATCGTCAATATTGTGTACATTCCTTCAGATAAGATTATAGATCTTTATACTGTTTCACAGTTCATTCCACATGGCCTTTTTTGTAACATAGTTTCAGTAAATATTCTGTCATCTGTCAGTGTTTGCAAGTGAAAGCTATCTGTGGTTGCAAATTGTTGATTTAAAACAAATGTCTCACTAATAAATTCACTTTTAGATTGCGTTGAAAGTCTGAACACTACCAAGTATAGCCCTCTAAGATATTACAGTATTTTCCAGAATAAACCATACAATTGTCAACTATTATTCATTGCTGTCAAAGTCAGCTCTGTAGATCCATTCTCTAATGTACCGGACGGATCCTGTATATTTCTATTACATCATTGACTCTGTACACATTTGTTTCTATGCCTTGATGTTCAAAGATGTGGATTTTCTCAGGAATAAAGTGCTATTTTTATTCTGAAAGGGGATACAAGTCTTTTATGATACTCTGAGTGATTTAAATTCATTGATTTTAACATTAAAAGCATTTAATTGCACAAATATGTTTAATCTAAACGCTGCTATGCTCTTCAGTCATAGTAAAAACAGACCAAAATAAGTCATGTTCATTTAAATAAGGATTCAAATCTCTTTATTTCCCTTATTTACAACATAGTTTGAATCATAGAAAAATAGCATTGTTTTCTATGTACATATTATTCTTGGGAATGAAAAGGTCAGCGCTCACAGACTTCGCTTGTCTATTAAGCTTGCGCTCTGGATTGTAAGATCCCTGAAAGTGCAGGAGCTGCTCCGAAGAATAATGGAAATGGGATCATTTGTGTTTGAAGGCGCTGGTCATGTCCGAGTCGTGCCCATGGGGGGGGGTTCAGAAGGTGCCAGCTCATACAGGCGGACTCCAGCACATATCCAGGCCCTAGGTCTATTCAGCCGAGCCTTAGTTGAAATTGAACTTGAAATTAAAAGGTCCAGAACCGAAAGGATTGAAGTTGTCCCAGCCACCACGGAAGTGGTGGTGGTGATGCCCCCCTCCCTGCTGACTCTCGGGATCCATGGGGTCCTCGCCCTGATCAAACTTACTCCTCATCTCTGCAGAGATGCAGAAAAACTGGACTAAGTTACCACAGAACATGAACTGAGCAACAACAGGGTGAAGAAAAAACAAATGTGGCAGTAAAGTATACCTGGATCGGTGAGAACTTCTTTGGCTTGAGCGATGTCTATGAACTTCTTCTCTGCCTTTTTCTTTTCTTCTGCATCCTGGAAATTGTCTGGATGCCACTGCTGCGCCAGCTTTCTGTATGCTTTCAGGATCTCTTTCTTCTGGGCGGTTCTGCGAGCACAGCAGTTTAAGAAGTGTGTTTACTTCCTTTAGAAGAAGTATTAGGCCTCTGCATTGATTTACAGATGACACTGATTTGCTGTGTGTATTAACTAACCTCTTTACACCCAGGATCTTGTAGTAATCTCTCTTCTGGGACTGTTTGAGGAGCCGCTGTGCTCTTTCCAGACCCTCCTTGATCTGCCGGTCGTTCTCACTATGTTCTTTAGCACTCTCAAAGTCCTTAATGGCTGCAAAAAGAACACAATTCGGTCACTTCACCTCATCATTTTAAAAGCAATCTTAAGGAAAATACTATTAAAAGTAGCCAAGTTCCTATCTTAATAACTCACTCAGTTATTAACAAAATATAAAAACTGTTACAATGGATCAAAAAATGAATGCATATATCCAGATCTACCTTCTTCATACTGGTCGTCCTGGAGGTAGGCCTCTGCTCGGTCTTTTAAAGCATTCACATTCTGAGGGTCTGCTTTCAGAACTTCACTGCACACTGAGATGGCTTTGGGAGTTTGTTGGTCCTGAGGAATGAGATAAAAACAATCACTCATGCAGTGTATGCTTTGGTAGATAGCGACACCTTGTGGTCAAGGAGCTCAGTCTCACCTTTGACAAACAGTGGCACATGCGTTCTTTGGCGTTAAGAATGAACTGAGGAACATTTGGTTCAGTCTTCATGACAGACTCATATTTACTAATGGCATCGCTGAACCTGGGGATTTAGAAAAAACAAAAAAACATTTAATGTCTTTAGATTGGCAATGAGTGTACATTCACTTTAATGGGTTTCAAGAAAACGGATCGTAAGTGGCAGAAAAGAATATTCCATTTCAAATGAAAACTTCACTTTTTATTTATTGAAGAATCCTGGAAAAGAATCCGGAAGTGCAAACTCTGAAGAATTATGAAACTAAAGACTGAAATGGCTGCTGTAAATTCATCATCACGGGAATAAATGACACTTTAAAATGTTAAAATAGAATATAGTTATTTTTAAAATATTTTATAATATTACAGTTTTTACTGTTTTTTTAATTAAATGAATAAATGAAGCCTTGCTGCACATAAAAGACTCATTTCAAAAATTTAAAAAGACCTCAAACTTTTGAATGATAGTTAATTCGAATGTTAATAATTTGAATGTTAATTCTATTCAAATCAATGAATTATATTATATATTTATGGTATCCTGGAATCCCTGTGAGCCTGCATAAGACAAGTTTGAAAAATGAATGGATGTTATATTATATGGAAATATAAAACGACAACAAAAAGTAACATTACTAAAAATAACAGGTAAAAATAAGAAAAATAATCTATAAATCACAATATTATTATTAGAATTATTGTTATATTCTTTACAAAATATAGGAACTTTGGGACATACATTTGCTGCTGGATCAGTTCCTCAGCAGCTTGTATCTGTTTGTTGAGCTTCTTAACTTGCTTGTAGTGGCTGAAGCACTGCTTATGATCCGGGTCCAGTTTCAGACACTCCCTCACCTCACTGCAAAAAAAAAAAAATGATAATAAAAACACACACACACACACACACTATTAGGCATGGTTCCAGCTGCTAAACATTTATTACAAATTCTAAACAACCAGACTGAAAACTGGATGCCACTCACTTTGGACATGGAGCATAGTGTGGCACTTACTTGTACATTTATCTTTGCATACATTTCATTTAATTTCAAATACGATTATTAAAACATAATAGGCAATATAAGTTAAGGTCTATATTGTGCAATACACTAGTAGGCTTAGAATGCTTTTGTAGTATACATGAACTCCAAACTCCCAGACCTTAAGCATTAATGTTATCTTACTTGAGGGACATCTCATGGTCTCCCAGGTTGTAATAGATGGTGCTGAGCTTGTAGAAAGCCTGAGTGTTGTCACTTTTTAGTTTTGAAGCAGCTTTGAGGTCACTGATGGCTTTGCCCATTTCACCCAACTGAATGAAACACTCTGCCCGCATTTCTCTGGAGTCCGCATCCCAAACACACGTCTGAAAAGATGACAAGCAAAGACTTGACAGTGATATTTATAATAATGCCTTGCTATTGGCAGTTAATATGATATTGGTTTTGTTTACGGTTCCTACAAAGCAAACATGATGACATTACTGAATAAAAAGTGCCCTTATTGAGCAGCAGTAATCCCTTTGTGCACCAGGACAAAACCACCTGGATCACTACAGTAAACAGGAACCTCTCGAAGGTCAATTCAAACCTTTGAGTTACTATAGCAGGGTCATTGATTAAGGTCAATCTCATTTTGGTATCACTGCTATACTATTATAGATTTCTTAATATTTCTAATTAGATTCTATTTTTATGTGTTCTATTTTTTTATTGTTATTTACAAAATATAGCAGCTTTGGAACATACTTCTTTGGATCAGTTTTGCAGCGGTGTAAGTTTGTTACTTTAATAGTCACTGCTGTACTAGAATAGCTTCTGTTGATATTTCAAATAAGATTTGATTTTTTTTATTTTCCGTTTACACTTATTTTAAATGAAGGTTTAGTAATTTGTGTTTTTCATTTTTAGTAGCTTTTAAAGATTTTTTTTTTTTTTTTAATATGCATATATAGTTTTTCTTTCTTTTTATTTATTTGTTTAAATTGGTTTAGGTTAAGTTATTTACATTTTACGTAAGTTTAACCCCTTAACTGTAACTCACATTTTTGAACACTGACTTTGTAGTGCACAATCCAAACTTAAATTTGTATAATTCATGAATGAAAATATTTTGTAACATGATATTGATGTACCATTTTCATTTTAAAGGATGAATTTTGAGATTTTAAGTTTTCAGTCGATATATAATTTCTGATGATTTCTAAAATGTGATAGAGAAAAAGGCAACAAAGAAGTCTCTTTTTTTAAACAAAGGTCAAAACTCCAGTTATAATTTAGATTTTTGAGGGTGCACTCTTGTCATAAATTAATCGATTACTTTTCCTAGATAATCTTTAACAAAAAACATTGGTAAATATATTGTAGAAAAGGCCCCAAAGTTATGTTATTGTTGCTATTATTTAGTACAGTTGACCATAACGTGCTTTATGTTTCACTTTACTCCCGTTTATTCAGTGTTTGTAATAGGGTAGCAAAGGCGCGCGCTGGTTTGTATATTATATCTGACGTCACGCAGTAGTATGCAGTACGATAGAGATGGTCAGTCGGTTGTCACGCAGTTAGTATTCAGTATGATAGAGATCATCGGTCGGTAAAATTATAATTGTGAGTGACACTTTCCTCAGCGTGTGCGTGAATGAGAAAAGTAAGTAAATCTGCTGCATTACTCGTGATATTGTATTTCTTGGACAGCTGTTATTTCTGATGTTCGATATGGATGAGAGTTAGGAGTTTAGGGGTCGTTACACGACCGCTGTGTTAATTATATTCACGTTTGTACGTTACTTTCTAGCTTCGGTCCACCTGACTTAGTACGTTGGGTTAAATGGGTCACATCGTGTTCAGACATGTTTATTTTATTCAATACTTGTTGTTATGAATGTTAAGTGCTCTGTGGCTGAGTAAAATATGAAGTGGTGTTAAATATCATTATCTGGACTGCTATTGATGCTTTAAAGTATATCATAGAAGACAGAAAGTTCTATCTACGTTATTGATAACTTAATGCATGGTAGAAAATCTGAGAAGTGTCTGAATCCTTTCTCTCTGCTTACATTTTAGGGTTTAAGAGATATAGTCATATTCTGACTACTGTTTAATTTATGTTTGTAATGTTTATTGAATGAGTGTATGCATATGTTTCCTTTATTCATTTGTATTTGTTCTCTCTTTATAGAAACCACACTAGAAATTACTCTCACCTTTAAACTCACTCATACAAGAAAGAGGAGGAATAAACAGAATAATAAGAATTATCTCTCCGCTCTTCATTTCATACTCTGGAATATTTGGCCTTAAGTGGTGTTCTGGCCGACACACCTGAGTGAACCTGGTGATAAACCCAGAATTAGCACCTTGACTGAGTGTTTAACCATTATCTTCACTTCATTGATGGTCCTTCGAGCCGGATATTACTGGGTTTATGTCAGAGATGGAATTACATCCAGAGTATGATGTTTGTGGTGCACGTCCCAAACGGCACATTCGCCCACCTGTGCGCTATGCAGATTATGAGGTTGATTATAGGGGCTACATCGGTGAGAGGTACAGAGAGGAATTAGAGAGTACTCACCAGGAGGGAAATGCCAGGATGACACCCCTCTCCTCCCCTTATGACTCTTCCCTTCGCCTGCAGAGGCGGGATGCTATTCTTCAGGAGATGGACCTGGGCTATAGGGCGGAGAACCAACAGCCCAGCCAGAAGAATCAGCTAGCCCCCCAGCGGTTTCCAGAGAGAGAGTTTAGGGAACAGCTACGAGATTACTCTACTCCCCTGCCTTCAGTGCTGCACCCCATACATCCACAGGAGGAGAGCCGAGTTGAGTTAGATGACATTCGTCATGAAAGACACCTTCTGCAGCAGACACAGCGGGACATGGCATCAGACTTAGTCGAGCTAAGAGCATTGCGAGCAGACATGAAACAGTTAGTAGATGCTGTTCGCAACATGCAGAGTCCAACCTCTATTCATACCAGAAAGCCAGAGTTAACGGTGATGTCGCCATGGCCACCTGTTGAACGCAAACCTAAAGCTGAGGAAGAGGATGATTGGCCTGCACCACCACCATGGCCAGACCCAGAATTGGACGAGCCTCTCCCTAGTGTCCCACCTATAGCACACTCGCTTATCAGTAGAATAGATGAGGTTCCAAGAATTAAGGAAGAAGCACCACCAGCCCCAGCTCCTAACATGTTTGTGGGCCAGCCACAAGTTAATCACTCAGCACGTGAGGCCCTTCCTACCGCCAGGCCATGGGAGGACACTGCCCGTCATCCACCTCCCTGGTTCAAGCCCATTCAGTTTTTGCCGCAGACACACAGATTACCTTCAGCTGAGCCCAAGTACCCTACTGCTTATGGTGGTCAACGGAGTGAGTTTGGCTCCAACCTAACGCCCCAGCAGCGCCATCCAGGCATGGCATGGACACAGCCCCCGCCTTTTAGCTCACCTCAGGATCGTAACTACAGCATCCCAGAACCAAGTTACCGTGGGCCACGCCCAACAATCCGCAACTTCTCAAGTCGGGACCCAAGTGAGTTCGCGCGGCTCAAGATCTCATTGGAGAACCTCCTACCACATGATGCATCTGAGCTGTTTAAATATCAAGTGTTGGTCGATCACCTGCAACTAGAAGAAGCCAGGTTAATAGCAGATGCTTACCTTAACTCCCCAACACCCTTCTCAGACACAATGGTTGCCCTCAATGACAAGTTCGGCCGGCCACATCAGATAGCGCTGAGGCGTATTGCTGCTGTGATGGACTCACCAGACATAAGGCGGGGAGACTTTGCCGCCTTTGAGAAGTTTGCACTCCAGATACAATCACTGGTGGGGATGCTGAAGACGCTTGGCCACGAGGGTGAAGTGGAACTACAATGTGGCTCACATGTTGCTCGTCTGTTGAGCAAGCTGCCGCCTGAGCAGAGAGCAGAGTTTCGCCGCTGCATGTACCATCAGGGCACACAAACCCACACCTTAACTAATCTTTCAGATTGGTTGAAATACGAGTCTTGGTGCCAGGACTCTGAAGGACAGTTAGCTGTGAGAGGAGCTCGGGAGAAGCCGGTGTCCAGATATGAGGGTAGGAAGGGTAAGCAACCTACTACTGTCCTCCATGGTGTGAAGGACACTGCTAAGAAATCTGAGGCTCCAGTTCCAAGCAGCTCCTTCAAAAGGATCAAGAGCAAGCCATATTGTCCATTCTGCAATAATGAGGAACACTACCTTAGCCAGTGCACAGAGGTATCCAGGCTAACAAAGGATCAGCTGACCGAATGGATAAAAAGTAACAAGAGGTGTTGGCGATGTGCACGGCCACACCAGGCGGCCCAGTGCAACTTAAAAAAACCATGCAGCCTCTGCCAAGGGAAACATCTCCAGGTTCTGCATGAGGTGAATATGAGGTCATCCAAGGAGGCAGCGTCAACACCGGCAGTGAAAAGCCAAGGCACCAGGGGGACAACAGGGGTTCTGTATTTAGACAGACCCACTGAAGGCAGTCGGGTCCTTCTGAAAGTTGTCAAAGTCCGCCTTCACCATGGTGACCAATCAATCAACACCTATGCCATACTTGATGACGGTTCTGAGAGAACTATGCTGTTGTCAGATGCTGCAGAGAAGCTAGGTGTGCAGGGGATTCAAGAGGACCTACCACTACGTACAATTAGAGAGGAAGTGCAGACACTTCGTGGTGCATCAGTGTCGTTCTTTATTTCTTCGCCATTAAACCCAAAGACCAAGTTTAAGATTACAGGTGCATTCACTAGTGATCGTATTGGACTAGCTGCCCATACTTACCCCATGGAGCAACTCCGGAACACCTACAAGCACCTCACTGGCCTTCCCATACGGACTCTTATAAATGTCAAACCCCTGCTTCTCATTGGGAGTGACCATCCCCATCTCGTCACTCCCATTGAACCTGTCAGATTGGGACCTCCAGGTGGGCCTGCTGCCATCCGCACAAGGCTGGGCTGGACTCTGCAGGGCCCATCGAGTGTAGTCCGTCACCACGCCCAATCACAGCAGTGTCTATTTACAACAGTAACACCCCAGGTGAGCGAGCTTATGAAACATGTTGAGAGATTATGGCAGGTCGACATTGTTCCATTCAGAAGCGAGAAACTAGTTACTCGTTCAAGGCAGGACCAAGAGGCCATCAGCATCCTGGAGACCAAAACCATCAGGGTAGAGGTTGATGGCATTCTCCGTTACGCAACCCCACTGCTCCGCCGGAAAGACATGCCGCTCCTTCAGGCTACCAAAGAAGCCGTCATGCCCTGTTTACGAAGTGTAGAGAGGCGACTTGCCAGAGATCCTGCACGAGCAGAAGCCTACAGAGTGGAGATGGAGAAATTAATAAAGGCGGGCTCTGTCATCAAGTGTGGACCGAAAGTTTCAGACAAGGAAGGTTGTGAGGAATGGTATATCCCTCACCATATGGTGAGCCATAATGGCAAGAATAGGCTGGTATTCAACTGCTCCTATCAGTATCGAGGGCAGAACCTCAACGACCATCTACTGCCTGGGCCGACCTTAGGAGCATCACTCCTGGGAGTTCTGCTAAGATTCCGAGAGCATGCAGTTGCAGTTAGCGGAGACATTAGAGGCATGTTCCACCAAGTTCGCCTCCTTCCAGAGGATCGTGCTCTGCTCAGATTTCTTTGGCGCGACATCAGTCAAGAAGGACCTCCTGCAGTGTACGAGTGGCAGGTGCTACCATTTGGTACAACGTGTAGCCCCTGCTGTGCCACATTCGCCTTACAGCGCCATGTCTCTGATAACAGCCAGCCAGATGAAGATGTGAGGATATCAGTTCAGAAATGTTTTTATGTAGATAACTGCCTCCAGAGTGTTCCCACAATTGTGGAAGCGAGGCACCTAGTCAACAAACTACGAGCCATTCTTGCGTCTGCAGGCTTCGATCTACGTCAGTGGGCCAGCAATGAACCAAGTGTAATAAGTCACCTACCAGAAGAGAGCTGCTCTGCTAGTGTTGAGTTGTGGCTGGCTCAGAACAAGATCGATACCCCAGAATCTACTCTAGGGCTAAGCTGGCTCTTCCACACGGATGTTCTTGGTTACAAGCATCGCCATGTGGAGTACGGTGTCCCCACGATGCGTAATATCTACAAGGTGCTGGCGAGTCAGTACGATCCACTCGGCTTCATCCTACCCTACACCACCAGGGCTAAGATAATCGTCCGACACCTTTGGGACAAACACAGGGGATGGGATGATCCACTATTACCGCAGGAGCTTCTGCAGCAATGGAAAGACTGGGAAGAAGAACTACAAGTATTACCTCAAGTCACCCTGCCCCGACCGTACTTGTCAAAGTCTGTGGACATCTCCGGTCTTCAGAGAGAGGTGCATGTATTTTGTGACGCCTCAGAAGAGGCGTATGGTTCAGTGGCGTACCTCCGGACCACTGACCAACATGGTGAAGTGTATCTGTCATTCCTGATGGCCCGTTCCAGAGTCGCTCCTAAGCAATTTCACTCTATGCCCCGATTAGAACTCTGTGCTGCCCTTACTGGTGCACAGCTCTCTCAGGTGCTGAAGAGGGAGTTTACCATCCACATTGATCGGACAACCCTTTGGTCAGATTCCACAACGGTGCTGACATGGCTGAGGTCTGAATCCTGTCGGTTTAAGGTCTTTGTGGGCACCCGCGTGGCCGAGATACAGGAGCTGACTGACGGGCATGCCTGGAGATATGTTGATACCGCAAGAAACCCTGCGGATGACGTAACACGCGGAAAGAAGCTGCGAGAGCTTATTCAACCAAATAGATGGAGCCTGGGACCAGCCTTCCTCCTGAACAGTCCAGCCTCATGGCCAGAGGACCCCACTGTTGACCAAACAGAAGATACCTCAGAGCTACGCAAACCTATCTTCTGTGGGGTCGCCGCCGTTGCATCAAGCCAGTCAACTTCAGAACTGGGCCAATACAGCTCGTGGAAGGAGTTGTTGGAAGGGACAGTGCAGGAGCTGCATGGGGCGGCCAACTCTAATGATAAGCCCACAGCTGAAGACTACCGACAGGCTGAACAGTTAATATTTCAGAGGGCTCAGAGGGATAGTTTTCAGCAGGAGTACCACCTTCTGAAAGCTGGTAAACCTGTCCCCAGCTACAGTCGACTTCGCATGCTGTCTCCAGAGCTGGATGAAAAGGGAGAGCTCATTCGTGTTGGAGGACGACTCCGTCGAGCAGAAGGTCTAGAACTGACCACTCTTCATCCAGTCATCTTGGACCCAGGTCATCGAGTAACTACGCTCTTGATTCAAGACTTTGATAACCGCCTCAACCACCCAGGACCAGAGCGGGTATTCGCCGAGCTTCGACGCTCCTTCTGGATCCTGCGAGGACGTGAGGCTATCCGGCGCTACCAGTATAGTTGCGCTGACTGTAGACGATGGAGGGCAAAACCTGCAGTGCCGAAGATGGCAGACCTGCCATCAGCCCGTCTGCGCCTTTTCAAGCCTGCTTTCTATTCTACGGGGATGGACTGTTTTGGGCCATTTGAGATCAAAGTGGGCCGGCGCCGGGAGAAGAGATGGGGGATCATTTTCAAGTGCCTCACAACTAGGGCGGTGCACTTGGACCTCCTTACTGCTATTGATACGGATGCTTTTCTGATGTCCCTTCGTCGGTTCATTGCCCGTAGAGGAACGCCTGCAGAGCTGTTCTCCGATCAGGGGACAAATTTCAAGGGAGGTGAGCGGGAACTCCGTGAAACTTTCACTGAAATGTCTAAAGAACTACGACATCTCCTTGCACCACAGAAGATCTCCTTCCGCTTTAACCCCCCAGCAGCTCCCCATTTCGGAGGGGTGTGGGAGAGGGAGATACGCTCAGTTAAGAGCGCACTCTATGCCACAGTCGGTGCTCAGCCTGTTCCAGAAGAAGTGCTTCGGACCGTACTTACTGAGGTGGAAGGGATCCTTAACAGTAAACCCTTGGGTTATGTGTCTTCAGATGCCAGTGACCCAGATCCAGTGACTCCCAGTGTTCTTCTCATGGGGCGGCCTGATGGTTCGCTACCTCAGGTAGTCTACCCCGAAAGTGAGCTCATCTGTCGCCGGCGTTGGAAGCACTCCCAAATCTTGGCTGATCACTTCTGGGCCCGTTTCATCCGACTCTATTTGCCGAGTCTACAAGCTCGCCAGAAGTGGCAGGCTACACCAGCTGATATTGCAGGGGACTGTGTAGTGATGATCGTTGATCCGCATCTTCCGAGGGCCCTCTGGCCCATTGGAAAAGTAGTCAAGACTCATCCCAGCCCTGACGGGCACATCAGGTCCGCTGATGTAAAGGTGAAGGAGAGAATCTACACCCGGCCAGTTGCCAGGCTGGTTGTTCTCCCTGCACTTCCTTCTGGTGAAGATGGAGATGGTTTCACTCCTGCCACTACACCCCAGCCATAGAACTTTGTTGCCTTTAGTGATGAGCAAATGTATTACATACATTTGGGGGCGGCTGTAGAAAAGGCCCCAAAGTTATGTTATTGTTGCTATTATTTAGTACAGTTGACCATAACGTGCTTTATGTTTCACTTTACTCCCGTTTATTCAGTGTTTGTAATAGGGTAGCAAAGGCGCGCGCTGGTTTGTATATTATATCTGACGTCACGCAGTAGTATGCAGTACGATAGAGATGGTCAGTCGGTTGTCACGCAGTTAGTATTCAGTATGATAGAGATCATCGGTCGGTAAAATTATAATTGTGAGTGACACTTTCCTCAGCGTGTGCGTGAATGAGAAAAGTAAGTAAATCTGCTGCATTACTCGTGATATTGTATTTCTTGGACAGCTGTTATTTCTGATGTTCGATATGGATGAGAGTTAGGAGTTTAGGGGTCGTTACACGACCGCTGTGTTAATTATATTCACGTTTGTACGTTACTTTCTAGCTTCGGTCCACCTGACTTAGTACGTTGGGTTAAATGGGTCACATCGTGTTCAGACATGTTTATTTTATTCAATACTTGTTGTTATGAATGTTAAGTGCTCTGTGGCTGAGTAAAATATGAAGTGGTGTTAAATATCATTATCTGGACTGCTATTGATGCTTTAAAGTATATCATAGAAGACAGAAAGTTCTATCTACGTTATTGATAACTTAATGCATGGTAGAAAATCTGAGAAGTGTCTGAATCCTTTCTCTCTGCTTACATTTTAGGGTTTAAGAGATATAGTCATATTCTGACTACTGTTTAATTTATGTTTGTAATGTTTATTGAATGAGTGTATGCATATGTTTCCTTTATTCATTTGTATTTGTTCTCTCTTTATAGAAACCACACTAGAAATTACTCTCACCTTTAAACTCACTCATACAAGAAAGAGGAGGAATAAACAGAATAATAAGAATTATCTCTCCGCTCTTCATTTCATACTCTGGAATATTTGGCCTTAAGTGGTGTTCTGGCCGACACACCTGAGTGAACCTGGTGATAAACCCAGAATTAGCACCTTGACTGAGTGTTTAACCATTATCTTCACTTCATATATATTTGGGAGTCTTAGACCTTTCCAACGATATATAATTTGTCAAGATTAGATTAGATTTAATTGTAATATAGTGAAGTAAATGTAGGCGTCCCACAGGGGGGACGGGGTGACAGTTAACAGGTTTTTCTAAAAACAAAAATACATTATTTTCTTGGCTATAGCTCTAGGTATGGTTCATGATAATAACCCTGCTCCAGGTTAACTCACATCAATGATAATGTCGAGGTGCGGTACAGCAGAGCTGTAGTCTCTGCGGTTGAAATCGCTCTGAGCCTGGCCCACCAGTCTCTGAATTTCATCAGATTTCTTCAGCTGGCTCTGTGCCTCCTGCTCTTCCCTGCTGCTTGGGTTTGATTTGAGCTAAAAGGCAAAAAAAAAACTATCACACTTAAGAAAATGAACAGATAGCAAGTGTCAGAACAGCAGAACATTTCAATTGTGCAGGTTAAACGAAGCCTTTGGAGTAATGACAAGAAATATTCCCCACTGACTCACCCAACTAAGAATACTCTGGAGAAGGATGAGGGCACTTCAGGGAGACTTAATGAAATATTGTTTCCTCATAGGTATTACAATAGAAATGTTAACGTGAGATAGAATGTATTGTCATTTTCTCCAGAAGATCAACTTGAGGCCAATACCAACAGCTTGTATTTTAGTATTAAGTTCAACCGATACTAACCTTGTCTGAAATATTTATTTTTAAAGAACGACTTTTACTGCAGTTTTAATACGCTACAGAAAAATTTCAGAAATCAATTTACATCCGGGTGTTATTATACACGATGGCAGGTAATGATCAACCATTGTCCAACTGGTGCATCTCTAATGCTAATCAAATCCCACACACCACTTTTTTGAAATCACTTTCGGCTTCATCAAGTTTGCCGTGTTTCAGCAGTAGGTTTCCTCTCTGAAGCCTCGCCTGTGGATTAAGAAGAAACACTGGTTACACAGGTTTTGGTAAGTCATATAAAAAAAAAAAAAATGTTGTACATATTTTAGAGTGTGAAATGATTCTGGGAACCCACCGATGTGAAGTCCGGTTTAAGTTCGATGACTTTGCTCAGGTCTGGTAATGCAGATTTTGACTTTCCCATGGCAAGGTACACAGTTGCTCTCCTATAGTACACCATGTAATTTTTGGGGTCACCATCTGATAATTAAAAAAGAAGAAGAATAATATTTTAGATCAATTACTAAAAAAATAAAAGAGTGTGTGATGCACGTGTGCATATATACACATATACATACATACACACACTTTCATTTTATGATCAAAACTAGACACGTTGCTTAAATAGAAAACTTTACTGTGTGGGAAAAGAATGCATTTTACACAAGATTATTTAAGTTCTCAAGTAAACAGGTTCAGTACTCACCAACAGCAGCGTGGAAGTGAGAGAGAGCATCTGCCAGCTGTCCTGCAGCCAGAAGCTTCTTCCCCATCTCCAGATGATTCTCAACACCACCATCCTTCCCACCTTTAACTCCTGCAGCACACGTGAAAGGAAAATACGTTTTAATCTAGATGAACCACATAGCACAATAAGGTATACATGCAATATCTGAACCATGTGTTCAGTAGTAAAGCAAATTAGTGTACAGTTAGTATGGCAATAGTACGCCTCAAACGTGTTCACTAGCGTCTACAATAGTCAGGAAGACTAGATTAGTAAACATTAAAGTGAAGTCAAACAGTGACAGACGACATACATTGTTGCAAACGGAATAACAGTATTCCTTTAGAGCAGTAAAATAGAAAAGAACAATGCTATAGACAAGATAACAACACAAAACCTAAATTATAACCCCATCATTAAGGCATTTAAAGCATGCTTGAAAGGTAACTGGATCCTCATCAGCGTGATTTGGACTCCATATGTAGTTCGTGAGTAACGTGTAGACATCTAAACCGCTGTGATTTTTCATCTCTTATTGACTGTTCTTTGAGTTAATTTATAAAAACAAACTCACTTTCTCTAAAGAAATGCCATGAAGATGAACAAATAAAAAAACTGGTTAAAATCCTTTCCTAAACAATAGAACTGACCACTTACCTTCGTATCGAAGATCGATTAAAACTAGTAAAAAGGGAACGTAGTTTAATAGTTTGTGCGCCACTGAACTTATGGCAACCATATTTACTTTGTCTCTCCTCCGTCAAATCACTGAATTAACATACAAAGATCCTTCAGACGCGCTGGACATTCGCATTGCTGTCAGGCCAACGGACATCATGCCCACTGGTCGTGGGGCACGCTGATTGGCTGATATTTCTCTAAACCCCGCCCATCGCGCCCGGTTAAACGGAGACAAGCCACGGCATCATTATTTTGGTTCTGTTTGCGCTTGCGCGGCAGTGAGCCAGCGTGCACGCTGTTGTAGACATGTGACTTCAATATGTAATGTACATTAATGATGTAGAACTGTATATTTCGCCTTCGTCAGATATTTTCTTTCTGACGTCTGTGACTGGCTACATTTAGGAACGTCTTCTCAGCTTGATTCTTCAGATAAACTGTGGAAGAAAAGTGCATAATTATAGGTTATTGTGATTAATATAAACGTCTTATTTCAAACTAAATTTCTCTTCTATATAATTTCTACCGTTCGGCCAGCTGTACCAGTGCGTCCAAGCCTGTGATGTTGTATGTGTTATGTAAAGAAAATCGGGAAGAATCTTTGTTGATGTACTTTTCTCTGGAGAAATCAAATGCAAAGAGGCAAGCACACTAAGCATCAAAAGAAGACAGCATTGCTGAAGTGATAACTGGTCAAATGCATAATTTATTTATCTTTTAAACCAAAATGTAATGACAGCATTTTATCAGTCTCATCATTAAATTAAAATTCAAGTACATTTATACATTTAGCAGATGCTTGTTGTATCCAAAGCGGCTTGCAGTGCATTCAGGCTAACTTTTTTTTTTTTTTACCTAACGTGTTCCTTTGGGAATCGAACCCACAACCTCGCGCTTTCATCATGCCATTAATTGACTGAAAAAACACTTTCCCTTTTATGTGACGTGATTCATGCTATAAAAGGATGATAACCATGAACTTTTCACAGACACCACCATCATCTTGTGATCAGGGAATTCCTGGTAATATTACTTTGATATTTGTTGCACTCTGAAATCACTGGCATTGTTTGTGGACCTTTTCAGAGCTTTTCAAAACATAAATAGTTTGACCATGTTTATGGAGCTTACCACAAAAGCTTTTCCAGTTTAATTATTTAGAGTCTTGTAATTGAAATAAACAACTCTCTAAAGTGATGTTTTGCTAGTTTATTTATTTTGATCTTCATCTTCAATGGTTTAAGTGGATATACAGTCTAATTCCAGTCTAGATCATGTCCAGCTCATATGTGAATTTTCACTTGAATAATAAAGGCTTGTATTAAACAACTGTGTGATATTATCAGACACCATCAGTCAGAAATGAATCAGCATGGTTTTTTGTGTTTCTTTTCATAATAAAATGAATTATTATTATTACAGTGCCATCTTCCGATACTTTGTGTGACCATGACACAATTCAACATCACCAGCACGGTTTACTCTAGAGCGGAGCATGCAGAATCCGTTTTTTTCTGGATTTTATGTATCATTGAGATTCCAGTTGTCCCCTTGACCATGTTTGCGTTGTGTTTTCTCATAAAATCTAAAAGTGCTGCTTCAGTTTATGTGATACATTTGATTCTTTCTGTTACAGATAATTCTTGTTGATATCAACAACCTAATGGGAACCTAGTAAATCAAATCATATGTGACCCAGGACCATAAAACCATTCTGAAGTGTATATATATATATATATATATATATATATATATATATATATATATATATATATATTTTTTTTTTTTTTATTTATACATCATCTGAAAGCTGAATAAATACGTTTTCCATTGATGTATGGTTTATTAGGATAGGACCATATTGAAATATATTTTTATATTTCTTAAATTTCATGGCCTGTCCTAATGTATAGCGTATTTTACCCCCATCCATGAATCCTCCTGTGTTTTGTTGGTACCTGGAAGGGCCTCTCTCACTCAACATCGCTCACTTCTCATTAATGCAAATTCATTTTGGGCATTCTTTATCTTGTGCTGCTGAATTACACCTTTCTCATTCTCCCCAATGCAATTAAAGTTTTTATTTAAGTCTTTGGATTTTCCAACTTTTTTTTACTGTCTCTGGTATCTAAAACCATTTTTTGACTGTTTATTGTTCGTGAGAAGTGACATTGATGATATACTGGCATTTCTTTACTGCTGTACTGGCTCTAACAGATGTCAGAATACAGCACAACACACAACCAGTACCAGCACTCATCATCATAATTTGCAATAACTAACAAGTAAAGCCATTTTTATTTATATGCAGTAGCACTTTATCAGAAGTTTCAGTATTTATACTGTAGTACCAAATCAGCAGTAAAAGTGTCATTATTCAGCTCAGTTTAGTTCACTGTTAAATTCATATGTTCAGTGTCAATGTTGCAAAGTTTGTAAGCTATTGAACTTCAACTTGAGCATGCAGAAGACAATAGTGGCATTTTCAGCCACTTCAGTTCAGCCAAGTCAATTCAGTTATGAAGTTAATCAGTTATGAAACAAAAAAGAAGCTGTCCCTGTGTTTGGCCGTTCTGGTGCTCAGAGCTCTGTAGCGTCGACCAGATGGCAACAGTTCAAAGAGAGAGTGTGCTGGGTGTGAGAGGTCCAGAGTTCTATTCCAACAGCTGTTCTATCTTAAATTATTTACTTTGTGTAAAATAAAGAAATAAATAAAAGCTTGATATTATTGGTCTATTTGGCGAGTGCAGCAGTGAGGTTCTAGAACTTTTAACCACCATAGCTTACTGTTTAGCATACTGTACAAAAAAATAAGTTTCTACAATATATTTAGTAGTAGATTATAACTGTCAGTTAATGTACATAATGTACATACTAATAAAAAATTAATTAAAATGTAAAGCCTGAATGCAATGTGAGTTGCTTTGGATAAAAGCATCTGCTAAATTCATAAATGTAAATGTTACATGGCAGAAATGTTCAGAAAAAAAACAATTAAAGACGTAATAAAAAAAACTATGAACACTATTAACAGCAATTATTATATGGTATGTTGCAATCAAACTTATGGCAATTTTTGTTAGTTCTGCATGTTGTTTTAGGGTTGGCATCATCTGAGGTCTGAGGAGGGGGTGACATCATATCTTCTCAGACGTTTACTATGCTCTGTGAAGAAACATCAAATGCCTAGAAAATGCAAACTGGTGCAGCAGTAGAGTGGGGGCTTGTTAATGTCTGTGGATTGAATGGGTTTTACTGGCAGACTAATTGGGGTGGGTCTGAAAAGAAACTCCATTATGGGTTCACTCACTTCACTCTCCCACTGCTCAACTCTCAACTTCTTCTATGGGGCTTGGATCCACATGGAGACCTCCGCAAACTTACGAGGACACATAATGACTTAAAATCTTTTCTTTTCTTTTCATATGGAATCTTTATGTAAAAAAAAAAAACTGATATTTAAACAATTATTCCATTATTATTATTATCCCAAAACAATTATTTACACTGTTGATTAACAACAAACTTAATAACAATATTAGAAATACTATCCATAAAAATATCCATTGATGATGTGTCTTATGAACATGGACTAATGAGATCATAAATGTGCAGCCCACAATGTAATCAATTAATTGCATGCTTTTAAGACTTTTTAACAGGCTTTCAGTTTGTTAATGGGGAAAATGGATTATTATTGCAGAGACCAAATCAATTTATACACTGACAGTTGAGTAAAAACACTATGTGGTTTTTGCTCAGCACCCAGGGAAAATATTGGAGCTTCTCAGAAGGTCGTTTAAACTTAGTGTATATGTCATACTCTTCAGAACATCATCATCAACTGATGAGCAACATCTTCAGTGTGTGGATCTATACAGTCGGATTGTAGGTAAGAGAAAGTCTTCTCATATGTTTGAAAATGCCATGTCTATATTGTTTTATATATATATATATATATATATATATATATATATATATATATATATATATATATATATATATATATATATATATATATACAGTATATACAGTATATACAGTATATTGAGTTACAATTTCTACAAACACTGCATGCCTTTTTGTGGATGTGGAAGGAAAAAAACTGTTTTCAATGTAATTTCTCATTTAGTCTCATCATGACAGTTTATTTAATACAATACATTTGTTGTTTTTTTCTGATCTGGTAAAGAGTAGCCTATTATTATATGTTCACCTATCCAAAATAAGGATATTACTTGATTAGTGCAGATCAGTGCTGCTTGCACATGGTTATCTGTTTTTGTTTGTTTGTTTGTTTTTGTTTTTAATAGTAGTAAATCCCAATTTTATTATTTCTACCCATATTGCTACCCATAGTCACAAGTTTCAGTTTTATTTTAACAATTCCTATCTTGACAATAAACATCTATATAAAATGTTTCTGGGAAATAAACTCTCCAGATCTGCCTATTCAGTTCAAGTTGGAGTTTGAGAAGGAATTTAAATTAAATAATTTTTCAGCTAAAGCTTTCAGAAAGCAAGTTAACAATAGATCAACGAAAGACTGGGGGGGGGGGGTGATAAACTAGCTAGTTTAACTATTAGTGCCAACTATTAATGCTATTTTTTTTTTCTAGAAATCTGTACACAGTAAATTAATCTCAGGTTTGTTGTTATTTCAGTGCTAATTTCCAAGACTTTCTGAGACCATGATGCTACTCAACAACAGCTCTAATGGGTCCAACGAGTCACATAACATGAACAAAACATATAAAATAGAAAATGGTGAAGCAGTGTTTATCTGGATTGTGAGCCTCTTTGAGATTCCAGTCATCTGCTTGACCCTGTGTGCATTGTGTTTTCTCATCAAGTCTCATCATGCTGCTTCGGTTTATGTGATACATTTGATTTTTTCTGATCTCTTGCAGATTGGTTTTATAATTGTATTAACAACCGACTTAGCGAGGGTTACATTGTGGAGTCCATATAAGTATTGTTTGATTGTGGGCTTGTTTTTCATGGCATTAATTGCTATTGAAAGATACATTTTAGTTTCCCACCCTCACTGGTACAGATCTCACAATTCAGTAAAAATGTCCTGTTTTATTTCTTTTATCATCTGGTTAATGCCTTTGACCTTCATAAAAATTCAAGTTCCAGGGATGTTTAGCCTGTTATCACAAAGTCTGGCATCTTTTATTCCTTACTCAGTAATCCTCATGTGTTTTGTTGGTACTTGGAGGGGTCTCTCTCATGCAATATCACTTACTTCTCATAAGCGGAAATTAATTTTGGGTAGTCTGTCTCTTGTGCTGCTGAATTACACATTACTCATCCTTCCCCTCTCAATTACAAGTTTGTTTTTAGAGTCTTTAGAGCCTCTAACTCCTACTTCTGAGAATGTTTATATTTTTTGTCACTGTCTCTTGTATCTTAACCCACTCGCTGACTGTTTATTGTACTTGTTCATGAGGAGAGATGCTGACAACATAATGAAGTCTCTTTTCTGCTGTTGCAGTTCACCTCAATCCATAACAAGCGGTACTAACTCTCATGCAATGACATCATAATGTTCAGAATCATAAAAGTGTCTATATATTTTAAATTTGAAGTGTTTATTATTTATTTTCAAAAAAGAAATCTACACTTTATTTTCATGTGTATTTGCATGCTTAGGGCCAAAAGTTTTGGCAGTGACATAAATGTATTGTTTTTTTGTTGCTTAAGCTGTTGTAGTGTTCATTCACACTGTTTCCAGATTGTTGTGTAGAATGATCTGATGCATTTTAAACACACACACACACACACACACACATACACACACAAAATACACTTTTTTTATCCTGATACAAAATGACCAGCTAAGATTAACTGACTAATCATAACAGCAGCACATGTGGAAGTGTGAATGAATACTAGTGAGGTGAAATCATTATCATAATAATTAGACTGTAAGAGCAGACTGATTGCTATAAAAGGAAGGAAGAAGCGTTTCCAATCATTTTGTTCTTGTTAGCAATGGTTACCTTCAAAGAAACGTGCAGCCATCATCGCTTTGCATCAGTTTGGCCTCACATGCAAGGAAACTGCTACGAAGAATATTGTACCTGAAAGAACCATTTACTGGATCAAGATCTTCGGGGAGAGAGGTTCAACTGCAGTGAAGAAGTCTTCAGGACGTCCCAGAGTGTCCAGCGTCTCCTCCTGAGGAGTCAGCTAGAGAATCGTGTCTCCAGCAGTGCAGGGCTTGCTCAGGAACGGCAGCAGGTCGGTGTGAGAGCATCTGCAGATACAGTGAGATCAAGACTTTTGGACAACGGCCTGGTGTCAAGAAGGGCTTCAAAGGAGCCACTTCACTCCAAGAAAAACATCAAGGACAGACTATAATTCTGCAGGAAGTACAAGGATTGGACAGCAGAAGACTGGTGTAAACTTATTTTCTTTCATGAAGCTCCCTTCTAACTGTTTGGGACATCTGGAAAATCGGTTGTTCGGATTGAAAGGAATTTATTGTTGTGAAGCATGCAGAACAAACTGTTTTAGAGAATTTCTTGTAATTCATAAGATAATCGTACACAGTTTATGAGCCTGTTAAATGAATTGAACATGCTTCATTCCTATGGCCCTATCAATAAAACTCCACACACATCTGTGGTGTCTGAACAAAGTCATTTCACTAATGTACACTAAGTAGATCATATTTATTAGAAGAAATTATATTTTAAACATGTGTTAAGATGTTTAGAGTTTTCAGTAACATGTTCTTTTGGTTTCCAGATGTGATATTTCTAAAAAAGTAATGGTGATATTTTTGTCATCCACATGTTCATGTTTCCAACTTGAACTTGTCATTTATAACACCTAAAGTAATGAAGACCATCACCAGCAGCAGCCAGTGAACCAGGACAGTGACTACACGCATGGTTAAAGCTGTGTGGCTTTCTGGAGTTGTTCTGTTATTTGTTGTTGTCCAGTCACGTTAGCATTTTGAGTCAGTTAAAAACACGTCAAAAACTAAATATCAGTAGTACACAGACTGGATTCTATATGGGACTAATAACTCCTGATTACTTATTAATTGATCATTTACTGTTGTGTAGCTGCAATTTTGAAATGCCTGGGTTATTGATTATTTTTGTGGGCAGTGAAAGCTTCTATGGTTTGCAAATTTTCTGTAGTAAAACTGGGAACCTAATGGAAATGCATTTGCAAATGACCTCAAGTCAAGGAAGTGACCATTGGTAAACCAGCTTTTTAATTTTTTTATTTTCATATAAAATATAATGGATTATAATTGCCCGAGCTGGTAGTAGAGCTGGTTAGAAGCCTTTTAAAATGAACCCTTCAGACGTATGAACACGGTAGGCTAGTAATGTGCCATTTATCAGTGGCAAGTGGTCACTTAACCAGCTATTCAGTTTAATTTATTACTTTTACATTTAACAGACTCTTTTATCCAAAGTGTTTTAAAAAATAAGTACAACAGAAGCAATCAAACCAAAAAAAAGCAATGCAAGTGCTGTGAGAACTCCTGGTTAATCTAACACAATAACAAGTTTTTTTGTTTTTTTTTAAGTTAGCGGGTTATTTTTTTATAATAAATAATAAAAAAATAATAGAGAACATTTGCGTCAGAAGGTTTTTTTTATTTAAAAAAAATACATAACGGCAAATGAGAAACCGCATGGCAGGCATCGATTTAAAAGTAGTGCTGTTGCCAGGAATAGCCGTTAGGTGGCAGTGTCTTCACACACACACCTTCACACACACACACACACACACACACACACGTTTACAGTCTGGTTTACTGTCTTTGTGGGAACTGTCCATACGCGTAATGATAAACTGTACAAGCCGTGTATTATCTCGCCCTACACCAACCCTAAAACTAAACCTAATCCTTACATAAAGCTTTATGCAATTGTACATTCTCAAAAAAATAAAAACAATAATAAATAAATAAATAAACTCATTCTGTATGATTTATAAGCTTGTTTCTTCACGGGGACCTTAATTTAGGTCACCAAGGTTTCCCTGAAACACACACACACACACACACACTAGCCAAAACATTTATTGTTTTGCATTTCATAATTATTTTACAGTGAAAGATGACTAGTCAAGTCTAATGTATTTTTATTGCTGTATTGTATCCAAAGCTTACAGAAAGCTTGCTGTTATGTCTCTTAAGAGACTTAAATATTTTTTAATGCTGGCTGATGTTCTATTTCCTCAAAAATCCCCAATCGCTCATCTCAAAACCCACAGGACGTTCCTGAAGGAACACATGACGAATTATTTCCGGGATGGCCTACAAATTGACGTCACGACTGAACAGTACTATTTCCGCCACATATAAAGAGTCGGAAGTTGAACTCCATCACACACATGAAACGGTGGTAGTAAGTTCTTCAGCGGTCTGTCAACAAAATATATGACAATGTCTGCATGTGCACTGAGAGTGTTTCTCCAGCGAGCGTCTGTGATGCGTAACGCGGCGCATCAAACATTCAGTCACGCGAGAGCGTTTCCTCAACGCGTGACCGCGAGCAGACGAATAAACACATCAACTTCACTAAGGTAAGAAACTATCTTTTTAAAAGTATCGAGTCCTGAAGACTTATCCATATTAACAATTTTGTCTGCAGCGATGTGGTGATGTAATGTCCTCAAAAGTGTGTCTTACATAAAATACTTCACCTAGCTAGATTAACAGTTAGATAACAAAATGTCAAAACGAGTAGTTTTTTAAATAGACAGTTCTTTAGCGTTTCCGTCAAACAAAAGATTGCTTATGTTTCTTAGGGTTCACATAATAATACAATATATATAATGTTGAAAATGCAATGGTTGTGAAATTTTGTCAGATGTCACATATTCATACATTGACTAAAATGACCTTGAGATCTGTAGGGTAAGTCATTAAAACATGGGTCAGATAAGTTCTGTGTGATCTAACATAATGTGCTTCCACAGTCCAACATTGACACATGGTTTGATCTTTTATCTTTAATACAATGACATACATTTGTGGCTTAAGTCTGCAACTATTCTTGGGCTTACTGTATTTCCAGTTGTGTAATAGGTTGAACACTTTGGTTATCCGTTTTGTTGTAGGTGTTTTTTTTTTTTTTTTTGTGGGTCAAGGCTATTGGGTTACATGTGCATTGTGTAATAATTTGTTCCTCTTTATTTTATGTTATCTGTCTTTATCTCATTTTTATCTTTGGGTCTATGTCTGGTGACTAAGACTGTGACTATTGTTATGGTTGATGCACTGATAGCTGAAGCTTCCTCAAGTTTATTTTGCATACACACAAGCCAAACCTCTGGAGTACTTGATCTGCATGGTCAAATTTACATCGAGTTGTCAAATATTTCCAAATCTTGACATTTGTTCAGGGCATAGCTACATGCTATTATACAAGCAACTGCATTCATAGTTCATAATGATAATGAAATATAATAATAATAATAATAATAATAATAATAATAATAATAATAATAATGGTTATATTAAGTACATTTATAATATGTGACCCTGGACCACAAAACCAGTCATTAGGGTCACATTTCTGAAATTGAGATAAATGCATCAAGTAAATAAGTAATGAGAAAATAAGCTTTCCATTGATGTATGGTTAGTCATGATGGGACAGTATCCGGCTGAGATGCAACTATTTGAAAATCTGGAATCTGAGGGTGCAAAAAAATCTTCCTTTAAAGTCCAAAAGAACGTCCTTCGCAATGCATATTACTAATCAAAAATAAAGTTTTGATATATTTATGTAAGGAAATTAGCTAAATATCTTCATGGACATGATCTTTACTTAATATCCTAAAGATATTTGGCATGAAAAAATTATAATTTTTCCCCAAACAATGTATTATTGGCTATTGCTACAAATATACCTGTGCTGCTCATGACTGGTTTTGTGCTCTAGGGTCGCATATATTACAAGTATTACTGTTGAGTATAGTGGACTTCTTTCAAAAAATCGGACCAGTACTTGCATGACTAGTGTGTTACACTGTAGTCTCTCTCTCTCATTATATACAAATCCAAGTGATTTTTTAATGATGGCTGATTGTAATAAAGTGGCCTAAAAAGGATGTCTGTATTAGTTCAAAAGGTAGTACTGTATATTGGCAAAATAAACACATTTTATATATACAATATCATCTTTTGCCTACTGAAGAACACTTTACCTAAATCCTCTCAATGCTCCCTCTTTGTGTTTAAGCCTCCATGCATAAATAGTCTTTTCTCAGGAGGATTTTACTACAGCTTTGAATTCATGCTCAGGATATTGTTGTAGTTGTGTATTGAACTGTACTGTAAATGATTACTCATTCTTCCATTCAGCACAGAAGCTAGCTTTTACTTAAAAGTTCCTGAAAATGAAAAACAGAGGTATGTCAGGAAACTCTGAATGAAATGGGATAAAACTGTGAAACAACATTTCAAGGGAAGTCCCTTGGCTTCTTAAACAATGGTCTGATTAACAACAACAACGAGGTTTAGCCAACGTTTTCGGCAAAAGGTGATTAAGGATACAACAGATCATTGTTCTAGGTTTTTCATACAGCACTTATGATGATGGCTTCATCTTTGCACTCTAAGTCTTAAAAATGTCTCTGTGCAGGGCTGAGGAGAAGGTGACGGTTCACTTTCTGAATCGAGATGGAAAAAGGATCACGGCGAAAGCTTTAACTGGAGAATCACTACTCGATGTGGTTGTTAACAATGATCTAGATATTGATGGATTTGGTAAGTGATTTAAAAATATTGTACATAGTGTAAAAATGTAAGTTTTATTTGTTCAGGCAACTATAAATGTTTTCCTTCACACACTATAAAGAGTAAAAACATGCCGTTTCTTCCTGCTCTGATCCTTAATATGGCATTGTCACCTATTGTCACACATTTTTAGACTACCTGACAAACATTTTTTCCAGTGCATATTGTGTACCATCTATGAACACTGCAATTTGACTCAAAAAAAAAAGCAAAGGTAAACATATGTGAGTGCTATAGAAAGGCAAAAATGAGTTGGTCATCGTGAACAGACCAAAGCTTTACAGGACTTTAGTATGTAATCCAAAGGTAAAGCTAGAGATATATTTGAATGCTTATCATGGTAATGTAAGTGACTTTGAGACTTACTAGCTTGTTGCAGGCTAATGTTTTTGTGTGTCTCTTGGGTTGTTGAACTAGGTGCATGTGAGGGAACTTTGGCCTGCTCTACGTGCCACCTTATTTTCGAGGAGGCCGTTTATAAGAAGCTTGGAGCTGTTTCTGACGAGGAAATGGACATGCTGGACTTGGCTTATGGGCTTACAGACACGTGAGTGGACAGATCACTCAACAATAGGAGATCATTTTAATATTGTCTTCAAAGGCCATGCAACAGCTGTGGATATCAATAAATAACATAATATTGATGTTTAAATACACTTTCCTAATCTATGTATGCAGAGACAACAATTAGTAAGCCATTCATAGTTTGATTCCCCTGTAAATGTAAACACTGTAGCTCAATATCACTGCTCTGTTTGTTTAAGCATTGTGACCAGCCCATAACTGTAACATTGGCCCAGCCAGTGGAGTGAGTTAGAGGCAGAGTTACCGTACTTTCCGCACTATAAGGCGCACTTAAAAGCCTTGAATTTTCTCAAAAAACGTCAGTGCACCTTATAATCAGGAGTGCCTTATATATGGATCAAGGCGCTCTGTCAAAATGTTTACATTCCCTTTAGCACAGCTCCATCTAGTGGATGCATAACGCAAACCCAGTCAAACATTTGACTGCAGTATCTTCTATAATCCGGTGCGCCCTATAAATGAAAACAGTTCTAAAATAGGCCATTCATTGAAGGTGCACCTTATAATCCGGTGCGCCTTATAGTGCGGAAAATACGGTAGCTATTTGTGATTAAACCCCATTTCCATATGATTTCAACACTTGCCGTAGAATAACTGACTTCACCTTAAAAGGACAGTTCATCCAAAAATGAAAATTGTCATAAATAACTCACCCTCAAGTTGTTCCAATCTCCTAATACTTTCATTCTTCCTCGGAGCACAGTTGAAGCTATTTTCATTGAAATCCGAGAGTTTGCTGCACCTCCACTGACTTACGAAAACATCATATTAGCCCCTTTCACACTGCACGTCGGACCCGGCATATTGCCGGAACATTGCCTGGTTGCCTTCTGTGTGAAAGCAACCACGTCCCGGGACTGATTCCGGCATTGAACCCGGGTCGGGGACTAGTAACATTGCCGGGTTCAACACGGGACGAGTGCTGTGTGAACAAAAGCCAGATCTAATGCCGTGTCGAAGTGATGACGCACGTTATCGCGCGACTCTTTTACCGGCTGTTTTGAACGAAGATCAACGTTCGCGATGGAAAAAATATGTGCAAACTGTAATGAAGCAGAGATCAGTTTGTTTCTCACTTGCCGTGCTGATGCCGAGATCGTTCCCTTGCTTCAGTGAAAGTATAATGTGACTAACGTTTTCGACTCGTACATTACACGTCATGCCCTGATGTCACGTGTCGTTACGGGATCTTTACGGGTTGTGTGTGAAAGCACGCACATACCCTGGGTAATCACTGGCAGTGTGAAAGTGCAAAATCTAACGACCAGGAAACAATTGCCGGAACACTTTACCCGCGTATTTGCCAGAATGGCAGTGTGAAAGGGGCTATAAATTAGTCTGTGTTACTCCAGTGGTTCAATTGTAGTAAACGAAAGTCTTTGGGGCTTGTAACAACTTGACGGTAGTTAATTAATGACAGAATTATCCCTTTAAGAGCCACAAGTTACATTAAAAAGTGCACATCTTTTGAATTGTCTGTTTTAGCAGTTCATTATATAAACTGAGTTCAGTGCTTGATATGAATATTCATGGCAAATCTTCAGATTTCTGTTTTGCATGTACATCTTTCAGATCTCGCCTGGGCTGTCAGGTGTGTTTGAGGAAGGAACTGGAGGGGATGATTCTGCGTGTGCCAGACGTGATATCTGACGCTCGAGTTGACAGTGAAAAAGAGTCCTTCACAGCCCCCCCCAAATAATAATCTATCAAATAAAGCCTAGCTGTATCTCATAAACACTGCATTATGGAGATATCTTTAATAACAAGTATTTTAATATGTACTATTTTAATAGAAAACAAAATTTTAAATGATAACATTTATCGTTTAATATTATTTCCATGCTGCCATAAGTAGTTTTTATAAATTTGGTGATTGTCATTTTTTTATTCTGCAATTCTTTGTGTCACAATGAGAGGTGGGGATATCTTGTTGTTTTACATATTGAATGCAGAAATAACTGTAACTGATTTATTTCAATAAATATGTTGTTTAACTTTTTAAGTTGCACAATTTTGTTAGTTTTTTTTGTTTTGTTTTTTTTTGTATTTGAAAGCTGGAACATCATCCTCAAGCAAGTTCATGTGATTTATATTTGAACATATTTTGCTGTTATGTCTCAGTTATATTGATGGGTTGTAAATGTTGACAGGAGCACAGTGAGAATGTGAACTACTGAGCCGAAATATGTTTGCAAGAATTAACATGTTGAAAAATAAACTAGGGCACACACAAGTGGGATTACTAGTTTTAATAGGATTTATGGTACAAAACATTTTCGTTTATGGATGCAAATTCACATTAAATACTTGAGCACTGTATTGAACAGCACTGATTTTTAAAGCGCTATAAAATATTGTAATTATAAATCTATTTTCTGTCAAACAGTTTTGTATACTTGTTACAAAAAAGGTTTGGTTGCATTTACAAAAAGGCATAACAATGTTCAAAAATCATCTAAAAACTAAAAATGAAATCAGCTTGGACCTCAAAAACATTTATCTTACAGAATCAAAATATGTATAATACATCCCTTAGGACGATCCCTAATGATTATTTTGGTATTTCAAGTAATCTGTTAATTATTCTGTAATAATTGTAATAATTATCGCATCATTTTTTTCTGGTAATAAAAAAGACCTAAGCAAACAATAGACTTTAAATACACATAATAAAAATGAGGCAGTAATAATTTTGTTCAAATAAAATATAAGAATTAATCACTTTTGTCTTTTGTACATGATGTATTATATCAAATGCCTGCAAAGAGCACAAACTGCCTGGCAATAGTTTTTTTTTTTTTTTTTTACAATTTACAGCACAAACTAATCCTTGTTTAAAATATTGACTTAACCATATTTAATTAAAATGTCCAATTAATATTTTAGATTTGCACCATATCTCTGTGATAGCAATGCAAGGCCAGCCACTGTCATTTCTTTAAAAAGAACATGTGGACGTCAAACCATTCAAACTCAGAGCAAGGGTTTAAACTTTTATTTTGAAGTTGTCTGTGGAATTCGATGATAATATAGTCGATGATAATATAATTGAATATTTGAGTTTAATTGTGGAATCGTGACAGCCCTAATACCCCTACTGAATGTAATCCTGAAAAGGTCATTTTATAATTTGGATTTTACGTGTGTGCTATTTTTGAATGTTTTAAATGCTTCAGTTTAACTTGCATAAGGAGGAAAAGTGAGTTTTTTAATGTAAGTACAATAAAATCCCATGCAGATTGTTCTAATGCTTATAAATATTTTCAACAAAAAAAGGCATTATAAAGCTCAAACAGCAAGTATTAATAAAATGAAATTATACTGTAAAATGAGAATATCCCAGCATGTTTTAAACAGCTGTTATGATTCCAGAGTCAAAAAAGTTGTATACCAGTGGCCCTAACCTAAGTTGCTATGAAACTCTTTGAGCGATTGATGCTTTGGCATCTAATTTCTAAAATCTGTTTGGATTCTCACCAATTAGGCCAATAAAGCTAATAGCTCCATTGATGATGCTGTGGCTCTGCGTCTCAATTCAATTTTGTAATAACTTGAAACCCCCAATACTTATGTCAGAGTCCTTTTTGTGGACTATAAATCTGCATTTAATACAATTATTCCAGTTAAAATTTTTGATAAGTTTAAGCAATTGGGGATTGAACACTCCCTTGCTCTTTGGATTTTGGATTTTTTGCAGAACAAAACACAAGTAGTTCAAATTGATAATACATTCTCAAGACTTGAGACAATTAGCGTGGGGGCCCCACAAGGATGTGTACTGTCACCATTATTGTATTCGGTCTAAACTAATGATTGTGTTTCACATTGTAAATCAGTGCAGATTTTTAAGTTTGCAGATGATACTACATTGATTGGTTTAATAACAGATAATAACAAATCAGACTATTGATAGGAGGTTTCTACACTGTTTAAATGGAGTTGCACTCATAATCTGAAGTTGAATTAAAAAACAAAGGACATGGTATTTGATTACCAACTAGGGTGTTTGGTAATAAATAAATTTGGAGCGTGTAATTGTTAATTACTTGTTCACACAATCCACTGGCTACTACTGCAACAGCTGAGCTTTTGGCCTCTCCCAACAGCTTGCTTCTCTCTGAGAGGAGAACCATCCATAAAGTAATCTCTGACTATTTTTCCAGAGGAAGGGTGCAAATCAAGTGCTTTAAACCTATACTGCTTCCCCGAAAGTTTGGTAGACTTCAAACCTGCATTCTGTCCCCTGGTTTTGTGCACCGTCAACTTGCAACTCTGTCCATAAAACACACTCTGTGGTAGCTTGACCTCTTCTTCAGTCCTGGTTTGACAGTTAAATCTGATGGTCTGAGATTCAGGGGAATACTTGGGGTCTCCTAAAGGGCTGTGCTTGGGGCTCCTTGGCCCTTTGTAGAAACTGCCTTTTCCTTTATGTAAAGACTTTTGAGTGGGAGTCTGTGAGAATTGTTTTCGGTTGAGCTTTTGTAAGGCCTGCTGATAAGGAGGAGGATTTTTGGGCATTTGGGCATTAATATCAGTGAAGTTCCTCTGATAATTTGGTGGAGATAATTTCTCATTGGGCAAGCTGTCTGGATGTTGGTAATCTGTGCCATTTTGAGTGAGTAAATCAACCTTGGCTGGAGAATCTTGAGCAGAATGAAGGGTCTTTCGGGTGGACAGAGAAGATGGACTGTCTATTGAACTCACAGGTGAGTATGTCGATGAAGTCACTGGCGATGATACATTGGAGGTTGGTGGAGTTTGTTTTTCTCTCATGAAATTCAGTTGTTGAAAGTTTTGATCCATGAACACATTATCATTGACCTCATCAGGTCTCTTAAACTCTTCATGTATTCCACTTTCTATGGTTATTTCCTGCTCATGAGAAGTCAAAGCAATGGTGGACATGGAGTGTCTGTGTAGTTTCAGGGATCGGAGTTGACGCACTGCGGATGTACAGTTTCTGATCTGTGCCTGTGGGATGGAAGACAGCAAGTCGTTTTCTGGACAATCGAGGTCACAATCACTCAGTGACATGAGTGAGTCCATACTACGACTGTCTTTAAGAAGATGGGTCTTAGAAATGTCCTCTGGGTCAGTATTAACCTCATTCTTTAGACTCTCATAACCTGAATCTGACATCTGCTGCAGGGACCCAACTAGAGGCAGGAAGAGAAAAGAAATACATAGACAGTAAAATATAAAAGAAATTGTGTGAGAACATTGTTACTTTATGAAATTACAGTATATTGAACTGATCTGAGGTCTTCAGATCATTTGGGAAAATACAGTGTTTTTGTTATATTAAAAAATCTATGAAAATATTTTTTGTTAAATTAAATATTAATATTAAAGGAAACAATCATAACTTAAATGGAAACTTAAAATGTTGCCTTGGTAGTTAATTAAAGGGGGAAAAAAATAAATAAATAAGCTGAAGTACTAAAATGACTAAAAGTAGAATAATAGGTATAAATATTAAAAACAAAAAGCAATAAAACATTAATTGTATTAATAACTTTTTGTTAGTGCTGGGCAACAATTGTGATTAATCACAAAGTTTTTGTTTATATAATATATGTGTGTCTACTGTATATATGTATTATGTATAGATAGAGGAACACACATACAGTATATATTTTGTAAAACATATAAAATATTTACATGTATATACACTTTTATTTTGCATGCGATTAATCGCTGCCCAGGATTCTTTTTTTTTTTTTTTACATTATTCAATTAAGCAGTTAAATTAGCTAAAGTACATTTTTCAGGCTGGCAAAATATTATACGGTGTTGTTTTGTATTGTTGTGTACAGTGTGTGTTTGTGAATTATGTCTGTATTTATAGTAACCTGATCCGTGTTTGCTTCTATTGTCTTCAGTCAAATCCTTTAAGAGGGTTATTATTTCATCCCCAAACAACGCACAGCAGTTGTCAATCAAGACATGCACAAGGTCACACACCTGTGTACAGATTGCATTGGCGATTACATTTCCATTTCCTTTCCTATGTCGATTACATTTCCATTCCTACTGCCATTTTATGTTTTTAGAGAGCAATAACGATGATGACTTCAGCTAATACTCATGCACTCTGCAGATATTATAATATTTTAATAATAAAGCATGTGCGCTTACCTTTTTGGCATCTTTCTCATGAGATTGTAGTTTGCGATTCCACAGACAGCTAGGTGCTATACACACAGCCAGGTTAAAAGAGGTCATCTGGTTGTGCTCAGCATTTAGCTGAATGTGATGCAGCATTGCTATCATGTGTCTCAGCAGCAGGAGATTTTCTTTAGGTAAAAGCTGAACAAGCCTGTGAATATGGGCAGAATCACCATATCTAAGTTATCGGTCTTCATGATTATATAACTCATAAAGCTAAAGGACATTGGCTGCTAAACCTAAATCTGCTTAAGGTGTGCAGTAATATCATAGCCTTGATCCATCCTTATCAAGGTTTTATCCGTCTTTATTAACTAGAAATACAAAACCAGATAAACTAATCAGAGCGTAACTGACTTTACCTCTGAACTTCTTGTAGCAGGTTTCTCTCTGTTATTTGTCCATTTCTTTCACCATCCTGCTCCACTGCTTGGAGCCATTGCTCATAGAGCTCCTCACACAATAGGCTGCCCGGTATATTGCGTAAGAATTCCTGCCAATCAAAAACACAGATATGAGAACAAGTCATCATGATACAGATGTTTGATCTTGACTTACACTACACTTCAATAGTGTGGTGTCAATGTTTTTATTTTATTTTTATTTTTTTTATAGAGACATTTATAATGTTATAAAAGCATATTAGAATGATTTCTGAAAGATCATGAAAATTCATCTTTGCCATTATCAGGAATAAGTTACATTTCACAAATAATATTCAAATATAAAAGTGTTATTTCATAATATTTCTGTTTCAACTGTATTTTTAATCAGCCTTGGTGAGAATAAGCTACTTCTTTCGAAAACATTGCTGTGATACTTTTACAGACCCTAAACTTTTGAAGAGTGCACATACATAAATATCTACAGTACCTTGAACACTGAAGCAGTGACAAGTACAGGTTCTCCACTGAGTGGCTCTTCATAGTGACCAGAATCTAGTTTTTCCCTCAATTCTCGGCAGGCCTTCACTCCAGCAGATCGCCGGAATATCCCACGCGTCACGGCCCCTTCACTGCACAAACACTTCAGCATGTCCTTCAAAAACAAAAAACAGGTGGTTTGACTGCAATACTATTGTAAATTCATGTTATCATATTTTATACTATATTAGTATAATATTTTAACTTTTTCATAAAGGAATACAAATGTTTTAAGGTGTTTTTTCGACATTTAATTATGCAAAGAATTATACATCTTTTAATTGACATAATATAACAGTCTTAACGTAATATTACGCTGCTTCCGTAAATCTTTCTCATTGTGATGAAGTTCATAAAGTAATACAAGGCAAGGCAAGTTTATTTATATAGCACATTTCTTACACAATGGTAATTCAAAGTGCATTAGCCTACATAAAAGGAATTCAAATGATCATAAAACAAATAATAACAACAATAAAACAAGGAATTTACAAAACCTTTTAAAATTATAAAAAAATATCTTTTAAATGAATTAAACAGTTAAGAATAGAAAACGATTATTCATAAAATACAGTGCATTCAGTTCAGATTTAGCACAGTGCCAATCCAATAAATGCACAGCTAAACAGATAAGTTTTGAGTATGGATTTAAATGGCTAATGTTTTGGCACATCTGCGCTGTGTTACCCAAAAGCATCGTAGACTCATTGAAACCAATGGAGTTACGATCAACTTAGGCTTATGATGCTTTTGGGAAATACAGCCCCTGATCTCTTCAAAAAAGCTGATTCCAACTGTGGGCGGCATAATAGCTAAAAGCGGATTCCCCTTGTTTTGGGTGAACCCTTGGTATTTCTAACTGACTTGTCATAATCTGAGTGGTTTGTTGGTTTATATATTTAGGGAGCCATTGCTCATAGAGAACTTTACATATAGTAAAATATTACTCCAGTAAAAGTAAAAGTACTCCTTTTTCAATTTTACTCAAGTGAAAGTACAAAAGTACTCAATTTTTTATGTACTTAAGTAAAAAAGTACTGAAAGATAGAGGTTTGCAATTTTATATAGGCTATTTAATTTAATTTTATATTAGCACATATTTTTAATAATCCTACTGCTCAAAATACCTGGGATTTTTTCCAAAATAACCACTATATGAGTCAAGATATATTTTTGTTGTTGATATGGACTACGCTGATGAGAGTGATGTTAACTGTGAAGCTTACACTGTGATGTACCTGAGAGAAAACAGAGATGACCATCTGATCTTCACCAGAAAGAACAAAGTATTTTAAAGTTTGTTGTTTTACAGAACATCACAGTTATATATGACATGATAATAAGGCCTGAAGTTAGGAAGAACATTTTAAGGAAAATATTATTATATTTTCATAATGATTTTTTCCTTCTCAAATCTTGACTGTGGTGTAAAAACACCCCTGGTCAAACGGGGTGCATCACAATTACTGTAGTTACCATGTTCTGAACATCACATCCTTTCTTTTCTCCCCAGATGTAATCTTTATATATATATGTGTGTGTGTGTGTGTGTGTGGTTGAATAAAAAAAATGTGGACATCATTTATAAAAATTACCTCAAGTTAGCGCAAGCAAGCTTGTTAGCTAGACAGTTAGCATCAGCTAACAATATTTACTTATTTTCAGTACAGTTATGAATAAACATTTAAGTCTGCCTACTCCTCTAGTTAATCCAAACAACGTTAATATAAAATATAAAATAAAATAACGTTACTGTTGATAAACAATATAAAAACAGACGTCACATAGGACATGATAGCATTTTAATAAAACATTTGAACATGCATGAGTTATTTTATTTAATCTGTGTTAGTTTAAGGTGTTTGTTTTGGTTTTTTGGTTTTTTACCTAAAACACAGAGACGCTGATATCTGTCTCCATCGTCTGCCCTCGAGCATTTCAGCGGTATTAAATAGATCACTCTTTACAGCGGATTTAGTTCCCAACCAACTGACAATTTTGACCTAAATATGATTTTCAGTTACAATAATTAATCCAAAATTTAGACATTGATAACTTACTTTTAGCAACATCAGACGCACGCGCGCTCACAAGTTCTCCCGGTTCTTTCTTCTGGGGACTCGCACTAAACGGTTCATTTGAATCAGTGAGTGGTCGACTCCAGAACAGCTGCAATCGGATCATTCTAATTCGTAAACGAATCGTTTGGAGCGATTTGCGATCCGATTTAAAAGTTTATTTTGAAAAGACTCAGTTCGTTCATGATGAATCAGACACCGCTTCTGCGTGTCGGTGCACGTGATATATTATAGGGAGTAACGATATTTTTATGAAATGTAGTGAAGTAAAAAGTACGATCTTATACTTTGGAATGTAGTGAAGTAAAAGTAAAAGTTACTCAAAATAAAACTACTCCAGTAAAGTACAGATACTTGAAAAATGTACTTAAGTACAGTAACGAAGTAAAGCTACTCCTTTACTGTCCACCACTGCATCCAACTGTTAACTTCATCAATGCATTGGCAGAGGGAGTCACTGGGGCTGTAGTCATTTGGATAAGGTAAGGTAAATCAAGTATCATCAGCATATAGCTGTGATAGGAAATTTGGTTCTTTCTCATTATTTGGCTTAGTGGGAGCCATGTACAGGCTAAACAAGAGCGGTGCAAGAATTGAGCCTTGTGGGACTCCGTATGTCATTGATGTCCACTTAGACCTATGCTCTCCTAAACTCATATAATAACCTCTCCCTTCTAAGTATGACCTGAACCATTTGAGGACCATCCTAGAAAGCCCGACCCTGTTTTCAGTCTCTCTTGAAGAATGTTATGATCAAAAGTGTCAAATTCAAATACAGAACAAATTATCTTTTTAACCTACCACAATGGGTGATGGCAGGGTATTGTCTTTTATTACATCACTGAGTGGTCGACCAAACAGATGTCCAGAAGCTTGTGTTATAGTTGGGCCAGGAGATTCGGATCGGACAGCCTGTTCAATGTTGAAGCTTCGTTTAAAAGCCCAGCTAATAAGAGACATCCTCTTCCTCCTGCTTTTCTGTTCTGCAAGGATAAATGCATGCAAGAGAGGCCAACAGGATAAAAAAAAAGAGGCAACATTTCAAGATGTTGTGTATGTGTGTTAGTTGTTGGGGTGGGTGAGATTTGAGTGCCAGAAGAACTGGGGTGAGAAACATGTTGATTTCAAACCAAATCATTTCTATACAGTATGTATTTGTAGAATACTGTATATGGCTTTATATTCATTATTTATTTTGTGTGTGTGTTTATGTTTTGATATAGGTGTGGGCTTTACGTACAAATAACTGTACAGTCTGTGAAATGTAGAATGCAAGGAATATCATCACGGAAGTAAAATAAAAAATATTATTGTTTTCGGTAAGAAAAATATTTGATTATTTAATGCATACAAAAACGAGCACGAAGGAGTAGTTTGGTAGTATTATGAAAATAGACATCTCTCACCTGTGAAGGTGCTGTTTATTTGACTGGGCCTCAGGAAGAACTGACAGAGAGCATCAATTGGCAAAAGCGCCATCTGGCTGTAGGATGATGTTACTGCCTCTTGCTGCAGCAGGCGAATGTGGCTCATCTTAATGCTGTAAGGACACTCATGACCTGGTGGAACAAAAGCCCTTTAAAAAAACTACTGTGCAGGGAAAGTATCAGATTATACCACAGTACTTTAATCTGTTCATTCACATGTTAAATGTTTGATTGCTTTGATGATTTGAGAAATACTGTTTAAAACTATTACCAATTAAAGGGTATGGAGTTTCATCTTGTTTTGAACACACCCACAACTTGTAATCTTTTACTCCACCCTGTGAACAAAGACAAAAGCAATCAATCAGTAAAATAAAAATAAGTTCTAAAATCCATTCATTCATTCAATATAGTTAGTGAGTGAGTTAGTTAGTAATTGTTATGCAGTTTTAACATACCGAAAGACCAAACAGTTGCAGTGCTGTGCTAATGACATCAGAGGTGCAGTCTGTGTTGCTGATAAAAAGAGTCTTTGCCTAGAGAGATATAAGCAAATAAACTTTCACTTACATTTACATCAAAGCGACAGTACATAATTTTATAATCACAAAATAATCAGTTCTCACATAGGCACAGTTCCCAACATCCTTTGCAAATATCTTGAGTGGAATCATCTTTGGATCATCACTCTTTTTTTCTTCTTGTATGCAACTAATTGAAAAGAGGGAGAACAAAAATTTAGGTACGAGGGTTTATTTCTTTATTGTGCTTTTTGTAAAAATAGAAGAACTGACCTTTCAATGAGAGGCAGCCACCTGTCTTTCTCTTCTGAAGTGCTGTGCGCACACACGCACACACACACACACACACACACACACACACACACACACACACACACACACACACACATAAGGAGGAAATCAATGGGTCTGCTTAAAATGGCTATATATAGGCCTGCTGTACCTCTGTGTGTGTGTGTGTGTGTGTGTACCTAAAAGTAGCCACACAGTTGTAAGTTGGCCAGCCCATGACGAAGCTTCTCTCTGAAGCAGTACTGGCCTCACACACCTCATCCACACAGCTGGCTGTCCACATCTCACTAACACGCACACACTTCTTCTGCTTCACCTGCATTACTGACCTGAAGAAAAAAAAAATCTCAAATTATTCGAAGACCAAATTATTATAACTATACCATCTTACAACTTTAACTTTGTAGCTCCATACTACCATTTTGAAATGTGGGTTAATTGTGTTTGTTTGTTTATTTATTTAATTGAATACATTTATTAAGGAAAGACATGTAAATTTGATTAATTAAAGTGACCACAAAGACATTTACAGCAAAATCCTATTTCAAATAAATGTTGTCAAATAAACTTTTGAACTACTTATGCATGGAAAAATCCTGTATCACAGTTTGCACAAAATTAATAAGAGTTTAAATAACTCTTTTTCAGTATTGATAATAATAAGAAATCAGCATATTACTGGATATTAAATTGCATTTTAAAATATGTGAAACAGTTATTTTAAATTCTAATATTATTCTAATATTTAATTATTATTAATCATTTTACTGATCCAGTAAATGCAGCCTTGTTGAGCATAGGAGACTTTTTTAAAAACATAAGAAAATTACTGATCCCAAATTTCTAAATGTATGTGCACTTCAATATTTGGATGAATTTTATGTATTTGAGTTCTTCTCAGTGCATTTCCTCATCCATACTTGGCCTTGGTGATGATGAGAAGATCATTGAAGAGGATCAGGAATCTGTCCTGGTTTTGAAGGCCTGTCTGCAGCACCACATTTCCTTGGCAAATGAGTTTCCTGGTTGGGCTGAGCAGAGACTGGATCAGGGCAAAAATGTCCTGGCTAACCTGAGATGTGCAATCCCTGACACACACATGAGGGAAAAGGATACAACATTAAAAATCATATATAAAATACACAGTTTCCCCAAGCCAGGCATTTTCCCCTAGATGTTTGCATATGAAACACGTCCAATCAATCCATCTGTGATTAATCAAAGCTTCTGACTTAAGTGCTCTTTCACGTGCTTTATTGATAAACTAGCTCCAATGTTATAGCTGAAAATTTCAGAAAGAGCACATGCTCTTCAGTCAGCCTGTCTGATGGCAGACAACTTTGTTTCTCTGTCACTCTTTCACACACTCAAACACGTGCAGATGCTAGATGCTAGATGCTGAGACCACACAAGCTGGTTCTACGGCATCTCTTCATTCTCTCCTTTCAGTGAAAAGGAGATGCAAGCAAGCACTGGCTGTGACATTGAGACAGAAGTAGGTAACAAACTGCTCACTGAGCCTGAAACAGACTTTAAAGTAATCTAAAGGCCATGCAGTCTGATATTTACAGTATGTTTACAGAATGCATCATTAAATACACACAGTTTTAGTTTTCAAAACTCATACCTTGCAACAGATTTTGACTTTGTAAGGGCTTTGCTGAGAATAACAGAAGGTGCTGACTGTCTGCGCTGAGAGAAAGTCTTCTAGAGAAAAAATAACAGAGAGTAATGTAATATAACAAAAGAGAATAAGATAAAAACACAGGTGATCACAGCCATGCTGATATTTGGTTTAACAGCACAATTCTCATTTATCAGTTATGATTACGATCATCATTTGTTGATTATATTTTTATAAATTTTATATTTGTTCAGTTTTTATTGGAAAGAGTTCATGAAGCTTCATCAATTAATGCATACTAGCACAATGTATATTTGCATGTGTTGATGATATTGCATTTGTTGTCATTTAGTTGCCCCGTTATATAAATTTTTTCAGTTATTTTCTAAATTGATTCATTTACTTTTATTGTTTTTTATTTTTATTATACATTTAAGATTATATATATGGTTATGGTTGATGGTATTGCATTTGTTGTAAAAACCTTTACGCCCCTCCTTTAAATATTTGTTTTCCGTTTTTTTCTAGATTAATTTACTTTTTATTGTTTTAAATACTTCTATAAAAGTTATATTTATTATTATTGTTTTTCTTTTACATTTTTTTTAAACCATTTTGCCTGCCTTTATTTTGATAGGCTAAGCAGAGACAGGAAGCGCTGAAAGAGGAGAAAAGGACAGGTATAAGAACCCAAACTTACAGTATATTGGAGCACTGCCCACAAGGCTATGGATTTGGTATAAAAAATATTTTAAATGATTATTTATGTCATCATTTTATTTTATTCCATTTTCTTTCTTTTTTTGCCAACTTAATTTCTGAAGTTTAAAATGTGTTATCTGCAAAATCACAGTACAGCTGTGTGTATAAATAATTCAGTGCTCTCTTGTATTGATTGGGACTTCTGCTGTCCTTATCTGAGCTATTTTATGTGCCTTTTTCAACATTGCACTAATTTTATTAACACTCTCCACTCTAGATTGTTTTATTTAATCTCCTTTTGCTTTTATTTGAAATCCACTTTTTTATTATTTTTTTTTTACTGAATTTGTTTTGTTAATCTTCATGATGGAGCTTAATGCTGAGGCTAAACCCTGGTAAATACTCGCTGTGCACCAGACATGCTGTTTTTCTGTTGAATCTGGTAAACCTATGTGATGTTAAAAAAACAAACCAGTGCCATATTGCTTAATGGAAGAAATATTATGACATGGTAACTTTTGTTATGTAAATGAAATAGGCTACATAAATTGGTATAGAGCACCTACCAGCAATGAGCACCTGTTTATATTCCGTTACTTACGTTGGAGTGCTGATATTCCCCACAACTTTTGGTTCGGCTTCTCTTCTGCAATCCTGCCTCATATGGTCCCATGGTTAAAATCCAAGTAAAAAAACTGTGTATAGGTGATTTAGAGGATTGATCAGATCACTGCTTCCATATCATCATCTGCCTCCGAGTAATCCTCCCTTTGCTGCTTTTCTTTTCTGTTTCAGTTTGGTAGAAATACAGAATCCAGTGGTGTGTTCAATTATCCCGTCCTCCTCACAAGCTCCAGACTCTGAACAATCTGTTTGTCTTTCCTCTATGAAAGATGGAAGATTATGTCTGTGTCTCTGAGCAGCAGGGGGAGGATTTAGGAGGCGGGATCTCGGTACATAATGGGATATGATCTGTGTGTATACAACATATGGATAGTTTTGACAGAGGAGAGAATCTTTATATCTTGTGAAACAACTTTCTTTAATTATATCTGTTTGTCTTTGGGAATAAGATAACATTTTGACAAATATTTCAAGAAAAATCTATTCAGTATTTAGCTATAATAATTCCTTAGGCCAGTTTATCTTCATACCCTGCCCCCTCCTTACTGGGATGAGTAAATGGTCAGACAAGCTTAAGCCTCTTTTCTCACCAGATGTAACCAGTTTGAGTGACCGTTGCTCAAACTATAATCATACTTTCCTCACTGTACTCTGTAAGATTGTCCATTTTGTATACTGATTTTGTCCAGCTACAGTTCATATAGCTGCATTTAGCAAATCTGTCTTTTACACACACACACAAAAAAAAGTCAAATGTCAAAATCAAGAAATTAGACTATCATACATTATAGTGCTGACCTTCTAATAAAATAAACCACAACCCTCTGAACTATAAAGTAAAAAATCCAGTAACTATGCAAACACCAAAACTGAGATTATACATCAGTGTACATCATTTATGTACATCATTTATGTAAATGTACATTGTAATGTTTAAAATACATAAATGTTTAATTTTGAGTCTGTCACCCTCAGCTACTTTATAAAAATCCCAGACGAAGCATGTGCACTTTGGCCATTTAAAATATTTGATTATAAGAAATTAGTACATTTCTAAAAGACAACAGATCTAATCTACAAGATTAGATTAATGAGCAACATTAATAAGTTAAAGTTCTCTATTGTTTTGAAAGGTTCCCTTACTGTTGGTGCCAGCCCTTCACATTTATCATCAAAACATTCTTTTGGTATCAGCAGGCATACACATGCAACATATTACAATAATTCATAGAATGCATAAAGTAAATATGTAATCAGGCAGAATGAACAAAGAAAAAGAGGGATGTCTGGAATGAATGTGTACAAAGATAAAGAAGAGATGGGAATGTAGGGAATTTCATGTCTATTTGTTAGTATAATAAAAGGGAAGGTCTAGGTTAAAAGGTGTTCTTACTTGTATGTGTCAGGTTGCACTTCTACGGTTTTATTGCATTTTACCACTATCATATTTCCTAACGTGTCTTGCAGTATGTGACTAAGCTGTCACAAATGTAAGTAAAGTACAGACTGCAACGCAATGTTATTTTCCAAAAATGTAGAGCATGTATACATATATATACATACATATACATAATATATATATATATATATATATATATATATATATATATATATATATATATATATATATATATATATATATATATATATTTACACACATACAGGTGTATCTCAAAAAATCTGAATATTGTGAAAAAGTACTTTTTTGAAACATTTCAACAAGTGAAACTTTTATATATTCTAGATTTTTCACAACAAGTAAAACATTTCAAATATTTTTTTAAAAATATTTTTATAATGATACAATGATGCTTACAGCTCATAAAAGTCAAAACACCCTCCACAAAGAGGGTAAGTAAAAAGGTCATTACTGAAACAGAGTGCTTTATCAAACCACATTAAATGCAAAGTTAATTGGAATTAAGAAATTGGGTAGAAAAAGGTGCACAAGCAACAGGGATGACTGCAAACTTGAGAATACTGTCAGGCAAAGCCGATTAAAACACTTGGGTGAGCTTCACAAGGAGTGGACTGAAGCTGTAGTCATTGCATCAATAGTCACCACACTCAGACGTCTTCAGGAATAGGGCTACCAACCACCTCTGAAACAGAAACAATGTTAGAATCATCTTACCTGGGCTAAAGAGAAAAAGGACTGTTGCTCAGTGGTCAAAAGTCTTCTTTTCAGATAAAAGCTAATTTTCCATTTAATTTGGAAATCAAGGTCTGGAATCTGGAGGGAGACTGGAGAGGCACAGAATCCAAGCTGCTTGAAGTCCAGTGTGAAGTTTCTGAAGTCAGTGATAATTTGAGTGCTCTGACGTCTGCTGGTGTTGCTCCATTGTGTTTTATCAAGTATAAAGGCAATGCAGCCGTCTACCAGGAGATTTCCATCTGCCGACAAGCTTTATGGAGATGCTGTTTTTCCTTTTTGAGCAAGACTTTATCACCTGTCCACAGTGCCAAAACCACTTCCAACTGGTTTGCTGACCATGATATTACTGTGCTTGATTGGCCAGCCAACTCACCTGACCTGAACCCCATATCTATGGGATATTTTCAAGAGAAAGATGAGAAACAGTTGATCCAACTTTTTCCACGATATTCAAATTTTTGGAGATGCCCCAGTACCTGTAAACAGTTTAAAATTAAACAAGATGAAATAACAAAGAAATAACAAGATGGGTTTGCATGCACTGTCCTTATAAAATGTATAGATTGAATGAGATCAGAGGATTTTTTGAGCTCTGGTACATCCAGACATGATTGCCAGAGGGCCTGCTCTTTGACCTTTTTGTTGTGCAGAAACTGCCACACAATGAACTCCTTAACCTGGATCTCTTGGCACAGCCTAGAGGTGATGGGGTGCGCGCACACACACTTAACCATTTTTCAATAGTTGATTGTGGTTTTGATGGGATGGCTGTTATTGTATACTATTAATTTATGTTGAATTTTACAGAATTGTAAAACAGGAGTTGAAAACTCTTAATAAATAGCATTGTAAGAGTACAGATACACCAGCAATTTAGTAATTTAACAAAAGCACAAAAACTTTGAATCTGTATTTATTTAGAATAACGTTTGAATTCTAATTTGTCAATAATTTCGAGGTGATATGGCTAAAACTACAATTAAAGTAAAGCATTATACGATTCTAACAATAGACTAACACAAACAGCGATAACAAAAATATTCTCTTGAACCGAAAAAGCCAACATCCTGTATTTTTTATACAGTCTACACAGCACTCATCTATAATTCAATTAAAAAGGAAACTTCTGATTGGACTATAGCACAAAGCAAGTAATGCGAATGTACCGAGGGCTCTGATTGGACCAAAAGCCCAGAGATGTCAAGTTCTGATTGGACGATTGGCAGTCGAGTTCATCCGTTAATGAAACAATCACATTCACAGTAGGCTTGTGGAAAATGTCGGAGATGGCGGTTGCTTGTAATATCTGTGGCTCATCTTACACATTACCTGGTAACGAACCATAAAACGTAAACCGTATGATAATACGATAGTGTATTTTAAGTTTAAGTGTTGTTCGATCTAATCCTACACGAGCACGTTTGATAGCACGCGACTGAATGTTCCAGAAAAGCGTTAGTAGCACGGTATAGAAAAGCTAATTAATATTGTTAATATTGTTCGTTGTAATAATGTGCTGCATTATGTTTTTCTCCCTCCAGAAGATGAAGATGGGGGGAATCTCCCTCATGTGCTGTTGTGCAGTCATATTTTCTGCAGCACGTGCCTGCGCGCGCTCAAATCCACGCAAAACGTCATCACATGTCCCGAGTGTCAGGTGATTTATGAGTTACAGTGTGTTGCCAGTTAGCGATTTTGTTGCAAAATGTAGCAACGTTTCACACTACCCTGGATACTTTTTCTTCCATAAACACCTAGCAAAATTTTTTTGCTACTTTTAACATTTTATTTTGCAACCTTTGATAAGTGACTCAAACGACGAAAGGCTCATTTTCTGGTCTAAGTTACACAGAAAGAGAACACCGAAATGCCAAGCAGAATTATTAACCTGGTATTTGCAATTGTTCAATTAATAATAATTGAATAACTGAATAATTGTTCATTTATGATGCACTTCCTGAGTAGCCTGTACCTGCGATTGTTGACACTGTAAGAAAAATATCAAATTTAAAATGCAAGTAAAAAAAAAAAAGAATAATTATAATTACGGAACTATTCCTTCATATTAACAAGGTAGATTGTGCCCTTCTTTTACAGACTTTAAAAAGTCTAACTACTAACTAACTACTGATAGCCTACACTGCTTAAAACTATAATTGTTCAGAATGTAGTTTTATTAGTTTACTAGTAACGTTAGCTATAAAAAAAAAAAAAAAAACTTATTGTAATCATGTGTTAAAAAATGTAATGTTGTATTTAAAAGTAGTTGTTTATATTAATATTACATGTTTATATTATTTTATGAACAAATCCAAATGAACATATATAATATATATTTTTGCTGAGATTTGATGCAGTTAAAACTTTTTGCATCGTGATTATGTGATGTCATCATGCAATTTGTCAACAATTCTTATTAAAGCTACAAAAGCCACCTGTCAGCATGCCAAAGCTAATTTATTGCACTTTTAAATAACTATCACGCGGCGTGCCAAAAACTGCTGATTTTTATATACTGCAATATAAACCATATTGTCACAGCAATAAACTGTATATCCTCATACTGCATATCCCTAATTAAGATGACTTTATAATAATTTGAAATATTAAAAAAGTAATGCAATTTTATTAGTAGCGTTTCAGTCAGCTAACTGCAAAGAAGTTCATTGGATTGGAATGTTGCTAATAAAATGTAATGATACAAGTTTGAGTAGTGTTAGTGGTTTATACAGTGTTTGTACTTCGAGTTCATGTTAGACTTTTATCTGTTGCACCTATGAAAGATGTGGGTGTGTGAGGCACTGTATTTTTTATTTAAAACTGTATTAATAAAAAATGTGTAAGCATAAGTTTTCAATTTATGACTTATATGAGATCGTTAGTCTCCATTTTTGTACAAATAAAGGATATTTTACTTATTTTGTTTTTACATTTAAAAATTTTACATTAAGAAACCACTAAATTTAGACTCAGAGGAGCAAATTCTCCGATTTCAAGCACTGGTTTGCAGTCCTATTAGTCTTAATTTAACTCTCCTGTGGAATGGGGAAATTCTGATTGGTGTTGATGTTGATAATGATGATGGAGTCTTTTTTTTTTTATATAGATGGACACCAGAATAGAGGAAGGAGTTGATGGTTTGGAGGTGGACAGCAGAATCATAGGCCTCATCTATACAGCACGGATGAACGCAAAGAAAGGGTATTCATCAACATGCCTTTTTAGTCTTAAAAACTAATATATTTTTTAAACTCTAGAACCATTTTTTAAATGATACATTGGTTCAATAAGTTAAAACTGAAGTCGGAAAATAAAGGTTACTGTCAGCAGGCACTCTGGAGACAGGTGTAAATCTCAAAGGTTTAAGAGCCCACCGCCATCACCAGCCATCTACACACAGGATAATGCTGAAGGGGTACAGACACTTTCCACTTGTATGACTCTGAACTGTTATGCAGTCTCATCTTTTCTTTAAAGGTGCCATATAATGCAAAAATCACTTTTATAACTGTGTGGCCGCAGTGTGCAAACAACCAGCCTACAATGGTAAAAATACACCCACTCATTGTTTTATAATCCCAATAATTCCTAAACAGTCTCTCCACACTAGTAGTACCAGGTTTCTCACTACTATGACGATATAGTCTGTGAAAGTCCCACCCATTTGAGACGCTCTCTGTATGGAATGATATTCCGGACTTTATTCAAAAGGAATTGCAAATTGTATTTGCAATTGTGTTTTCAATTTGTGGCCGCATAAAATGTGACATAATCCAAATGCAAATCGCTCATTACCGTTTGCATTTTCGTTTAAGCAAATGCACAGTGTCTGCCAAATTTAAAATGGAAATGCAAAGTCCGCTTGCAATTGTGTTTCCCATATCTTACGAGCTATGAGCCTGTCATATTTAAATAGCAATATTAATTACCACATTTGCCTTTTCACTCTCTCTGCACTGTGCATGTAAACTGCCAAAACTCAAATGGAATCGCAATTCCTTTTGCATTTGAATTTCCAACGTCTACCCGGAGACCTGTCAATCAAGTGACAGGGGTGGGGCCATTTTATTGGGCGTGTTTGCATTGGGAAGTGACATCACTCAGAGTCGACGGTAATAAAAGAGGCAATTGATATAATATTTAGGTTAATTTGTAATGACTGGATATTTGCCTAATCTTCCCAGTGTTATGGTTTAACTGGTTACCGTGTTATCTGGCCCGTTTCGCGGCTGAAGTAAGTAGGATAAACAAAAAAATAAAAAATAAAGTCTGTGTTGGCGCGGGTTTCGTACACGCGCTAGAAGACGGCGCTCCGCGAGACGACAGTCACAAACCACCGAGCTACCGATCTACACCAAATCAGCACCAGATCTCTAGATTAAAGACAGGACTCTCAGCAGCACATCGTGCAGCTGCTGAATCAAGGAAATGTGACTGTGTTAACTCTTGACCTGTGTTTACCTATTATGAAAATAAACCATAGCAGAACACTGACTACATTTTATGGTTCATGATGTTAAAGAACATTTCATAACGTCTCAGACAACTGTACATTTGTGGCTACTGTGGTTTAATTATAAACACTGTTGTTAACTCATATTTACCATAATAAAAACATGGTACATTTTAGTATGATCCAAGATAGAAAAATTCTACTAAAACAGACTTGTATATGTGCATTCCCAGAAGAGATGAGAAATGGATTCGTGTTCAGCACCACAAAAAGAACATGAAGTGTCTATCATCTTTTTTAAGTGAAGCTTCACAGGATAGAAAAGATGAAGTAATTTGTAAGACACATCCTTAACCTTATTGGTTATTAAGTTTTTAGATGACTAAGTCCACACTAATTAATTCATAATTATTTATTACCGTCGACTGTGAGTGACGTCACTTCCCAATGCAAACACGCCCAATAAAATGGCCCCACCCCTGTCACTTGATTGACAGGTTTCCGTGTTGACGTTGGAAAGTCGAATGCAAAAGGAATGGCAAAAGGAACAGCTTCTGGAGGTACAATGTCAGTGCCAGAGAGCCATTAAAAGTGTTGTGTGTTGGGATGCACCAACGAACATAGGAGTCTCCGGACTCAACTGCCTCACAAACGAGGGTCAGTTCAGCACTGGAGTTGTGCAAAGATTGCTTCTGAAAGAGGAATCAATACCATGTTTTTAATAATGCTGCCTTCACATCCTACCAGAATGCTTGTTAATATGAATGTGGTAGTTAAAAATCACATTTGTGAAGTCAGTACCCCAGTCACCACCAGTTAAACCGTAACACTGGTATGGCCGCAAGCGTGAGCTCTTGAAGCTCCGCCAGGGTTGCCAGGTTTTCACGACACAACCCGCCAAATTGCTGCTCAAAACTAGCCCATTGATGTTTTGAGGGGGATCCTCCGGTAAAAATCGCATTCTGATGGGGTAAAATGTTCTTGGTGAGATTCCCCTGGTAAAACTGGCATTTTAAAGCTGCGTTAGGGAACGTTTGACTCTCTAACGGCTTGCATCTTGCGGAAGAACATTGTAGCCGGATCTACTTCTCTCTGTTTATGTCTATGAAGAATCACAAAGGTACTGGGTTACTCCGCCGCGGTACCCCCGAAGCAATCTAAAATAGTCAGAATATAAACACTTATTATAGGTGCACCCTAGTGATTCAGGACAAGCTAAAAACACGGTTTGGAAAATGGATTCATGGTGTACTCGCTTATTATATACATTTTTCTACATTTTGAACACAAACAAAGTTACGGACCGCAGCCCTGATAGGTTGTTTTTTACCGGGAGTGGTCAGTAACTGCAAATGGCAATAGGACCACTGGGAGGAGCCAGAGGAGCTTGATTTTTTTTTCACAGATTATCTGTCTCATATTCTACTGTCAGGACATAATGACAGGTTTAACAAATATGTAAAAACTATGTATTTACAAAAGTTACCTACTGCAGCTTTAAGGGCTAAATATTAAATTATTGGTGTCGCTTAAACCCTCGGGAAAACCGCAGACTTGGCAACACTGACTGCTTCACATTTGTCTGAAAAGGAAGACGGGAGCAGTAGCTCAATTTCATTTAAAAGGGACAAACACAAAAAACAGCATGTTTTGGCTCATACCCTAAAAGCGGCAATTTCAACAAGCTATAAAAAATGATCCGTGGTGTATTTTGAGATAAAACTTCATATATACACACTCTGGGGAAATCGGAGAACAATTTTAAATATTGTATCAATGCATTTTATGGAACCTTTAAGATTAGATTCCCTTAATATTCTCAGAACAAGATAAGAGTTCAGTTATGAAAGTGCATGTTTATGTTTATACAGAGGCCAGATGTTGTTAAAGTTTTGGATGAAGCTCTTGGGAAAGCAACAGAAAACCTCAGTCAACTTGATAAACTTCAAAAGGTACAATGAGAAACAGTACAGTAGTTTTATTATGTAGAAATATATGTTCATATGTAGTTTTTTTACAGAGATGTTTCTGTGAGGAAACAATGTTTTTATTAAAGGTTATGAGGAATATTAAATGATGGGTAGAGAAAGAAGCTGTCCATTTTGATTTCATGATTTCTTGATGCCTCTTCAACAGTATATGTGAAATTGTTGTTTTGTGTTTGATTTAAGACTCTTTCCAGTGGTATTCATGCCCAACTGAGGAAAGAGAGAACTCGAATAATCAGAGAAATTGATGAAGCTGTTGACAAAGCAAAGAGTATTCTGCAGAAAAGGTATGTGCAAAGAATTTTTAGATAAACAAACTGATGAAATATTCTGTGGTGTCTTGTAGGTATCGTCAGACTTGGCAAATATTTTTGTCATTCATTTTGTGGAATTCGTAGACGGAGTATGTTGATGTCAAAATTGAGTGATGTGGATCTACTCTTCACGGATGGTCAGAATGAATGTAAGAGAATAGAAGAGAGGATAAAGGAGCTGAAAACAGCCATCCAGAAAGCTTGGCATGTTCGAAGGGTTCCTTCTCTGGAGACGTATTGCAACCTTGATAAGGTAATGCTGTAGCAGATTCCATACAGTGTTCAGCACAATGTTAAATGGTCTGTGTGGAGCAAACTTGGATAACATAAAAATGGCTCGGTTTATTAAAGGGGGGGTGAAATGCTATTTCATGCATACTGAGTTTTTTACACTGTTAAAGAGTTGGATTCCCATGCTAAACATGGACAAAGTTTAAAAAATTAAGTTGTACGTTTGAAGGAGTATTTTTGTTCCAAAAAAACCTCTTCCGGTTTTTCACAAATTTCGGAAAGTTTTTTTCGAGTATGGCTCTGTGTGACGTTAGATGGAGAAGAATTTCCTTATATGGGTCTTGAGGGCACGTCTGCCGGAAGAGCGCGCGCTCCCGTATAGCGAGGCTGAGCACAAACATTTCACTGATCAGAGCGATTCACTGATCAGAGCGAGAGCGTCGCGAAAAGTCACAAAAGAAGTGTGTTTTTGGTTGCCAGGACAAGACAACCCTGCATAGATTACCAAAAGAGAAACAGCATTAAGGGACCAGTGGATGGAGTTTATTTTTACAGAGCATCAATGGAGTTGTGCAAGTGTTTTTGTTTGTTCCCTGCATTTCGAAGATGCTTGTTTTACAAACAAGGCCCAGTTTGACGACGGATTTGAACATCGTTTATTTTTAAGGATAATGCAGTCGCAACGAAAAAGGGTCACGATCGTGTGTTGGAACCGCATGCGGTGAGTAAAACTGCTTCAAATATCTCTGTGTTGTTAACTTAGCTATCAGCGCGTAAGCACATCAAGTAAACAACATGCGATGTTGTCATCAAACTGCACTTTCCACATGTACAGCTTAAAAAAAAAAAAAAAAGACGACATAAAGTGGAACTTAGTCATTTTCCAAAACAGCTAAGCAAATATATACAGTTTCAGTACATACCACATAGAGACGTCTTTGCTGATGCTGCTCTTGTTAAATTTCAGCCTCTGGATCTGTTTCACAGCTTCCACATGCTCTCAACGTGAAAGCCTACTGGCGCTCGTGATTCTTTAGCTCTGCCCACATGTCACGCCTCTAGGCGCTCGTGTTTTTCCGGGAAAAATTGGTACAGACTATCTTTCTCTTATAAATATAATAAAAATAAAGACTTTTTGGAGTTATGAAGGATGCAGTACTACTCTATAGGTACTCAAGATTAACAGGATATTGAGTGAAAACGAGCATTTCACCCCCCCCTTTAAGCTTACATAAATCGTTTTAAACAGAGCTTAAAGTTTTGCAGCACTGTGCCGGACTTCCGGCATGCAGCGCTTGGCTGCAAAAAAGAATTATCCTACATTAAAAAAATAAATAAATCTTGTTTATCACTTTTGAGTCCATGAGTTAAAATAACTTAGTGTTATGATAATCAAAACAGGCCTGAGTTAGATCAAGCTTTGATCTCTGCAAACCAAACTAAAACTTGAAAAATAAATAACTTATTGTCTCAAGTAAAAAAAAAAACATAGATGTAAATCATTCCCCCTAAATTTTTTTAATTGGATGAATGAAACAATTCTTTTCAGTGTGCTACAGCAAGTGATTTTTAAATCAAATTAATTTTAAGGTAAAAAATAAATTTTTAGGTAAAATAAAAATAATCATCCTAATGCAGAACTGACATTTACTTCTGGCTTTTCAAACGTGTATGCAAGTTCTACTTTACAAATTTACAAAAACAAAAACAAAACATTTCAGTTTAGTCAGTTTTGTTTCTAATCCAACACGTGAGAAGTTGAGCTGAACATCTCTTCATGGTCTACTCGTGTTCAGGGCACGGACCGGTACAGTATGCTCGTGCAGCTTTAGTGCGCGCAGGAAAGGGACCCTTATTTGTACGTCAGTACAACAACGGCTAATTGCTTCCTGCTATCTGTGCCTCAGTAGTGATGGGAAGTTCGGATAATTTTACCAACTCTGATTTTTGAGTCACGTTCAGCAAAATGAACAAATCTTTTTTTGAGTAATTTCATTCATTTCGTTCATTTTAGCAAAATGTAATTAAAATGTTACGTGTTACTTCCCCACCACATCTAGTACTTACACATATGTTGATCACAATACAAACAGTACAAAATTAAAATGCTATAAGATACAGAAATTATTTATTCATTCTTTACCTGGGTCTTCAGTCTATGATTAGCTCACCTCATCTATTGTCTGAAAAGTCTTCGGGTTCAAGTCATTCCTTAATCACGTGACCCATACGCTAAACCATGCAGTCCGAGCCGGAAAGAGAATTGATTAGTTTATCTCACGAGTCTTCGGGTCGAGTCATTCCTTAATCACGTAACAGAACCAAACGCTATTTCTGACATTTTTGTCACTGTGTTTTTGTAACTGTTTCTTCAGAATATGTGTTGTGTTATTATTTTATAAATAAACCCTGTTATAAATAAAATAGATAAATTTGTCTTTTTGACTGTATATCAGTAAATAAACACTAGGCTATATAATAATACAAGCCTACAATACAAAGTATTTATAGCCTAGTTTGTTCATTTTTTACCCAATTTTGAGTTTGCTGGTATAATAATTGCTTTTCCTAGGCAAACTTGACATTTTGGTCTAATATATGTACAAGAAGATTGCTCAGAAAAGACATAATGACAAATTAAAAGCAAAAAACATTTTGAATCCTAAACAAGTACACTACAATTCTATAGTCTAATCTGAAGGGTGAACTCAAAAGACATAAATCATACAACGAGGTAATTTTTGAAGATTAGAATCCACTGTAAAAAAAAAAAAAACAAAAAAAAAAACTCTTCTTAATCAAAGTGATTTCGCCATCATATGGACAAAATTTAAAGCATAACCAATAATTAATAAAAAATAATAAGTACTATCCCCCGATAGTAAGGTTGTAAATTAACTAATTACTCTAGCCAATGCTGTCACGTCCAAGACAAAAGTGTGCAGACCACGAGCTCCCCGCGACATTCACTTCACACCAGTGGGTCTTAATATAGAACATTCAAGCGTCAAGCGCAGGAGACTAAGATCAGAGCGCAGAAAAAAAGACTCGTCTCTGCACCAGATGAGGGGCACCCTCGTTGTCTGATATGTTCAGTGAAATTCTGCAAGAAAATGCCTCAAATAATAATAATACGTTGGCTATTTTGTTCTTAGACTACTATATATGTGACACACACACACATATATACACACACATATATATATATATAGATATAGATATATATAGATATATAGATATATATATAGATATATAGATATATATATATATAGATATAGATATAGATATATACATACACACACACACACACACACATATATATACATGCATACATAATATCAGATTGTAGCCATATTTTGCTAGATTTTCTGCTAGATTTCTGCTTTAATTTGATTTAAATATATATATATATATATATATATATATATATATTTATGCCCTGGCCCTATTTAAATTTACTCTCTCAAATATTTCTCAAATGTCAGGCAGATGACAAGCTCAACTGCTGAACAGCTAGATGGTTATCTGTCTGAAGTCCCCATCCCCAGAAGTGATAACCCGCTTTTGCTTACTGGAGAAGTAATGCACTTTCTTGTCCTACAGAGAAAAATTTCAAATGCACTTCACCTAAATGCACTTTTTTATGATAGAACAGTTATATTTTTACATTTTAAAACCTTTCTGCAGGCCAGTAGGCCTGTACATTATTATTTAATATACACATGAGTGGGATACATTTGTAGTTTGAATTTTATTTTATACTGTGCATTGTTGCACTGTGCTTAATAAATATTTGCATAATTTGTAATTATGTATTTTTGTTTTTTATAATTTATGTAATTGTAATTATCTTTGAAACTTTTATATTAATTTATGCAATTGTAATGTCTTTTTTAGTAAAGTTAGTACACGGTCATAGCAATAAATGCAATGGTACTAATAATTGGCATCATTTCGTTTTTTTTTTTTTTTTTTTCGGTTTTCGGGTTCGGCCAAGAATTTTCATTTCGGTGCATCCCTAATAAATATATATACAAGCACTTTAACTCCTTAGCACCCCCATCCTTTACTCATACTGCATAAAAAATGGTTCAATAACGTTAAATGTTACAGGGTCTGATTATTGCAAATGCAGTTCCCACTGTGTTCTGGTTAAATCATTTTTATTTACTTATTGCTAAGGTTTGCATATGGTGGTGTGTTCTTACTACCAAAGTTTGATTGCATCATATAATATAATTCCTGTTAATAGTGTTCATAATCTGTTTGATTACATCTTTATTAAATTTTTCCATACATTTGTGCCATATGTACATAAACTGACAGTCACCACTGATAAGCGACTAATAAATATTGTAGAATCTTAATTTTCTGTAAAGTTGCTTTGCTACTATTTGTATTGTAAAAAGCACTATACAAATAAACTTGAATTGTGTTCTTAATGTCAGCTTTCCTAAAAATATATCCTGTTCCTAAAATAAGAAATATCCCAATATATCGCCTTGCTGAGAGTAGCGCAACATATCGTATTGCAACCCATGTATCATCAGATTCTTGGCAATACACAACACTAGTAAAACTGCTTGATTTAAAGCCATCTGTTGCATAAAGTATTATATAATTATAAGTGATGTGACTGAACTTTACTGGAGTACCGAACTGTAGAGTTCTTCCAAACATCCCCATCACTGTAATCAGATGCAGTTTAAACTGCTGCTTTCTCACCACTGTCAGTTTTTGATGTGTTTTTGTTATTGAGAGGAAAATGTGCAGTATATATTTACATATTCATCCAAATGCCACTCAGCAGCCTTGGGTTCGACTGTGTTTGCCTTGAACTGGTGCTCTGTCTTCTCTTGAATTGCATCAGGAGAGCTGAATTACAGTATTGCGCTACAGCGCCACACTAGTCAAACCACATTATAGCAAGCTCTTACATTAGGTCATATGAGATCAAATAACTACTTGACAACAGAAATATTTGTCGATAATGTCAGCCCTAATTGCATGTGCTGCTCCATCAGCAAGTGTCATGTATTTTCTCCTCAATTTTTGCTTGGTTTTACTTGTTTTCAGATTGTGGAGACACTACACATTCCCGTGGATGCTGAATCATATGACATGAGCTCTATGTCTCTGCATACAGGACTCCGGTAGGGGACAGTTGTACACAATTAGTATAAGAGCTCCAGAATTAATATTGTGACAAAAATGGATGCACACAGCTCTGTTTTTACATGCATACTATATTCTAAATTCACTCTAATTTTGTTTGTATTTATATATAGCTGCAGTCTTCAAATGGACAGTTTTGTTGACAGTTTGAGAAACTGTCTTAAAATTACAGATAACAGTGATGACTGGTAAGTGTTTAAACAATGTGCTCTTTTGAATTGAAACCTTTTGATCTGATTTTTGTGTTCATTTTATGATTATGACAGTATTTTAGAAGAAGTTAAAGTGGAGCCTTTTCAACACATTGTGAAAAATGGTGGTGTGCCGATCTGGGATAGCTCCAGTCAGTCTGTTAGAGGAAATGCAGACCCCATTCCCAAAAAGAAAAGCCCTTGCAGGCCAAGATTCATAGAGGAAACAGTGGACGATACAGACACCTCAGAGATAGCTGAAACAGGTGCGTATGGAGGGTTGAAAAAAAATTCATACTGATGTGAATAAGTTTTCTGCCTGTCTGAATGTTTTTATTAGGGCTGTCAAGTGACTTTTATTTTTTATCTGAATATGTTCTTGTGTAATATGTTGAGCTCATGTGTTTTTAGCTCATAGTTCCCCAGGACCTGAACGAAGGCACAAAGAACTTAGAAGACCTTGCAAGCAGAATTTTGATAGGCCCTTAACTCCACAGACTAAACGTATGTGGCTTATTTGTAGGTTAATCTCCTGAATGAACTAAGACGACAGCTCCCTTGTGTTAATCAAGGTCACTTTTAATTTTATTTTTTTTTTTTAGTGGTGCACTACGTTATGGTGACTCATATTGTGAACCCTGGAAATTTCTATGTACGCTATATGATGGAACAGAAAACCGGTCTAAAGTTGACCAAAAAGGTCAACGAATTCTGCTCCGGAGACAGTAGCCTCTTCACGTTCAGTGATGAAATCAAGACAGGTATATGCATGTTGATGGTCTTTTATTTGAATGTGAAATTTCATCACTCATATCTATTAATTTATTTAATTATTGACAAACTAACATTTGGAAGTTTGGGTTCAGTAAGATTTTTTTGATTGTTAAAGGGGTCATATGATTTTGCTAAAAAGAACATTATTTTGTTTATTTGGTGTAATGGAATGCGTTTATGTGGTTTAAGGTAAAAAAAAACACATTATTTTCCACATACCATACATCAGGGGTCGGCAAGTAAGGCCCAATGCCAACTCTACCCCTTAGCCCTTCCTCTTTCCCATACCCCTCCGTTTCGCGTGTTCACGTGAAGGGGTAGGGGTGTCTCGATTGTCTTTTGGTTGGAGGGAAAGGGGTAAGGGGAAGGGCCAGATAGCCCTTCAAATGAAGATTTTTCAGGACCACTTCAAAAGAAGGGGTATGAATTATCTCGGAAACATGGCTGCAACAGCGAACAAAAAGACACATAAATGTAAGCTTTTTTTTTGGAATAAATAAAGATTTTAAGAAAAAGTAATCATTTGTTTTATGTTACATTCATATTAATGTTCATGTTACTCAAAAAATCGCTAATATTTGCTAACATCATATCATTACAGACTGTTTGATAGTGCCACAGCATATGTCTGATCATTGCGATAACTGTCAGTAAGCAGCTCATGAATACAGAACGATAAAGGCTCTAATGCACACCAGGACACTGGTAAATGTGTGTATTGTAAGAGCTAGACGACGTATGATGACGTGTGACGGCATAGTAGTGGTGTCCCAATCCTTAGGGGAATATTTTCTCCCCTACCCCTTGACACTCTGTTTCAAGGGACATGGGGAAGGGAAAGGGGTATAAAATAGAATTGGGACAGGGCCAAAAAACTATTTGCCACAAGATGTCGGGCCCCGACATAGTCAAAGGATAATTTGATTAATTAATGAAAAATTAAACTAGAATTGCCTGTGACTGACTTAATGTTTGAGTCATGCTCTTAGAGGGGGGGGGGGGGTGAAATGCTATTTCATGCATACTGAGTTTTTTACACTGTTAAAGAGTTGGATTCCCATGCTAAACATGGACAAAGTTTCAAAAATTAAGTTGTACGTTTGAAGGAGTTCCGGTTTGTCGAAAGTTTTTTTCGAGCATGGGTCTGTGTGACGTTAGATGGAACGTAATTTCCTTATATGGGTCCTAAGGGCACTTCTCCCGGAAGAGCGCGCGCTCCCGTATAGCAGAGCATAGACATTCACTGATCAGAGTGAGAGACCGAAATGTCACAAAAGGAGTGTGTTTTTGGTTGCCAGGACAAGACAACCCTGCACAGATTACCAAAAGAGAAACAGCATTAAGGGACCAGTGGATGGAGTTTATTTTTACAGAGCATCAATGGAGTTGTGCAAGTGTTTGTGTTTGTTCCCTGCATTTCGAAGATGCTTGTTTTACAAACAAGGCCCAGTTTGACGCTGGATTTGTATATCGTTTATTTCTTAAGGATAATGCAGTCCCAATGAAAAAGGGTCACGATAGTGTGTTGGAACCGCATGCGGTGAGTAAAACTGCTTAAAATATCTCTGTGTTATTAACTTCGCTATCGGCGTGTAAGCACATTAAGTAAACAACATGTGATCTTGGCATCAAAATGGACTTTCCACATGTACACCTTAAAAAAAAAAAAAAAAAAAAACGACATAAAGTGGAACTTGTCATTTTTCAAAACAGCTAAGCAAATATATACAGTTTCAATACATACTACATAGAGACGTCCTGCTGTAGTCGTTGCTGATGCTGCTCTTGTTAAATTTCAGCCTCTGGGTCTGATTCTGGATCATAAATATACGGCTGAATCTGACTGTTAGCTATGGTTTGTTTTGGATTATGTTTTTTTTCCTCACGGTAATGTCAGCTTCCACAGACGCTCTCAATGCAAAAGACTACTGGCGCTCGTGATTCTTTAGCTCCGCCCACACGTCACGCCTCCAGCCGCTCGTGTTTTTCCGGGAAAAAACAGTACAGACTATCTTTCTCTTATAAATATAATAAAACTAAAGACTTTTTGGAGTTATGTAGGATGCAGTACTACTCTATAGGTACTCAAGATTAACAGGATATTGATTAAAAATGAGCATTTCACCACCCCTTTAAACAGGTATTTTAATTCCGCTTTCCATATTGTGAATAATAAATGTGTATCATTTTAATTTGCTTGTTACACAGTGGAGCCTAACTTGTTTTAATAATTATAACGTAGCCTACTTTTACACTTTTTGTATCCTCGCGTACTAGACTGCATAATTTATTAATTTTTTTTATTGTTTGTTTGCTGGTATGCTATTACATTGTGCGCAGAGTGATGTTAACATTTTAAGATAGCTGGTGGGAGAAAATGACACCATCAAAGAGTTTAAGGAAGAATGCTGACAGCGAAAATGGGGCATACAAAGAAGAATAGAATAACCAACTATGCGTTCATCCTACCTAGTTTTGTGTATGCAAAGCCGGTGTGTTTTATCTGCAATGATGTTGTCGCTGTTTTCAAAGAATATAATATTAGATGGCACCACAAATTAAAAGCTCAATACATCTCAAAATACAACTGCTGCAAAAAAGTTACTTTTACCATACTTTTATTTTGAAATCATTAAAGATGAAGTATTTGTGAATAACTGTTGCATGACAAATCTATTTCAGAACCAGCCGCAATCAAAATAATCTGGCTGCGGGAGCCAACTGTTGCTGAACACTGCTGTACATTATTGTTTCTCCTCTATGCCCTGCCTTTGTGAACCACGTTGTTTTACAAACCTCATTGGCCTAAAAAAGTAGGGTGTGCTCTGTTTGGCCAACTATCCAGGGCATTGTGCTTGGCTGAATACCTCAAGTGAGTGATGGAAAGTTCTGCACCTTTACACTGTGATGCCGTGTTTCAGTGCGACGAGTAGGGATGGGTATCGTTAAGGTTTTAACGGTATTACTACTCTTACCGATACTGCTTAACGGTCCGGTACTTTAACGGTATTCTTATCGATACTTTGTGTTGTGTGTGTGTTTTTATTAAGAACAAGTTGAGAACAGAATTAACATTTCTTTATTTTTTTATGTAAAATTAATAATGGGCTTGTCTTGGACCAGAGGTGTTAGGAGGAGTTGGTTGGTTCATAGTAGCTGCAGCTTAAAAAAAAAAATTAATTCTCATTTTTTCCAAAAGAAATCAACAGAATTTCTACGTAAGGTTAGCAAACCAAGGAGATTTTACATTTATTTTAAATGACGTGAAAAACGTTGATTCAACATGATTTTAGCATATATACCTGACGTAGATGGGGCAACAACCAGAGACGAGCTAGCTAGGCAGTCGATACACATTATGCACTTTTGAAAGATGTTTTGACAGATTGCTTGTGTTTCCGCCCTTACATGCAAAAATTGTTTTGCACTTATGACAACGAGGGTTGTCACCATTAACTCTAGTGAAGTATAACCACACTTTGGAACGTTTTGCTCTCTCCGCCATCGTCACTCTTTGTAATTAGCGGGAGTTTTCGTACGGTTATGCGTGTACCGCGCTCCCTCTTGTTGTGTGTGTATGTGTGTGTGACTGACAGACAGCCTCCGCAGTGCGCATGCGAGTTCTTGCAGATTTCACAGACAAACCACTTAATAATATCGCAAATTAGAAATGTTTGGTGAGATAAAATGTGCACTATAACATTTAGCAAATCTCTTCGCCATCGTCACTCTTGATTATTAAGCAGGAGTTTACGTACAGTTAATGCATGTGCGTGCACTCGTTGTGGTGTGTGTGTGTGTGACTGACAGACAGCCTCGGCGGCGTGCATGATTTCACGCAGATCTCATGGACAAACGTCTTAATATGATCGCACATTAGAAATGTTTGGCGAGATTAAATGTGCACGACATTATTAAGCTAAAATACATAGTACATTATTTTTTTTCCTCCAGTACTGAAAGCAGAACCAATACCAGATCTTACTGATACTACGGTTTTTCATAATTTAGCCCGGGTTTCGGTACCCATCCCTAGCGACGAGACAAAACAGAATAAACCTATTATAAACGAGGCATTTGTTGCATCCAGTGGGGACATAATTACTGATTATAATGACTTGTACTATAATTTTACACATTGCATTGCATCACACTGCGTAAACATAAAACCATGTCTGCATTTGTGATAGGAGAAATGACAAAAAAAACAGCTCTTTACACTGCTCAATACTCACATTTGAATCATCAGTGGCAAATTCTTTAAATATGAAAACATACTTCCAGACTGTGAGTCAGAACAGCCATCATTGTATTCTTCTCTCCCAGGATCAGGAAACGCTTGTAACACTCCAAAGAGAAGGGAAACCATGAAATCGCATTATATTACCCCTTTAACATCATATGACCCCTTTAAACTCCTGAGCACATCATGGAAATAAGTCAGCCGAAGTAAACCTAGAGGCAATGCTTTTTTTTAAAGAAGATTAAAAGATAAACTTTGAGATGCAGCTGTCTGATTGTTTGTATCTTGTTGTGCATAGGCGATATGCTCTTTATCTATTGGAAGGAGGATATGTGGTGTAGAGTAACAGTGACTGAGCTCTTTCAAAAAGAGTGTTTCCAGAGTGTGAACAAATGCCTTGCAACAGAAGTCTCCCGTCTGTGTGTCTACTTCCAGGACTTCGGCTTCTCCAAGGGCATTTCGATTCCAAGGTGAGAGATAAATAGTGTATTCATATGTAAACACTTAAAAGGCAGAAATGATCTCTTTATTTCTTATTTATGTGCATAATTTTTTCCATGCTCATGTATCTCACGTGAATCTGCTCTTTTTATCTGACTGCAAATTCACTCATTCACTGTATGCATGTTTTCTCTTTGTGCATCTCCAGTGATGGAGATTTAAGCATCTTGAATGAGTGTCTGCGGAGACCTGATGCTTCAGCTCTGGCTCAAATGAATGGCTGGGCTCCTCTGGCCATCAAATGCTCCCTTAAAGATATTATTCCTGCAGACTTGGTATAAGTTGTGGAGATTTACTCTGTATTTACTGTATAAGTGTTGCAGCTGAGTGCACCAAAATACATTTTAAAAGTTCTGTATTTATTTAAAATAAATATTCAGGCATGTAGCTGCCATCTAGGGTTGCAAAAGTAATTTGTCTTTTTGATCTAGTTTTGTAAATATAGATAGATGTTATTATAGAATATAAAGAATTTTAGCATCACTAGGTACAATCTATAACTAGCAAGACGCGTTTGTGGTTTTTTTATCAGCTGAGAGGGTGGAGTTCAGAGGCAGTTGACGAGATGAAGAGCCTGCTGGGATCTGAGGCTGTGGAGATGCAGGTGTTTGGGGAGGAAGGAGACGCACTGTTAGTGGATCTGAAGAAAACACCAATGGTGTCTCTGCGAGAGCACCTGGTGTTCATGGGGCAGGCCAGGTATGTAATTATCCTTACAGCACCTTTACTTTTAAAGCAGTATCTGCTGATATGATCACTGATACCGATCTTTTTAAAGCCTTTTATCATGTAGAATTATTCATAGTAATACTCCAGTCAGGATTTTTAGACATTAATTCAGGGCGTGTGAAAATGTGTAAATGTCCCTTTTATAGGAGGTTCTTGAGAGAGGGGTGGAGGGGAGTGCTTTTTTTTTTTTTTTTTAATCTTTCAAAAATATGTATTTATCTCAACTAAATGTTTGATCATGAAGTGCATTTTTGTTTTCACACTTGTGCAATTTTTGCACAGTAGTTTACAAACAGCACAACAAAATGCAAACAGCAAAATATTTCAAACTACATTTCTTATTTCATCACATTTCATCTTTTCTTTTCGATTTAAATCTTTATTACATACAATACTGCAGTTCATAAAGAACTTTGTTTTCCAACCTCCATCTATCATTGCTTTTTTCTTTTTTTTTTTTATCTAAAAGTGCTATTTTCCTTTAAAACAATCAGGTTTGTGTTCGGGTCGATTTGGGTCGAATTTTAAATAACATCTCCCGAAAATGTTATTTAATGCTATCGCGTTGGACTAAGATTTACTGATTTTATTCACAGAGGGCATAACTGCTTCCACCAAAAAAAAGGGAAAAAAATGTATTAAACCTGTGTGTCTTTAGTCGCTGGGGTATATTTGTAGCTATAGCCAAAAATACATTGTAGTTATTGCTTTTTCTTCCTCGCAAAAAATCATTAGGATAGTAAGTAAAGATCATGTTCCATAAAGATATTTCATAAATTTCCTTCTGTAAATATATCAAAACTTACATTTTGATTAGTAATATGCATTGCAAATAACTTCATTTGGACAAATTTAAAGACGATTTTTTCAATATTTAGATTTTTTTTGCACCCTCAGATTCCAGATTTTCAAATAGTTGTATCTCGGCCAAATATTGTCCTATCATAACAAACCATACACCAATGTATAACTTATTTATTCAGCTTTCAGATGATGTATAAATAAATATAAGTGCTGTTTATTAAACTTTATATTTATCAAAATATCCTGAAAAATAAAGTGCATCACAGGACTGACATTTGAGAGCACAGTTCTACAGATGGTGGCACCAGGAGCAGATTTGGTAGCGCTAGGGATGGTGTAAGGGGGTATTCAAAATAAAGATCAGGTACTTTAATAATAATAATTCTATATACTTTAATATATTATAGTACCTTATTTTAATATATACTATATTGTTATCATGATTATCATGAAATGCTGCTTTTTATTTTTTTACAGGACAATAGTTTGTATTATTATAATATAAGGTATCTTTTAATGTGCTAAGATATATATTTTTAATAATAAGTGCTGGTGGCGTGGTCAGATTTTCCTTCTGTTTGTACTCTAGTCTAGCTGCTCACATGCCTGAAAAAGCTTATTGGTAAACCATCACACAAAACAGAATAAAACAAAATTAACATTTTGTTAACATTGACAGTGTTTGTAATATGACTTCTGTACAGATTCTACTCTCCTATAGTCGCCCCTGGCAGTGCACCCCTGCTCTTCTACCCATCAGTTCGCCCTGCACTCAATACTGAGGTCAAATCTATGGTTTCTCATGTGAACACACCGTCAGACTTCTATGTACAACTAGTGAGTAACAAAAACACATTTATTATAATGTCAAAATGAAATGAAATAATTAACTGAAAATGAGATTTACACATCCTTGGTGAGTGCAGGTTGAAAATATGGAGTACCTGCTGTTGCACTCAAAGCTCCAGGACTGTTACAGTCGTCCCCAGGCAAACAGTGAGTACCAGATCTACTGCCCTTCTCTCTCACAGGCCTGCGTCGCTGGCTATGACCACGAATGGTGCAGGGTTCAAGTCATAGGTGAGTTCATGTGTGTACAACATATCAGATATGTAAACATACAATAAAAGAAAGCCATTGTCACTTTGATACAGTGTTATAAAGGTTAAAAGGATTGCCTGTGTTTATATTTCAGGTTTCCCTGGTGGTAGGATGGTTGAGGTTCGGTATGTGGACTTTGGCTACAGAAAGACTCTCTCTGTGAAAGATCTGAGACAGATAAAGGATGAGTTCTTTGCTTTGCCAGAAATGGTAAGATTGATTGACCAAGTTTATGTTGCTTTAAACGGAGAACAATATGAATGAAACCTACTTGACAACTGTTCCTACATCAATTTCACATTGATCTTAATAATACTTGCCAGTACACAGTAATTGTGCATAGAAAATTACCCCACAGCACCACATACTACCACCAGTTAATGTAACCAGTTTGAAAGTGGATACTGTATCGGTGTGAAAATTATGATACTGTGGCAAGTCTGTCAAAGCATGTACTAAAAACGCACCTCAATATCTCTGATAAATAACAAACTTAAAGAAGTCTGTCTATCCATTTGTTTTTAGGCCATGTGGTGCAGTCTGAATGATGTGGTCAGTCCACAGGAAACATGGAGTGATGAAGCCTGTGTTGTATTCAAGGATCTTGTGGAGCATAAACTTATCACTGTTGTCGCAAAAAGTAAGTTTATATGCATAAACTAGAGGATTTTCTCAAGTTTTTTTTTACTTGAGCAAATGAAAAATAAATAACTATTTTCTCAAGTTAAAAAATTTAGATGTCCATTATTACCCTAAAATCTTTTGATTGGATCAATTAAACACTTTTATTTCAGTGTTCTACAGCAGGTGATTTTTAAATCAAATTAAGTCTATGTAATTTTAAGGAAAAATAAAAATAATCATCCTATACAGAACTGACGTTTACTTCTGGCTTTTCAAACGTGTATGCAAGTTCTACTTTACAAAAAAAACATTTCAGTTTTGTCACAGTTTAGTCCGTTTCGTTTCTCATCCAACACGTGAGAAGTTGAGCTGAATATCCCTTCACTGTCTCCGCTTGCGAAGGGTGTGGACAGGTACAGATACACTGAGGCAGCTTCATTGAGCGCTGGAAAGGGACTCATATTTCGTGCAGTCGGCTGTTTGCTTCCTGCTATCTGTGCCTCAGACGTGTAGCTCTGCCCGTGTCCTGCGCACAGATTTCGAAATACTTCCACACAAATGACATAGCAAACAGTTACAATGTAGTCTGTGCACGCGGGCGCACTTCCGGGAAAAAAAAAAAACCTACAGGGTAAAATCCCTACCTTTTACTTCTGGCTTTTGTTCACAAAGAGCTCGTTCTGGGACTGAACCTGGCAATATTACTAGGTCCCCAACCTGGGATCAATCCTGGAATCAATCCCATGATGTGTTTGCGTTCACACAGAAGGAGACCCGGCAATGTTCCGACAGTTTTCCGGGACCCATGAAGACCTATAGCAGAAACACAAAGACATATGAAAAATATCACTGCTTTTAAAATCTATTTTCCATAATAATGTGTGCAATGTGACATCATTAAATAATTTGGAGAGTAATGTGGCATACTGTACATCTTTGCTTGAATTTCTCACTTTTATTTAGAGCTTGTGTCCGACACTAGACCTGTACCTGTGTGTCTGTATGAGATTGGTGAAGATTGCACTGGAGACAGTATTGGAGATATACTGGTTAGAAATGGTCTCGCTGTTTCTATTAAACAGTAAGTCATGAAAAAGACCATTCTATTTATCTATCTATCTTCCACCCATCCATTGTATTCAATATTAATTTTCTCCTGCTTCATCAGGAGCCAGATTAAAGATGCCCAGCCCATGGAGACGACAGTGTGGGACCCTCCATTTGAAGAGGAGCCTCTGTCTGTTGTTCTGACTCCTCCTCCTCCTCCTCCTCCTCCTCCTCCTCCTCCTCCTGTTGCTGAAAAGCTGAAGCCCAATCTGATTCTGCCCACATGCGTCAAAGATATCGAAGTTCGTGTGACACTTGTCACCTCTCCTGGAAACATCTATGTGCAGCTGCTGCAGTTTGACGACCAGCTGAAGAGGTGCCGATTTCCTCAGTCCATAATTGTACATTAGTGTTGGTCGATATGCTCCAGTCATAAGCCGCGTTGCCACCGCTGGAACTTTACCCAAGAACTAGGGACTTTGGGCTGGTACTCGGTGTGTTTCCACTGCAGGAACCAGGAACTAGTGCTGCAACAACGTGTCGACGTCATCGATTACGTCGACTACAAAAATGCATCGACGCGTCACACTGTTTACATCTCGCGTAATGGCGGCTTCTGCTCCTGGGAATGGAGAAAGTTGCATTCTATCACAAAAACAATAGGAAAACATACTGGCACTCTCCGGTGTTACGGTTTAACTGGTTACCGTGTTATCTGGTTCCCAAATTCTTGGTTCAGGTCTCCGCTGCAGATGTGAAGGAACGACCGCAGCAGATTCAGCGATTCTGAAAGCACAAACCGATGTGATATTATTAAGTGTCTAAAAAACGCAGACTTGCTCATTGCATTATTCTGATTGCATGAAACACTCTGAGTACCAGCCCAAAGTCCCTAGTTCCTGGGTAAAGTTCTTGCAGTGGAAACGCGGCTTAACTACACATTATATATTTGCAGTAAAATAGCATATGGATGTTCTAAAGTATATTTATTACGACTGAATGCGTATTTAACAGGATGACAGTTTAATAGAAATTATGTAGTTTATGCTGAAAGAATTGGTGAGCGAGCTGAATTCTGTCAGCAAGCACACACTGAACAACAAAACTCTTGTATCAGCGATGACTAATCTGAATTGGCCATTGCATTTAGAAATTCAATGGAATTGTATGTGTGATTGTTTATATCGCACAACACTAAAAAAAAATGATCGATCAAATAAGCCCTAATATTATAATAATCGTTGTCTTGAATTTGTCAAAGGCATCAGCCACAGGCGATATCTTTAACTATCATCGATACACAATACCCATGTCTATCGGCACAGTCTTATTGTACATCAAACCTCTTTTCAAAATAACAAATAAAGTCCTGTTTTCAGTGACGCATCTATTTAGCTCAAGAGGTTGGTATTCAGTCATAATGCTGCCATTTTGCATGCAATATTTGCAGAATCCACGACACATTGAAGAGTCTCTTCTCGAAGTCAGAGCCACAGGAGATGCTCTGGGAAGCAGAGATGTTCTGTGCTGCCAACAACACCGGGGTTTGGGAAAGAGGAAAAGTGTGCAGTGTGTCCACTAATGGTGTTGCAGAGGTAGATATAGTTGAATAAATCTGAAAAGAGTGGGATTTTAATTTAATTTGAGTGTTGTTTTCTTTATAGGTTTTGCGTTGTGACTTTGGCAATAAAGTCAAAGTTCATGTAAACAATCTCAGACCACTCAGTCCTGATCTGATCGGATCCTTCTTACTCGAATGTAACCTCAGTGGTGTAAGGTAAACAATCTGATGGAGCACTCATTTTCTCACTCAGATGAGCATGCACAGTTTATATACACTTTGCAGAACCTTGTTCAAGGGGAGTACTAAAAGTGTATGATCTCTATTATTATGATTAACATATAAACAGTCCACTATTTTACCACAACTTCAAACAAGACTTACCCAGTCAAATTTGTAATGTATTAATGCTTTTAGTGTTTCACAATGTGAAGTTGTTTTTAAATTTGTAATTACATATACATTTTCTTCCCTCCTGTTCTTCTTTACCTTCTTCTCCAACTCTCAGGCCAGCTGGTGGTCGCTCCACTTGGACAGCCACGGCGTGTGACTTCATCTCTCACTACTTGACTGGTGCCATGGCTGTAATGAACATAAAGGTTAGAACAAATGTATGGGATCAAATTCCCACCTAGGGGTGGGCGATATCTCGATATTTAAAATATATCGAGATATTTTTTAAACACGATATGGATTTTGACATATCGTATATATCGATATGTTGTTTATATTTAATTCTGATTCCGCCACTTTGCTTCTTTGCCTTCTCTGTGCTGTGCTCGCCCCCGCTCGCTCGCCCCCGCCTCCTTGCTTTTGTCCCCACTCCCTTCGCGTGTATAGAACTAGTCTAAAAAACTAAGTCTAAAAACAAAAGGACAACTGGCTCCATTATATGGAGATACTTTGGTTTTAAGGCGTAGGACGAACAGAAGGCATATGTCTAACGTAGGGCCCAATGATTTCCGCGATGCAGAAAACGCGGACGGAATCCAGTCATAAAAACGGTATTTACAGTTTAACGCGGAATGTCACGGAATTGGTTAAATTTTGAATGAATTATCAAAAGTAGGTCATGCACTTAAATCAAATCGCAATATAGACTAATATCTGCAAATATTAACCCAGAAAAGTCTATTTAAATATGAATCCTGCATGTTCTGCGTGTCTGTGTTAACGAATGGCGCAGAAGCGCGTCTTCATTCATTAAACACACAGAAGCGCGTGATGCTCGCGCTGATTTCAGCGTCTTTCCTCTCACTGATAAAGATGTGAACACATGAGGAACATCTCCAGAACTGAACCGAGAGTCACTTCATGAGCATCTGACCATTTGATTTGAGTAAAACTAGCTCATATCACATCATACACTGTAGTATCACATACACAGAACTGTAAAGGTAAACCCGTCAAAATAAAAATATTTGGCAGAAATATTTTACTATTGTTCAGCAGAATGTACATAGCCCACTACTACTATTATTAAAATGATAAAATGATAATCACACAACATTTCTTCCATGTTTTATTTTTAATAGTAAATCCCCTTTGTTTACCAAAAAATAAAGTTTGCTTAATTTTAAATAATTAAAAGATAAATTAAATAAATGTTTTATGCCTTCATTTGACAACCAGAAAAATGTAAATACACAGAATTTCTGAAGGGAAAAAATTTCACATAAGGCTATTTTAAGATTTTTTTAAACTAATTAAGTTGTTTTTATGCATTTAAATAATTACACATGCTAAAACACAGAATTAGGTAACAATAAAGCATATGGTGAAGAAAAAAAATAAAACGTTTCATAGGGCCCTAAACATGTAATATTTGGCATATTTGTTTTTGCAGTAGTTTTAGGGGGGTTATTTTTCCTGTAAAGATATCGAGATATATATCGCATATCGAGATATAGCAAAATATATCGAGATATATTTTTTGCTCCATATCGCCCAGCCCTATTCCCACCAAAAAAAAAAAACAAGCATGAAACCAAAATTTAAATCCAAAAACACAAGTAGAAATATGAAAATGATCTGTGAACATTGTTTGCTATTCTAAAAACTGTATCAATGTAAAGGAGTTATAAAACTATGGAAAAGTTATCTGTGTCTAGACTTGTGCCCGTATTCGGTAATGCGATATATTACGGTTATAAATATGCACGATATTGTTATCGTGGGCACTTATAAATACCGCAAATAATTATAGATTACAAATTATTCAGAATTTGAAATGCATTTTATGAAAACTATTCCAATCAACTGGTCAAAATGCACATCACCGCTGCATGCTGCTTGAAAGACTTGTGTGTGTGCTCTGATGTAAACAAGCATGCAAGAGAAGCACATGGAGGAACACATGAGAGACGCGCTGAATGAAAGCACATTCACTCTCTGACAGCAGATGGCACTAAACTGCAGAGAATGCAGTCCTTACCCTGGAAACCCCATATATAAACCAGCTGCACTACTTTCTAAAACCTATTTAAATCATTTTAAATAGGCATTGAGATTTGTGTATTTGCTATGATGTTCTTCTTACTTATTGGTCTTTATAGTTCTTTTGCACTTTAATCTGTGCAAAACATTTAACTTTATATATATTTCTGAATTGCTTTATTTTTTGTTAGAAAAAAGTTATTTAACCTATTATATCATATTATACTATATTTTGAGCACTTTTTAAAACTAAATTGCAATACCATGATAATACCATTTACCGTGATAAAAGCATGAGCAATTAATTGCAACAGGAAAATTAGATACTGGCATATCCCTATCTGTGTCAAAAAAAAAAAAAAAAACTTGGTGTATTTTTCCTCTCAGGACCCATCCGCCAGGCCAGTGCTGGTGTCTCTGTTCTGTTCAAACCGTGCTGGTCAAAACGTCAGTTTCGCCGATTTCCTCATCAGTGAAGGACTTGCTCTAAAGGAGAGAAAGTAAGAAAAAAAGTTTCTGCTCTGTATGCTGCTTATTCACATGACTGTTTATGTTGATCTCGGTGTATACTACCGTATTTTTTGGACTATAAGTCACACCTAAGTATAAGTCGCATCATACCAAAATACGTCATGACGAGGGAAAAAAACATACAAGTCGCACTGGACTATAAGTCGCATTTATTTAGAACCAAGAACCAAGAGAAAACATTACCGTCTCCAGCCGCGAGAGGGCGCTCTATGTCTTCAGTGTAGACTACAGGAGCACTGAGCAGCATAGAGTGCCCTCTCGCGGCTGGAGACGGTAATGTTTTCTCTTGGTTCAATTCTCTCGGTTCATGTCAAATTAATTTGGATAAATAAGTCGCACCTGACTATAAGTAGCAGAACCAGCCAAACTGTGAAAAAATATTATGACTTATAGTCCGGAAAATATGGTAAGTAAACCGTTTTTCTAGGGCTGCTCCCATATCCGAAACAGTCTTCTCAGAGCAGTGTGTGTTGAGTGAGAAGATTCCTGAGCCACAGAGAATCACAAGCCTTCCTCAGACACCACCCACACCCAGCCCTCGAATCAACCCACCACCAGAGAGAGTGCAGACACAATCATACCCCCCTCCCGAGCTGCCTCCCTGTGGACACACGCTCATGAACATCTCGGCCATCTCCGAACAAGGTGTCATTTACGCAATGACATACCAAGCAGGTGTGTGTCGTTTTATTTCTCACTAAAACATTCAGTAATTTTGTTTTTATGACAATTTTCTATCATCACTTTTCATCCTTTCAAGCTGAGCATTTTTGCTGCTAAACCTTTAAGATTTAAGCTGTAAATGACATCTGTTAGGATTGGCTAGTAGCAGCTGCTACTGCAAAGTTACTGAAAACTGATAACTCATGTATGTGGGCAGTCATGAGTTAATGACTGTGGTAATATGTTATTGAAAATGCTTAAAGGAACACTCTGACTTTTTGGGACTTTAGCTTATTCACAGTATCCCCCAGAGTTAGATAAGTCCATACATACCTTTTTCATTTCTGTGCGTTCTGTAAGTGTTATTTGAGGCACCCACCTAGCCTAGCTTAGCACAAAGACTGGATGTAAATGGATACTGTTAGCATAGTAATCCCAATAAGTGACAAAATAATGCAAACATTTTCCTATTTACATGTTGTGATCTGTATAGTCACAGCGTGTAAAAATAACAAGGCTATATGAGACAGAGACCGTTTTTAATCGTATAAATACTGGGAACTATATTCTCACTAGGCGTAGGAGCACAGCTAATGTTACTTGGGCGGAGTGGCTACTTGGGCGGAGTGATTAGCGCAGCACACGAGACGCGCTGTGGTGATGAGCAGAGTGTTACATTTATATGTGATATTACATTTATGACTAACATTAGCCAAACTGTAACAGTGCCATGCTAATGTAATATAACCTTAGTAGTGACACTATTCCATGAATAGGGGCTCCGTGTATCCCATTTATTGTTATTATTGTGTTGTCATGAACACATTGCTCGTGATCATTATAACAAAATCACTTACTTGGTGGACAGCTGACCGTTAGGTTCACTCGGCATGGAGCGTTTCTTCCAGTTGATCTTGTCACAATGGGGAAAAAAAGCGACAACTGCCGGGTGTATTAGGGCAGAGAAATCTTCTGTGGTAGTGACGCAAATATTTTGATTGTCATCAAGCCTTGACATTGATGGCAATACCCGGTCCCATTCATTACAACAAAGGCATTCGGTTTCTGTCAGCATAGGTTGGCATGTTCCACATTTACACAGCACCAGTCTGTGTTCGTTCTGATTCTCGCTTCGACATCTTGTCTTACAGCTTCCAAAGTTTGTAACTCCTCGTCTGTGTATTCTGGCTCAAAACTATATGGTTCTGGATCTTGGTTTGATACACAGTAAAATTCCTCTGAGTCTGACAATTCCTCAAAGTCAGCCATGACCACAAGTCACGTCTAGCTAGTCACTTGTTTTGTTTACGGAACCATCAACAGCGCGTCTCGTGTGCTGCGCAAATCACTCCGCCCAAGTAACATTAGCTGTGCCCCTACGCCTAGTGAAAATATAGTTCCCAGTATTTATACGATTAAAAACGGTCTCTGTCTCATATAGCCTTGTTATTTTTACACGCTGTGACTATACAGATCACAACATGTAAATAGGAAAATGTTTGCATTATTTTGTCACTTATTGGGATTACTATGCTAACAGTATCCATTTACATCCAGTCTTTGTGCTAAGCTAGGCTAGCGGTGGGTGCCTCAAATAACACTTACAGAACGCACAGAAATGAAAAAGGTATGTATGGACTTATCTAACTCTGGGGGATACTGTGAATAAGCTAAAGTCCCAAAAAGTCGGAGTGTTCCTTTAAAAACTCCATAATACAGAATTGTTTTCTGACGTGTTCAGTGTGCGAGTTTGATCGCTTACGGGAGCGGCTGCAACAGCACATTAAAACCCTGCCAAGACCGAAGAACTACAACTGGAAAGGAGTTTTGGGATGTGCTGTCATGGGAACCGACATGTTCTGGTACAGAGGTCAGGTGCAGGAGGTCATTGGAGGACACGTGAAGGTCAGTGAGCTTTCAAAGCATTGCATCACTTTCATATAAAAAAATTTCATAATCTCAAATGTAAACACCTTGGGTCATATTGTTTTGTTACCAGTTTGTGATGTAACTGTTCCAGGTCCAATATGTGGATCAGGGACTTGTGGAGAGTATCCCGGTTTGTCATGTGTACCCCATGGTTCTCTGTGAGGATGTGCCGCAGCTCTGTGTGCCCTGTCAGATAAATGGAGTCATACCGGTATGCGTCTCTGTGCTAATATGAATTTGATTGTTTCCAATTTAAACTGGCCAATGTGATCATCCTTACAGTTCACTCTTAACACAGGGATTTCCAAACATTTTTGTCAACTAAACCTTTTTTACCTAAGATAATATATCAATAGCTTAACAATACATTGTAACATATTAGAATTTTTTGTTGTTGTTGTTGATCAATGGGCATCATTTAAAGCTAAAAAAAGTTTGTTAGTTTAATTTAGTTTTACATTTTTTTTTATTTAGTTATCAGCTTTTCATCAACTCATAAATCCCTATTTTAACCTGATAGCTGAGATTTCTAAATTTATTTTGTGACAATTTCCCCTTAATGTAACACATTTATTAGAACTCTTATATTTAACCTCAAAATCAATATTTGTTAAATATTTAAAATGTAATTTCTGCATAAAGAAAACGCATATTTCAGAGCCTTTTAAAGTCTTTTTGCATTTTGAGTTAATTGTCATCCAATCAATATCTTCAGTGTGGTCCTACAAATAGGATGTGCTTTAATATATGCATTATACAAATATTTTTTTTATATACGGTCATAAAACATGACCCCAAGAACTTATGAATTGAATTCTTGTGGTGAGACTTTATGGTTATTTTAGCAATACTGTAATGAAAACTTAAAGGGTTCAGCCAAAAATCTAAATTATGTAATTATTAACTTACCCTCATGTTGTTCCAAACCCGTGAGACCTCCGTTTATCTTTGGAACACAGTTTAAGATATTTTAGATTTAGTCCGAGAGCTTTCTGTCCTACCATTGAAGCTGTGTGTACGGTCTACTGTCCATGTCCAGAAAGGTAATCTCACGGGTTTGGAACAACATGAGAGTGAGTTATTAATGACATAATTTAAATTTTTTGGTGAACTAACCCTTTAACTTGCTGAAGAAAGCAAATTAAAGGGTTCGGTGGGTATGAGAGATTATTTCAGATGTCCTGAAATGAACAATTCCAAATAAAGTAATTTTTTTAATGTGATGAAATACTCTGGCAAATCCTTGGATTTGAACTGTTACAGATTGGGAAGGGCTGGCAGTGGGATGCTGTGGTGCTCATGAAGGAGTTGCTACTTGGGCGTTCAGTCTATGTCCACATTATTGTAAGTGAATATACATCTACACCACTCCATGTATCAGCAGAACTCTATTTATCACTGAAGTGTCAATTATCATGTGTTGACAAGCACTCTCCCCATAAACCTGTTGTTTTGCAGGAGCACCCAGAGGATCCGCGTGGCTGTGTAAAAGTTGAGATCACAGTGGATGGAATGGCGCTTAGCAAGATAATGGTGCATCACCAATATGCCAGTTTTGATCCTGCCATCATCAGTCAGGAGGTATGATCAGTGGATATTAGTAAAAGCAGAGTTGTTTTGCCTGTGTGAGGTGTAGATATTAACAGTATGTTTATGTGCAGGATTATGTTGTTAAGCCTCTCGTCCCTGATTTGGATGACTGGGACCTAAACACAGAGGTAAACGTTTAATTTCTGTTCACATCATACAATTCCTGAATTTCTGGTTAAACTATTTCCATAGAAGTCACTCAGTTTGCTTACTAAATGTCAGAACTGTTTTAGTAGCAATATGTTGTGTTTTCAGGGGTTGGAGGAGCCCCAGCCTGTATTTGGGATTTATAAAGAACTCCAGATTCCTAAAGGAAGAGCACATTTCCCTGCCAAGGTCAAGCATATCCGCACCCCAAATGAGGTATGTGAGCTGAATTAGGGATGGACGATGTGGCCAAGATTTTATCATGATATATTTCTTAATTTCGGTTGATATGATATAAATCAGATATCGATATGAACTATTTTTTTTAAAGCCTCAGGAAAAAATGCCCAAAATGTCCACAACAGATGTATGTACCTACAAACTTCTGAAAAATTAATTTGCCAAGGCTCAATCCCAATTCTATTTTATATCCCTTCCCCTACCCCTCCGCCTACCCCTTCCCTTTGTCCCTTTAAACAGAGTGTCAAGGGGTAGGGGAGAAATATTCCAATAAGGTTTGGGACACCACTACTATGCCGTCATGTTATCATACGTCGTCTGGCTCCTACAATTCACACATATACTGGTCTGCTGGTGCGGATTAGAGCCTTTAATTATCGTTCTGTATTAATGCGCTGCTTACTGACACACACACATGTATCGGAAATCGCACAGCTCACACATCCAGGAGAAAAAAAACTTGTCAAGGCTGCCCCACGACTTTTATTAAATACAGTTTAAATGTTGAATCGCTACATTATTTTCCAGCAACAAGAGGATACAATTGCTGTTTTTAAGTAAAATCACGCACAGATGCACATAACACGCAACTTAAATCTCTCTCTCTCTCTCTCTCTCTCTCTCTCTCTCTCTCTCTAATTGGCAATATTTGAGGAAAGGGCTTAGCGATTTCTAATTCTTGTCTATTGTCAGTGTCTACGGTGGTTATCGCCCTGATCAGACATGATAATATCTTGTGGTACTATCGTGCAGTCTATTGATATGATGTTAGCAAACAGCAATTTTTTTTTTTTTTTTTTTTTGAGTAACATTTTTAGAACCAGCAGAAACAGTGGTTTCCCTGTTAATGGCTGTAAACAAAGCAGCTCTGCTCATGAACACTCCTGTATCTGATCAAATGAAAATGCCATTGAAACTATTCAGAAGACAGTCAGTTTTCTTCAAACATACATTCATATAAAGCACAGACACTGTGTTTAAATTTTGATAAGTGCAGTAAAAAATAATATCATCTTTATTGAAAATACTTTGAGATATTTTGATATTAAATTATTATCCAGCCCTAGAGCTGATAAGTCTGTTACATAAATACATGGCCTCATTCATCAAAAAATGAAAAGCTGCTCATGAATCGATCATGTCTCAAAGAGTTGGTCCTAACATCAAAATGCAGCACCAGTATTAGATGAAATTTTGTACCAAGCAGCTCTCTGTTGATCAACACATTAAATCCGTGTGACCAACTTGAAGCCGTAGTGAATTTCTTTTGCAACCATTACAATGGTAAATGTGTCCACACCTTTACAGTCTCTTACTTTACTTGAATCTAATGTGTGTCTGCAGGTGTTCCTGTGTGTGTTGGATAAGTGTGAACAGGAGCAGGAAGAGAGTTTGGAGGAAGCTCTTAAGCGTGTGAATGAGAATATAGAAAATCTGAGCCTGCTGACAGACTTCCCCATTGGTGCTTATATTTGTTGTTTGATCATGATTCATTTCAGTGAATGCAAACACCTCTGTGGTATTTTGTTTTGTATACATACCTGTTTTATCAAATTTATTCCAAAAACTTTGAGACCATGTTTTTCCTACACAGGCTAAATAACTTGGAGAATAGATGGATGTTTTTAATTGTGTTTGTGTGCAGAGTGTCCCTGTCTGGCCGAGTACAGCGATGGTAAATATTATCGTGCGAAGTTACTGGGTTTTTCTCAACTCACTCCTTCTGTGAAGCTCCTTGTGAGACATGTGGATTTTGGTTCAGATGACATCTTACCAACACAAAAGTGAGACTATACAAATTAATCAGGGGCCTTTGAGAGTAATTGTCGTTCTTGTAGAAATGTAAAAGCTTTTTGGTTCAGTTCGGTTCATTAGAACAGTAGTTCCAACCTTTCTGACTCCTACTTTTGTAGGTGTTCTTGATTAAAGGGATTAAATTATTATTTTTTTAATTCACAAATAAAAATTTCAATAAAATATTTTGGAGCCTGACAGAAACCTTTTATATAAAGACTAGGTCTTTAAATTACACTTAAAATTATTTCATATATCCAGCTTTTTGTTCTTGAAATTAAATTCAGTAAATGTAACAAATGTAAAAACGTGCTTTAAATCATAAAGGCATTTTAAAATCAATTAACACATCCAAAAAAATGATTGTGTGTCACTGCAGATTGCGGCAACTCCCTACATCCCTTCATCATTTCCCATGTGCAGCAGTTTATGTGAAGTTAGCAGGCTTCAGACCAACAGATTTGTGTTTTGAGTCAGAGAGGATACCTTACCGGCCTGAGTGGAGTATGAGAGCCATGATGGAGATGATCAACCTGTTGAACGGAGAGCTCACTGCAGTGCTCACTGTACGCCTCATTCACTGCCTTTACACCTGGCATAACATGCATTTTTGACAATCTGCTTATGATCTGACTGCTCTTAATGGCTTTTAAACAGTAGATCTGACAACAAAAAGATAAAGCTGAATTTAAGTTTTAATGAAACTGCATTTATATACTAACCAGGAAAAACACAGGTGTAAAGGGGAACAAATGTATAGTGTCATATAACACTTGGTAACAATGCAAAACACTTTCTATTCGAAGCAGTTGCATGAAATGTGATGTGACGTATCCAAATGTGCATTTTCAGGCAACTGAACCACAGCTGACTATGCTGTTGTACAATGCAGAAGGGACACTCGTCCACAGACCTCTTGTGGAGAAAGGCCTCGCTAATTATGCATAAATCTTGTAAAGGTAAGTGTGAAAGAGAATTTAATTCAAGGAAACGGTCTAAACATTTATTTCTTTCCTGTTATTTTTCTGTTTCTGCAGGTTGTGTCAGTGATGCTGGAGATTTCAAAGAAGCTTCTGAGACAGCAAAACATTTTATGTTGAAGTTGTCTAATGCTTGGGGTTTTATGCTACTTTTGTGTGCATGCATTTTATGTTAAAACATTTTGTTTTGTTTGTGCAGCTATGCCTAGTTTTATGTTAAATATTTGTATTGTTCAAGTTCAAAGCTGCTTTAAAGTAGCAATAATATTTTGTTAATATAATGTATATTTGTTGAGCAGAGCTGAAGTAAAACTGTTGTAGACTCTGACTTTTGTTTTTTTGGATCAAATCATAATTGACTTTTTGAAATCTTGGTTGTTATCAATAATAGCAGACTTCACCAATCAATGCACTTTTTCCTTCAGACCACTACAGGAAGTATCCTGCAGAACCTTTTCACAATTCATCAGCAGACCTGCCAACCTGTGTGCGTTTTGCTTAGTGGCTACAGTACATATTTGACCTCAAAGTACGCTGGTACGATTTGTCACCCTAAACTACGTGAAAAATCTAGAGACACCTCTGTCCATGTGCAGTATTTAAAAGTAGCAACAGAAAAAGATGAATTCAACCAATCCGAGTGCTTTTTTTATTTAATGATTTCTGCATTGAATTTCTCGTAGTAGCCTATGGTTTATAGTTGATGTTCAAAGCGGATGTTGTCCTAACCAACCGTCAGATGCTCTGACAGAAGCATCTGCGTGTGAGGCTGACCGAAATCTGCGGTTTAATGTGTTTTAGATGTGCTGTTTTCATAATGCATAACTTACATTTTTTAACACTTACATTACAGGTTTATTATCCATCTGTAGATGTAAAAAAAAAAGCCATGGAAATATTTCCATTTTGCTGTCAGAAGTGCATGAGCTTTTGCTTTGCGATTCTTCGCTAAACTCCACAGACTTCATTTAGAACAAGCAGACCATAAATGTGAATTTTATTTGTTTGCTCATGAAGAATTTTAAACCTACAAATAAGTTTATTCGAAAGTGACGTGGCCAAGTATGCCCTGAATTTGTGCTCTGCATTCAACCCATTTAAAGTGAACACACACACACCTGGAGCAGTGGGCAGCCATTTATGCTGCGGTGCCCCGGGAGCAGATGGGGTTCTGTGCCTTGCTCAAGGGCACCTCAGTTGTAGTATTGAAGGTTGAAGAGAGTGCTGTACATTCACCATACCACCCCCACTCCCCTACAATCCCTGCCGGCATGAGACCCACAATCTCTGGGTTACAAGTCTGACTCTGTAACCATTAGGCCACGACTTCCCTGTTTGTGTGATAGCACTAACTGTAAAGTGTAAAGTGTTTTACTTTTTCATTTTTAGTTTAGTAACTTTTGCTTTAAAATTATTTTTGTTTTTAGATTGCAATGTTACAACGTAATGTGATTTTAATGCTTTCTTCGCACATAATATATGCATACATGCTTACATTCACTTTTTTTGATCCAAATACAAAATACAGAGGTATAGGCTAGTGTATACTGCAAATCAGACGAAAAATACAAAGATATACATTTTTGCTCATCACCCAGCCCTATACTGGGCGATATGTGTACTGGAGATTTTTATGTGTGTGTGTGTGTGTGTGTGTATATATATATATATATATATATATAATATAGGCCTAGCTAAATTAATAAATGGCAAAAATTTACTAAACAGTTATGGTAAATTGGAAAATACAGTAAATGGTTCATGTTTAACAATGTTTTCCTAATAAAAGGCCTTTAAAAGTTTTAAATTCAGATTTTAAATATTTTTGGTCACATTACCACTAAAATATCTCAAGTCTGACAGACCTAAAGACTTTACAATCATTGGACAGACCAGGGGCAGCATTTCCCTATGATAGTCGCGGCAAAACCCACAATGAATATAATGATATTGTAAGGAATTGTGTGCTTCTAATTTTATAGCAACGAGCTGAACACCTCTGGTGTGACTTTAAATACAGACCTTGACTCATCAGAAAACTCATCACCAGTGACCTGTACAATACAATACTCTCGCATCAAATATTGAAATGCAGTTTTTAAATGCACGAATTGTGTTTTCATCTTGTTTGCCAGTTTTGGAAGTGCCTTCTGTTCTAAAGAAGCGGGTGTAGCAATACTTCTGTCTGTATAGTGAGTTTTGGTTCAAGGTCTGCATTTAAAGTCACACCAGAGGTGTTCATTTGGGATTAGGACTTGGCTTTCTGCAGACCAGTCAAGTTCTTCCACACTAACTGAATCAATCATTTCTCTTTGAACCTTGCCTTATATACAGAGGCGCTGTCATGTTGGAATAGAAAAGGATCCTGTCCAAACTGTAGCTATAAAATGAAAAGCACATAATACCTTACAATATCATCATTACATGCTTGAACACTGAGATTCACCCTCACTGAAATGACTAAAGTAGTTAAACCCGTTCATTAGAAGGGGTGTCTAATACTTTTGTCAATATAGTGTATGTCCATATTCTCTCTGAGGAATTATAAGAATGATGGTTATCCACTATACCGTACAGTTCATCTGATAACATCAAGCCTATTTTATCTCTTAACACAACATACAAAGATTTTATTTTTTTAATATTTGAAACATTCACACAATACCAATATTCTTACACTCTACTTCATTTAAGTTAATTTGTTTTCCTTTCATTTAAAATAAAACTATTTGGGGCTTTTCATGCCTTAGTGTCCATAATGACATGACCCTCTGCGTCTTTTAACCGCACACGTCCTGTCGGGTATTGTGTCTCTTGCCGTCCATCTGAGTAAACGGTTTTAACTGTACCATCTGGATACTCCCGTCGTTTGAAATCTGCAGTGTGGATCTCTCGCTGACCGGTGTTAAACTGGATCACCTTACTGCCATCCCTGAAAGCAGAATAAAACTGGTGTGACTTGAGCGTGACTCTTTATCATAACACGTTGGGTTTGAGGGCTGTGGGTTTACTCACGGATTCAGCTGTATTATTGTTCCATCTGTTAGAACACTTTCCTCTCTCCCATCAGGATAAAGTGTCTTGATTGTCTGATCAGGGAAAGTGATTTCCTTACGTCCATCAGGGAAATGTTTCTCTAAGAAAAGACAGAGCGGACGATTAAGACCTAGAATTTTGACTCCTAAAAACTTCATTTTAAGACAAATTCAGGCCCACCTGTTTGATTGTTAGGAAACTGAAGCACTTCCATCCCATCTGGATAGGTTATGTGTGTGGTCTGAGCTTCTGCATAGTAATAAATCTACAAAACAAATTACACTGCTAATTAAGATGATAACATTTATAATAATTACACTGGTGCAAACATAAAAATGCATGAATAATTTCAGAGTCTATTCCTCACCACTCTTTGATCAGGCATTGTGTGTTTGACATCCCCATTGAAAAACATGACTTTGACTGTCTGTCCATCAGCAGAAAGCTCTTTCCTCGTGCCATTTGGAAAAACAACAAGTCGGCCTCCATCAGGAAGCACTTTCTCAATCTGTAAAGTACATGTATATTTGATTTACAGTTCCATCTGAAAGTGAATAATATTAATCATTTTTGCAACGTAACCACAATCTCTTAATTGATGGGGGTTTTGGTGGCTCAGTTTTGTTCTAAATGGCATTCCCCTCAATCTGGAATTTGTTGAAACTTTTAGTTTGAGTTAAAGAGAGTACCTTGTCTGACTGTGTGAGCTCTTCCTGTTCCTTCTCTGATTGTTCAATGGCAGGGAGTGAGTTAATTAGTGGAGAGGCATGGTTCATCTCAGTCGTAACTAGTCCATCCGAACACTGGGTTTCCACTGGACTTGGCTCATATTTGAAGCTGATACTCTCTTTCATTTGTTCAGGGAAAAAAGCTGTGGGGAATTAATTGAGAGTCATGCTAAATGGCAATCACAATGTAAGAACACAGATATATAAATAAAATATATGTTTATGGTTAGAACCACAAAAAAGTATGCATTACTAATCTTGATGTAGAATGACAATACCAGAGTTTGTGAGAGGGATCTGTGTCTCTGGACTTCCCTTTCTGCTGCTGCTGCTGCTGTTTTTTGAACTCCGAGAAGGACTCTAAATACATAAAAACATACCAAGACATTGTGAAATATTACACACATTTACAGGCAGGGTTGTAAGTTATTTAAATAACCAGTTTACAGTTAGTTGAGCTTTTAAAGTGTTTATATACACTGCCATCTAAAAGTTTGGGATAGGTAAGATTTTTAAATGGAGTCTTTTATGGCTTATAAGGCTTTATCTGTTTGACCCAAAACACAGTAATATTGCAATTTCCAATACTGGTTTCCTACTTTAAAATATCATTTTCTTTAATACAGCACAGAATTCATCAGCCATTTCTCCAGTCTTCAGTGTCACATGATCCATCAGAAATCTTTCTAATATGCTGATTTATTCTCAGTTGAAACTGTTGTGCTGCTTAATATTTTTTTGGAACCTGTTATCATTTTTTCTTTGATGAATAAAATGTTAAAAAGAACAGCACTAATTCAGAATATTGAACATATCTAATAATTTATTTCTTAAAATAAGGAAAATATTTACTGACCCCAAACTTTTAAATAATAGTGTATATTGTAAAAAAAAAAAAAAAATCAATTTTGAATAAACAATGTTCTTTTTTTATATTTATATTTTTCAAACAATCCTGAAAAAAATATCACTGGTACCAAAAAATATTAAGCAGCACAACTTTCCAACACTGATAATAAATCAGCATATTAGAATCATTTCTGAAAATTCTGCTTTGCTTCACAGGAATAAATTATACAAAAATAGAAAACAGTTTAAATTGCAATAATATTAAACAAAATAAATAAATAAAAATCTGTATTTTTTTTATCAAATAGATTAAGCCTTGAGCAGAAGAAGCTTTTGAACAGCAATGCATGTATAAACAGATGGGTGCAGAAATCTTTCAGACTTGCCACTTCTACTCTTACCCTGGCATCTGCACGTTTGGACCCAGTGCTAGTTTTATTGCTAGACGCAGAGATCCTTCCTTTTTCCTTCTCTTTCTCAGCACTCTTCCATGCACTGAGGCGCAGTTTCTCGAGTGTCCGCACTTGGTCTCTGAGGGACGTGTTCTCTGCACTCAGAGCATCTACCTGCTGTCGCAGACGACTCTGTGTGTTGCTCCAACGAGCCTCTCGTTTGCGCAAGTCTTCCTGCAGCACATTTAGCTGCTGCTTTAGAGCCTAATACAGACATATACAGTCAGATTAAAAGACATAAAACAACTTATTATAATAAGCAGAACTGGAAGTGTCCAAACGATACTTTTCCAACAGACCTGGATCTCATCTCGTTCCTGTTTATCAGGTCTTGCTCTCACAGTTGCTGCATGCTTTTCAAAAAGCTTCCTTTCACGCTGCAATTTCTTTTGCTCCTCCCTTTTAAACTCCTCCCACTTTGCAATCTCCTCCATCCTCTTCTTTTCAAATTCAGCCTTTTCTTTTCTGTATTGGACAAATGTCTTTTAAAAAGTTTTCAGATCAAATGTTTTCGGCATGACAAATAACTTACTACATTCATATTGCTCAGTCATTTGCAGTTTAGCTGTGAACAGTACTGAAATATCCCAAAATTTGAACAAGATTACAGATTACAGATTATTTGAACAAGAAAAATAAGGGACTATACTTGAGATGATCTCTCGTGTCCTGGTTTTCCTGCTTAAGTTTGGCCAGTGCCGCATTCTCAGATTTGAACCTTTCAATCTCAGTTTCCAGCTCCACCAAACGCTCACGAAGAAGTCTTGATTGAGCTGAAAATAATTCAGTTTTTTCAATATTAATAATACGAAATGTTTCTTCAGAGCCAAATCATCATATTAGAATGACTTCTGAAGATCGGGAGAGCGGCTGCTGAAAACTAAAAACTTTGCCATCGCAAATTCTACAAATGAATTGCCTTAAACAACATCGTACCAATATATCATGCATCCCTAGCAAAAAAATCTAATAAGCACATTTGATAGCTCTATGAAAAACATCAAAACACTAGTGTTACCTGCTCCTTCTTCACTGGGCACATTCTGTGGTTCCTGCGCCTGCACCACTGTTACCGGAGGAGAAGGTTTAGGCTTGAGAGCTGGAAACAGCTTTGATACCAGCTGGCATGTCGGTGGGGCTTCTTTCTGATTTCCAACTGCATGTGGACTGCCACCTGCTGGTTTTACCCCCTTAGAGAAGGCAACCTTTCTTTTCAGAGCCCTCTCTGATGGGGACTCCTCTGCGGGACAACAGGACTCCTCCTCAGGGTCATTCCAGGTATCATCGTCATCAAACTCTAACTGGGCTCTTGATTCTAAGAGAGTAGAGTCTCCATTGGTACTCAAACTCCTCTCATCCTCCTCTGGACTGCTGGCACCATCCCGGTCTTGATATGTGCGTTTATCATAAGGCAGAGTGGTAGGCACTTGAAAGCAGTGGGTTATGGGTGGATTGGGAAAGGATTGCAACCTTGAATTACAATTCAACAAGTTTTCATCCAACTTTTCATCAGTTTCCTCTTCGTAGAACCCTCTCTGTTCTTTTGGTCCTATGCTAATGATGTCTCTCTGTATCGCAGTGTTTGTAGGAGGAACTGGAGGAACACTAGGAGTTACTGCGGGACCTTGACCACGGCTAGGTAGTGCAGACTGACTGGTGGCTTTGATGGGAGTGGAGGAGAGACGCCTGCGATCTCTCTGAAGGAGGGTGCTGATGAAGGACGAGTTGCTGGAGAAGGATATTTCATCCGCTGCACGTTCCAGCAACTCAAACTCTCCAAGTTCAACACACTCACGCTGGTGATCTTGTTCCCAGCGCTGTCTCCGCTCTGTGAACCACACCTCAAATGAGTTTTCTGCAACACATGCATTACCCTCCACACCACTATGTTCTCCTTCCTTATTGCTGTCTGCTGTGGGGACACTGTTGATCTTCTGCTTGGACGAGAGATCAGGTTTTTGTTGGAACTGAGCTGAGATGGGGCTCATATTCTCACTCTGGTGTCCAACAAGAACACGAGGTTGAACGGTCATCTTGGCGACTGGCGCTGTGGTTTTATTTTGAGGAATATTCTCTTTATTGAGCACAGCAGTCTTGCGTTGGATCACAGGATGTGTGGATTTAAAGCCTTGGGTTTTGTTTTTGACAGAGTTCTTGTTGGACCTCATGTCGGGGTCTTGGGAAACTTTTAGGTTTGGACATGAGGAGGGCTTGGGGTTAGGTGGACTTTTTCTCTGTGGTGGCACAGCGGCTTTTCCCCTGGTAAACCGGGCCAGACCTTCTCCTCGTTTAAGAAAGGGTCTTTTCACCTTCACGCTTTCAGCCGGCGCGTTCTACGTAAGTGAATATGAAGAAAAATTAGAAGAAGATGAGCAATGAAGAAAGATGAGGCCAATCCAAGAAAGAAAAAAAAAGCTACAAAAATGCTTTTTTTTTTTTTTGTACCTCAAAATCGACACGACAAGTTTTGATGGTATTTATTACTGATTCCAAACATCATTGACATTTTATCTTCAGTCTTCAGCTAGACACATCTTTGTCAACATGAACAGCTTTAATTCATGCTAAGGTTTGTACAGTAACTGACCTTTTCCATCAGTTTCTGGTCTTCCATCTTAAGCCGCTCTTCCAGTATTTCTTCAAACGTTCTCCCACTAAACCCCGATTTGATGGGTCTAAAATGGACACACACTTAACACTTTAACAAGACTGAAACACTGCAGTTGTCCATTGCATTGTATTCAATCTTACCGTTTTGAAGTTTACCTGTCTTGTGGCTCTGAGTCACACACTTTTCTGTACATAGTTTGCTCTTCGATAGTGGACTGAAGCGATTCTTCATAATTACGATCACTGTTGTCATGTCCACTGTTCATCTCCACCACACTTTGTTCCTGGTTCCACCCAGTTGTCTCTAGAGCGGGATATGAAATGAGCCAGTCAAATCTCAACCTGTCTTACTGGTTATCGACCATCTGAAGTGAAGTATAGCTCTCCCAATCTTATGTATATTTATTTATAGTGTAACAAAATACTAAATAAGAGCTCTTTGTGTACAGATGAATGACACATGTACCATAAATCACATACCTGCAGTATTCTGTGGTTTTCCCAGAAGTCTTTGTGGTTCATGTTGTAGTCTAAGCAGCTGTTCCTGCTGGTGGGCTTTTAGCTGCTCTTGCATGCGATGTTGCATTTGCTTCAGCTGGACAAATAAATAAGCCATTAGATTACTATCAAATCTAAATATTAAACATTTGAATTATTGCATTTTTAATAAGAAGATCTAAATGTACATAATTGTGCTAAAGATTAAAAACCATAACACTTTCCAAATAAAACATACTTATATATGACATATGAGATGAATTCCCAAGAAGAAAATAACAAGCAGAAAAATTAAACAAAGCAAGATGATTGCAAAAGGAATATTAACCGAGGTCCCCAACCCACCTGTTCAAGCTTAGCTATTAACGGCAGATCCCGTGTGTTTCTTAAAACATCTTGGATACTCTGCAGCTCACTGTTTAAAGATGCATCAAACAGCTCAGTTTCCCTGAGTGTCCTGCCACCACCAGCCGTACTGCACACATCCACGCTGGCACAGCTGCTGCTCCGGGAGAGGGGCAGCGGGGAAAACTGACAGCTGAAAGAGTCATCCGGATCCTGAACCACCAGACTGCCGCTGCTCCCGACGGACCCTGAACCGGCTTCTCCCGGGGACCCGTGTAATATCACCCCTGCACGGGAGCTGTCTGGGATCCACTGGGAAAGGAAGTGAAACTGCCCTTGCTGGAGTCCAGCTGGAGACGACATCATGATGACGCTGACCTGGCTCAAACCCTGAAAAGGGGGGTTTACAAATACACGTTAAAACTGTTGGTCACGTTGACTCCATTGAGTTATTCAGATAGCAAGGTGAGAGATAAGAGACTGAGTACTTGATTGCTTTATGTAGAGGGGAGTGAGGTAAACTGTGCCACCTTTTACAGTAATATTATTTCCTGCATTTAAATTCAAAGCTTATTATCAGATATAGATGAGCCATACAGTTTTAGAATATCTAAGATACAGTTTACCGGAGCGTTTGGTAAACTTACCTTGATTCTCTCTATGTGACCACAATAGAAAAGGGCCCATAATAATGTGCAGTTTGCCAGATTAAATTTGTGACGCATCTTATCCCATAAAATTTTCACTTTCAACATTGACTACAACAAATATGTTTTCATCAACGTTAGGTACACTGTAAAGTTAAAGTTTTATGAATTTATAAATAAACTGCTCCTGCTAATTTGTCCCAAAAGCATCGAGTTAGGGGTCATTTAAATGTACAAGAGGATTTTTAGAGGTTGGCTATAACTGCATTAAAATTAAAATTCCTGACATCTTACGTTTATCGCATTACGTAATAAAAAAGCGCTCTATTTCAGGTAAACAACAACACACTCAAGTGTCTGTCTGTTAGCAAATTACTTCTAAAGCAGCTGCATTTAACCACTGACTGAGTATAAACAAACTGAAATGACACACTAGCTGTGTCTATAAGTCTAATATACCGTCTAGACGAACAAAATCCAGTCTGGGTAAATTAAGCAGCACAGTTTTGACACCATGTATGTGTTCGGCAACTACTTAACAGTATTTTAGGAAACGGCAAAATTGCATCGTTTTAAAATATAAAGCCACATTTCGACGTAATATCATGTTTTTAAGTCTGAGGTTTTTAGATGTAGTGACTTTTCCATACCTTTATTAGGGTTGCCGACTCGGGTATTTAAATATTTCAGCAGTTGACGTCTGAACTTTGGTAGGTTTCGAACGATGCCGCCATAACAAAGCGTAGCCCGCGAGACTGACGAGTGAAACCGCGAGCACCGGTGCATGCTGGGAGATGTAGTCAGAAACCCTTTCCTATGCTATGCTCCTCCCCTCTGTCGTGTTTGCCAGGGACTCATTTTCGGATCCCAGAGATGTGGTGAAGGTGAAGGCTTTAATATTACTATCAATGAGCTTTGAAAAATAACTAAGCAATGAGATAAACGGAAGAAGATGAATATTTATTAGCTATGTCTTCAATTCAATATATAAACATTAAATTCCGCATTTACTCAATTATATACCAGCGAAACAAAACTCGAACTTAATTGTGCAAAGAATACATCCATAGAGTTGAAGGATGCATTCAAGTTTCGACATTATAGCAACTATCATAAAATTCCTCAGAAGACATTAACAGCAAAGCAACCAGGAACCAGCTGCATAGGTGTGAGAACCACAAACATTTCTCTCAGAAAATATAAAAAAGTGTGTAACTGTATATACAGATTACGTTTATTACGAATGTTTACTTACAGACCAATGCAAATCAGTTTCAAACATTAGTCTACGGTTGTCTGAGTGATCATTTTCTCTATTTATCTGTTTGCCTCCAGGTATGGTGTGGTGTAATAGCAGAAACAGTCCTGGTGATGGCGCTAGAGTCCTATCTGGAGCAGCAATGTCATGCCATTCTGTGCACATGCGTGTGGGGGCCTCTGGTTATATACTCAGACTGTCTGACTCTGTAGGTGTCATCGGAAAGCTCCTCCCCGTCTCTCTCTGTGATGCTGAGGCTGAATTGCCCATCACTGAAGGGCAGAGGGTGATATTCCTCCCATAACGTCCACTCTAGTGAAGGATGGCGATGATCTGGATGCAGACAGAGAAGGCGGTCATGCAAGAGCTACAGCGCAGACTGAGCAGTGTCGCTCACAGCATTGGTAAGGACTGTAAATGAGTATCTATGATTGTCACTCAGCACGCAGTTATTAAAGAGGTGCTTGGTTCTGTTGACATGCATTTCAATGTTGATAGCTTCAATAATGCTTTTCAGTGGTAAGGATTATTCACCTTTTGAATGAGTACAGCATCATTTTACATGTGGCAAAAAAATGTTGGTCACTTTATGAGCATGTATCAGCCAAATTAATAGCCAAGCTGATATTTACAACAAGCATTTACAGCATTTTGATATATGATACTGTTTTATTTAAATGTTATCACTGTAAAGCCTGACATATGAAATAATAGTAAATAAATCTTTTTTTTTCTTCTTTTTATGTTAGTTTGTAATGTGAGATTTTTATAACAGCATAATTTTGAATGCATATGCTTATAAATATAAAATATATGCATATAATGCAATACTTAAAAGCCAGCTGCTAATAATAAAATAAAGTCGAGTTGCTTTAGCCCAGTAAACGGTCTCTTAACATAATGAGAAATGTTCTCATAAAATATTATTAGCAATGTAAATACTTTAAGTTTCTTAAAAAATATATGGTTTTAAAGGCAGAAATACACGTGTACCACAATCTGTATGTAGGCATTTTTACAATTATACTAAAAGACCTTTTTCTTGCTAATTGTTAACCAAAGTATGAACTGTCAATCAGATGACAGAAGGCATGTAGCAGATTGTGTGCAACAGATTTTTCAGCTGTTCTGATCATGGTGATAACCCAGAGGGCATAAAAAATGGTATTAAATATGATACAGCAGGAATTCCTAAACTGATTTCTCATCATTTAACAGTGGAATATTACTGTAAAAGAACATGTGAAAGATAAGTCTCAGTGACGTACAAAACTGCCCTGACTGTATAAGTCTGTGCCTAAATGTACTTTCATACTTGCCCTCATTTTCAAAGGCCTAAAGACTGAAAGAGAATTCCCAGTGAGATTCATGCTGGGGGTGACTTGACTAAAATGTGTGTGTGTTTGGCAGAGTTACTGCTGAGTACAAAAACAGATACCATAAAACAGAGTTTTCCACAGCAGCAGCAGCACAGCTTGCTGCAGTAGTTGTACGCTGGCTTTAGGAAAGCACACATTGCTGTTCTGAACTGGAGTTTAGTGGTTAATGCCGAAACAATGGCAGTGAGTTATTTGAGTTTAGTACCATGTAGTATCGTAAAGTGTAATTAAACGAACAGTGTGAGGTCAGGTATCAGATGACAATAAAGGGGGACGTTATGCTGAGGAAATCCAGAAAAAGGCGTCCAAAACAAGACGATGAACGTGTACAGCTTCCTCTGGTCCCGCTGGTACAAGAACAGAGTGAGTGAAAGCATGCTAACACTGTCCAAACTTTAGCACTTTATGTTCAAAATATTTGTACATATATTTTTTTATATATATTATTTGATCAAAAACAGTAATATTATTAAATATTTTAACAGTTTAAAATAACTGTTTTCTATTATAATGTATTTTAAAAAGTAATTTAATCCTTTAATTGCAAAGCTGAATTTTCAGCATCATTACTGTAGTCTTCAGTGTCACATGATCATTCAGAAATCATTCTAACATGCTGATTTGGTGCTCAAGAAAGATTCCTTATTATTATAAATTTTAAAAAATTGATGTGCTGCTTAATATTTTTGTGGAAACGTTTTTTTCAGGAATCTTTGGTGAATATAAATATCAAAACAAAAGGATTGATATTTTTTTTCATTATTGTAAATATTGTGTAAAAAAAAACAGAATTTATTTTGTCACTCTTTTATAAAACAAAACAAAAATCCTATATGCACTGTAAGTCGCTTTGAATAAAATTGTCAACTAAATGCATACATTTATATGTAATGTAACTTCCTAAATGTCTCTATTGAATGCGTTCTTGCTAAATAATAAAAAAAAAAAAATCGGACTGACCCCAGACTTTTGAAAAGTGCAGTGGAGTTGAAAAAAATTATTGAAAAATCTTTTATTTTGTACTTTTCTAATTGTGTTGTTGTTGTGGTTGTTTTTATTGAAAATTATATAATTTGGCAAAATTAATGTCTCAATCATGATTAAGGTCACAAAATTTGCTTGTTTGCATAGTGGCTAATAGAAAGTCCCAAATCATGGAAAATATTTTCTTATTAATTGCATTTTTTCTTTTACATTTTTCATTGTACTGACACTTTAACATATTGAATCCCAGATGTTCAAAATGGCCTGAGACATTTGGATCCCACTGCACGTTATGTGCAAGAATAATTGTAATGTTGTGTAATAAAACACTACAGTTATGGGTAAGCTCTAATAGTTATTACTATTTACTTGTTTTCATTAAAGATATTCCTCTTTCTTTGAAACCATTTATTGTGGCTTGGATTATATGTGCTTGATGTTTTATTTCGTCTGAAGTTTAGTTTGACTTATTTTGCCCACAGAGACTCCAAAGGAAAAGTGCGTTTTTACATTTCCATGTGTCTGAAAGAGATGGAGGGAACTAGAGAGAAAGCCTTTTTCTTCTTTTAAATGTTATCTATTGGTTTGAATGGAGCTCTTATCTTTCTCTCCTCAGCAAGATCAGATCGCACTCAGATTCCTCTTGTACCAGAGAGAAAGCAACCAAACACACACACAGGGTTTCATTCATCCACCAGTGTGATGGGGGAAGGGGCTCGTGTGGGGCAGCAGACTCTTTTTGGGGTGATTGTGCTGACACAGACAGACATAGAGAGTGCAAACAAAGCGAGTACAGTTTTTACAGTCAGTGCTCAGTCTGTTATCAGTTATAGAAATGTAGCAGGTGAAGGGAACCTGTGTATGTGCGTCAGGAGACCAATCCATTCCAGGAAGTCAGTGTGAGGGTTGGAAATGAGGAGAGAGAGAGAGAGAGAGAGGGAGGAAGTCATTAACTGGTGCACCTGTCTCAGGTAGCTCATTCTCAGGTCGCTGCTCGGTTACAAGACGACCAGGGAGTTAATAAGATATTATAGACAACAAGTGGAAGAGGTAACAGATAACAGAGGGATGGATGTACAGAATGAAGGGAAAAATGTTTGCATTCCTCTAGCAGAGGCTGAGAAATATTACCGCTTTTCAAGATGTTGCCACTGGCTCCAAAGTAAGTGAGAACTTTAATGTTTACTTTATTTTGAAAATGTATTTTATTAATACTATTTCATAATACTATTAACTTTTATTTGTTTAATTTAAAAAAATGAAATATATATATATATATATATTTTTGTATTGGTACTTACTCCATTTGCTCTTTTGTTATTTTATTGTTTATTTATTTGATAGGAACAAGGCATGTTAATGAACATCTGTAGTAATACAAATTGTAAACATGCCAGATTATAGCAACATTGATCATTTACATCTGCATTTACATTTGACTTTATTATACTAAACTATATATTGGGAGCAGGTGAGAGAGACAATAGATGCATTGTTTAATTGTAACAGTAAAAAACTATTATTAAGATGTCAGTGTGTATAAAAGGTGCAATGCATCAGAGAACAGGTGAGCGCTACCATAAAAGTCAGTTGAAATGTGACAGATGAGGTTCTGTCCAATGTGTGTGAACATCCTAAGGGTGTGAATCTGACTCCAGTGGAACAACACACTTTTATTTTAGAAGAACAAAAGAAGGATATAGATATATCCTCCCTCTTTTCAGACCTCTTTGTCATTCACTTTGAAGTATCACTTATAATATCTAATTGGTGTGGGTTAAAAAAAATAAAATTCTTAATCTTGCAATTAAAAAAAGCTCTGGAGCTCTCTACAATATAATATATGATCCTGGACCACAAAAGCAGTCTTAAGTCACTGGGGTATATTTTTAGCAGTAGCCAAAATACATTGTAAGGGTCAAACTATTGATTTTTCTTTTATGCCAAAAAAAAAAATTAGGATATTTAGTAAAGATCATGTTCCATTAAGATATTTAGTAAATTTCCTAATGTAAATATATCAAAACTTTTTTTATTAGTAATTTGCATTGCTAAGAATTTAATTTAGACAACTTTAAAGATGATTTTCTCAAATTTTTTTTTTTTTTGCACCCTCTGACTCCAGATTTTAAAATAGTTTTAATTTAATTTCGTGGGTGGGTATGCATTAAGATTATTAGTTGCATGCACTGGCTTTATATCCAGAGGTGGTTTTGGTTGAGATAGATAGGAAATCACCTACTCTTTTCTTACTGAACATGCGTGTTGCATTGACCAGAGCATGGGAATGGCTTTGGGCAAGGTTTACCTCCCTCAGATGGTAACATACACCAGCCAACGACACAATGCAGTCAAGTCTGTATAATATATTAGTGTGTGTGTAGGGTCTTCTTACCTGTGGTTTATATCATCATATGGTCAAGTAACAATAATTAGTGCTGTTTTTATTATTATTTTTTTTATTATTTGCTGTTTTGCACGATAGGATATGCAAAAGAGGATTAAGCTTAAGCTGATACTTTGTGATGATTGTATTAAACAGGTTACACTGAAAACTTGAACACTCATGTCATTCTATAATGTATAATGTTATATTATTGACTGTAGATGTGATGTTAGTGTGCCTCGTGTGTGTTTGTTTCAGATGAGATCATGCAGAAGGAGTCTAGTCCTCTCTGCGCTGCTGACGTCATCACTGAGCTCAAGAGACAGTTTGTGTTCCTGTCTGGTAAATATTCTTCACATTACATATGCATTTCTTTTTTATCCCTAAAACTTAAATATTATATTATCCATTATTGTTTCAAATGGAGTTTTCACACTTGGTCCACTTAAAGGGATAGGAGTTAGATTTAGTTTTTTTTTAAAAGAGGACTTAAGTAAGAACATTTTGTAAGGACCCATAATTATATTTCAGTTTTGTCTTATAGAAAGCAGATGGAGACATTTGCCTTATACTTCTTAATTCTTGGATATATTTCCTATAAAAAACCCAGTCTCAAACTGTGCTCACAATATTCAGTTCTTCAGAGAACAAAATATTATAGGAGCTACGCCAAGAGGAATTTTACTCATACAGCACATTTCTAGTGCAATAAAACACACTAAATCTCAATGAGGGTAATCAAAAATTTGCAATGTAAAATATATTGCTATATAAAAGAGTTCTTCAATAAGGTGCACTTTTGAAACATGTAACAGGTTATAAACGCTGCATGAACATGAAACAGTTTACTTGTCTGTCTGATTTGTTAGTCAAAATCACCTTCCAGAATTTCCTGCTTCTATCTGGAATAGATGGTTGGATAACTCCTCGAAATATGTATAAAACATGTAAAAAGCAAGGGAAAGGAAAAACATTTGTTATGACATGTGGCCATGTACATACACTGCAGCTTTAAGGTATGCATCTGAATATGTGTTGTTTTTAACGACAGGTTGTTACTGTTAAACTGAAAGGATTAAACAATGTTTGCACAATTTCTGTCCTGTTGTCATGGAGACACGGAGAAGAAGGCATGACTTGCCAAATTTATATTTTTGTCACATGGGGATCTTCACCCAGTGGCTTTCTCTCTTTCTCTCCCTCTTCCACCATCACCGACTTAACACTGAAACATCACCTTGTATCTCCATCCAGATTTAAAGCAGCGAGCAGATAGAAAGATTGGAGTGACATTTTTGGATCTCGCGTTGTCCATTGATATAATCATAGTTTCTGTCCCGAGGGAATACTGACGACACTAATATGTCCTACTCTCTGCAGTGTCTTCATTTTGGCTGCAGAGTTTATGGTTATATTTATTGATGTGAATTTTTGAAGAGAGGAGCACTCACTTTATTAGAACATTTTTTTTCTTAACCACTTTTCTAAGATGTAAAATAGTCAAAAAACTACTTACATGGAAATTATCCAAACCTAGAAACCAGGACATCATAGAGACTTTGTCTCTTTTTGCAATATTACTATATACTGTATTTATGGCCAAATAAATGCAACTTTGGTGATCCTTTGAAACATCTTTCAAAAACATATAACGTAGTGTATGTAGCTGTCACACGCTCTCAAACAGTAGCAGATGCACACAGTATAAAGACTGACACAGCATACAGGTGGCGTGAGCAGGTTTTCATTGGCTAGCCTGTGTGCTAATTTAAGATCTCTGATGCATGCCAACACAGAAGACAGCATGGTTTCTGCTATTTATTGCCCCCTACTGTTTGCCTGTTGAACACATCAGAGGAGCAGGTTTTTCCTCTTTGATTCTTCATGTTTCGGTCTGTTTTAGGAGGAAGAGGACCGGATGGAAGCCCTATCATTATCTTTCCAGAGTTCCCTTCATTTAGTGAAATTGGAGACCAAGAGTTTCGTAATGTTCTTACCTACCTGACAAGCATTCCCAGGTGAATACACACAGTAGCAGACGTTTGAATATCATACATGCTGACAGCATTAACACGTGTGTTTCTTCACCAGTCTGAGTGCAGCGGGTGTGGGCTTCATCGTAGTGATTGACAGGCGTAGAGATCGATGGACGTGTTTAAAGGGGACATTACTGCGTATCTCAGTGAGTCTTGACTCCAATATGAATGCACACTAAAACTGTTTTTGAAGGCATAGTTAAAATAAGAATTTGCTGAAAATGTCCTCAGCCATCATCCGAACAGATTTGGGTTAATCTAGCATTATATCAAATGCTCCTCAATGGATCCCTCTGCAGTGAACGGGTGCCTTCAGAAAGAGAGTCCAAACAACTGATAAAAATGTCATAGTAATCCACAAGTAATTAGCAAGCCACCAGTCCATCAATTAACATCTAGTGTAGTGAGAAACTGCATGTTTGTAATGATCAAATCTGTTTTTAAAATGTTTTTAACTTTAAACCATTGTTTCCGAGATACATAAGAGAAAATTAGGCACAGATCAAGCACTATTTACAAGCATCTAAAACAGATTGTACATTTTCAGCAAACCTTCTTTTATGGGTAAACTATTCCTTTCGTCTTTAATATATTTCATATGAATTTGAGTGCCTTTTTATGTTTGTGTGTAGGGCTGGTTTCCTGCTAATCTTCAGCTTGTTCTGGTGCTGAAACCCAGTGCTATCCTGCAGCGAACTTTGTCTGATGTGTTCTTCAAACTGCACAAAGATGACTTTAAAGTACCGGTGAGTAATCTGAATGTGTTGTTTTTATGTTATGTTTCGTTACTGAGTGTCATGTCATTGTCAATAATGAGGCCTGTGTGTGTATTAAAGGTTATCATGCTAAGCTCACTGACTGATCTACACTCTCATATTGAGCGGAGTCAACTGACACAAGAACTGGGTGGCTCTCAATACTACTGCCACAAGACCTGGATCTCTCATCGCACAGTAAGAGCAAATACACCTAAAAGGTGCACTCACACATTTTTTTGGTTATGTTGCATTATAGCAGTTGTCCTGGACTTATACATTATTATTCACAATCAATAAGTAAGTCAAAGTGGCCAGTAATCAGGGCGATAAAGTGAAATAATATTCAGCTCTTCATATGAAATATATATCGTATGTGAAATGATCATTTCTTTGTGCCATTAGGATCTTGAAAGCTTTGCTGCTTTAGTGAAGAGGATGGCTGAGAGACTGCAAGTGTTCGGCAGGGAGCTGGCAGAAACAGAGCTCCCTAACAACCTCCTCACGGCCAGCAATCTGCTCAATGCACAAACCAGCAGAAAAGACAGTTTCAAAGTATTTGTAAAAAGCTGTTCTTAAAGGATTCAGTATGTGCCACCTGACCTCACGCATTCGTTTTTTAGCTAACAAACCCATTCTTGGTTGCACTGTTTTCTCTTTAGGAAGAGATGGCAGGAGCTCTAAGCCAAGGACGCCGACTCTTGGAGAACATCAGAGAACCGGTCCGCAGAGATCCGGACAGCAGTCTAAACCCTGATCAACTAGAGAACCTGGCTACAGTGCACAGGTAAGTGTGAGTCTTTCATAGCTAGCGATTTGGATCGAACAACTGAGTGTGTTTACACTTCAAGGCTGCATTTATTGTAGTATTATTTATGTAGTATTATAGTATATATTAATATTTTGAATTAGCTTTTAGATTAATATTTTCTTATTTAACTTGAATTGAAGTTTGTTTATTTACATATAATTCTATATAGCTGCAATTTTTAATTTCAGTTTCAGTATTAGTTATTTTTGTACTTCAGCCTAAAGTTATTTCAGATAGTTTCCAACGCTACATTACTCATTTTCATTAAATATTTTTATTTTAGCTTTATTACAAATGGCATTTAAATAGTTTTAGTATTAACTAACAATAAATAACTAACAATTTCATCTTTTTATAATATTTGTCATCTTCTGTCATTTCCTGTTTATTTATTTGTCTCTCTCTATTCTGTTAATGTACAGGCTGTTATCCCAGTTAAATGAGAGCTCTGCAGCATTTGACGAGTTCTGGATTCAGCATCAAAATAAACTGGATCTATGTTTGAAACACTGCCAGTTCGAGCACAACTTTCAGCAGGTCTTGCATTTTTAAATACATTCATGCTTATATAGCTTATTCTTATTACTGCTAAACACAAGATTCATTAATAACATTTGCACTGATTTTATTTGCTATGGTCTTGTAGTTGCGAACAGACCTGGAGCAGAAAACAGACACTCTGAATGCTTTTTCAGATGTTGGAATAAGCTCTGCCCAGACAGAAAAGCTCCTTCAAGAGTTGAGCGATCAAGAGAAGAAAGCCTGTGTGAGTCTCTGTCCACTGAATAATCTTAATGTGTTATGCTTACTGTTGCAAACCTGCATCCACACATCTGTATACGTGAATCTGTCAGTCTAATTTATATGAAAGCTTCCAAATAACCCTTGTACCTTCTCTCTTGCAAACACAATTCCTTTCTCCACAGGAAGTGCTGGACAGAGTAAGGTCTGTGGTTGCTGAGGGCCAGTGTTTGATTGACAGCTGTCAGAATGTTGACAACACTGTTGCAGTGAAATGCAGTGAGCTACAGAGAGTGAGAGAGAATCTCACCCAAGAGCTCAAAGACAAGAGGATCATGCTGACACAGGCTATGGAGCTACACAGAAGATTGGAAATGGTGACTAGAAATACACTCACATTTATATTTATGTTCGAATATATATTCATTCCACTAACCTACACCACCCATAAAGCACCCATTTTTGTGACGGTGTTTAAACTCCTCCCCTTCACATAGTTGCAGAGTTACATGCACATTTTTTACAAACACGGGCAGACATACATAGCACACTTTTTTACAACTGTGTATGCAAATGAGTTTCCGGCATGTCATCGTTTTGTTCCTTTTCACTTTTAGATGTGTAAATGGTGTGATGATGGGATTTACATGCTAGCGTCACAGCCTCTTGACAAGTGCCAGTCGCAGGAGGGGGCGGAGTCAGCACTGGCAGAGCTGGAGTGTTACCTGGAGACAGCCAATGAGAAACAGCAGTGGGAGATCAGCACAGTTTGGCTGGAATATGACAACATACTGAACAATGGGCTCAGGGTATGGCAATATGAAATCATAACAATGCCTGCAAATAATTTATGATTCAGATTTGATTTCAGCCCAAAATGAAATGGGGAAAAGATTTTTATTAATTAATGAAGACATTTTTTTTTACATATTTAACAAATAATAAAAAACAGAGTATGAGATTCAGATTCTGTATGTGTGGTTTTAAAAAAAGTGTAATGATGTATAATGTATTATATTGTGTTATATTGTATACTGTAATGTGTAATGGTACAGGAGCAGGTAAAGCGTGCATTTGAGAAGAAAGCCTCACTACAGGAGATGTTTGAGAGGAGGAGGGTCAGTCTGATGAAACTAGCAGCCAAACAAACACGACCTGTCCAGCCTGTGGCCCCACGACCAGAGTCACTCTCATCTCCTGGTATCTATCTATCTATCTATCTATCTATCTATCTATCTATCTATCTATCTATCTATCTATCTATCTTTTTTAAGAGTAAAATGGAGGTGACTGGTTTATTTCTCTCTTTTAGCTCACAGGGAGCATGAGAACATCTGTATTAGTGAGGACTCAGACAGCAGGGTGTCCTGTAAACAAGTATGTCTTATTTATCTACACTGCCTTTAGTGTATGTCCTTTCTTTTTAGTGATTTTAAATCACTTTCTCTCTATAAACAAATGATATATACGTCTCTTCATTATAGTGAACACTGCAAGTGACTTGACTGCTACTCAGTAATGAATCTCTTTGTGTAGGTAAACTCTGATCAAGTTGACAGGAGCAGTCGCAATCCTTCTGTATCTGAGGAGGAGGAAACCCTGGGTGTGCTGCGCAGGTCAGTCTAGGGTCAAAGGTCAAAGAGAATCGAGGGGAACACATGTGCCTCACTGGACCCCCTGCTGCATAGTCATTAAATGAGCTTCATTGTGTGTGTGTGTTTGTTCACAGGCATGTAATGAACGAGTTACTAGAAACAGAAAGAGCATATGCGGAAGAGCTTATGTGTGTTTTGCAGGTGAGTTAGGAACAGTCAGTTCTTTTATAAATGAAAATCAACTTCCATCAGGTGGACATATTCTGAAATATGTAGGCTATGTCCTACACTTTTGTAGCAGGTTTTGGCCTATAAAGACCACTTGGATTTTGGAGATGGATGTGTGTTGTGAATGTTAGAGCAAATCTACATCAAATTCTTGATTGTTAAAGAGCCATGAAAATCCTGTTTCTATTACATGTGTTATAGGGATATGCTGCAGAGATGGACAACCCCTCCATGGCCCCTCTCATCCCCGCAGCCCTGCAGAACAAGAAGGATGTGTTATTTGGGAACATGCAGGAAATTTATCATTTCCACAAAAGGTAAGCGCCATCTAGTGGTGAAGAGGTTAGGAGTAAAGGAAGATCTGGGGGTAATAAAATATATAAATCATATCAAATAAACAATTCAAGATTCATTTGAACCCGTGTCTGTCTTGTTCTGTCTCAGAATATTCCTCAAAGAGCTAGAAACTTATACTGACTGCCCTGAGCTTGTGGGCCGCTGCTTTCTGGACTGGGTGAGTTTTACTAGCAACTAGCAAGAAAACAAAACCGGAAGTAAACCATTATGAAGAACTTTCTGGGGAGTTTTTATTTTATTTCAGTGATTCTCAGATCTTTGGTAATTGTGGTTGTTTAGATGGGGGAGCTGCAGATTTATGAGAAATACTGTCACAACAAGCCTCGTTCTGAGAGCCTCTGGAGACAGTGCTCAGACTGTGCCTTCTTCCAGGTACACACATACATAATACTCGCTTAGCACTACAGTGCACATTAACAACATTTTGTATGCATGAAATTGTTTAATGACCATCTAAATTTGCCTGAAAGTTTACTGTGTGAAACGCTGTATACTACAAACTAATTTCCAGAAGTAATATTATTTCTAACATCATTTTCTTCACTTATTATATGATTGCTCTACCATAAGAGTTTCTTACAAGATTGTATTAAGAATAAAAAAAAATGCCATTGTTTTAAATAATAGGTAACAAGCAATAAATACTGTGCAGAATGCAGTACTCTTGTTTTTCAGTCAAAACCATGCATACTCACACACAGAACACATATACATTAACCGCAATCTGTTGATGACATCAAGTCCTCTCTGTAACAGAATGCAGTTTAAACAACTTTACCAACTTGTGTTTGTGCCATCAGGAGTGTCAGAAGAAACTAGAGCACAAACTAGGACTGGACTCATACTTACTGAAGCCTGTGCAGAGGATCACTAAATACCAACTCCTGCTGAAGGTACTGCATTATGTGTTTGTGTACGGAGATGTCATAAGTGAAGTGTTTGTTTTACACATCTGAATATGGGATAAATGTTGAAATGCATCTTAAATTAAGCATGAAATTCAGCTTATCTTGAATGATTCATCCATGTTTAAATTTCATTTTTAATAATTAGTTTCAAATCTTGTACAATCGAATGCAAACTGACGTTCATACCTGTCTTCATCCAATTAAAAATCAGTGGATCCGTTCTTTAAGTTCTTCTATTTTAATATTCTGTTTCACTGGAATGCTGGTCATAATAGAGAAGAAAAGATCTGTCATTACCTCCATCTCATCATGACTTTAAAGGGATCGTATAATCGATAACAAGATATTTCTCAACGTATGTGTTTGTGTGTGTGTGTTTAGGAGATGATTAAGTACAGTAAAGGCTGTGAGGGCTCAGTGGAGCTGCAGGCAGCTCTTTCCTCCATACTGGGTATCCTGAAAGCTGTAAATGACTCAATGCACCTCATCGCCATCACGGGATATGAGGTAAAGCACATATGCAAACACAACTCTCATTCACAGTTCATTAATGTTTTTGTCACTCCTCTTCTTTATTCCACGATATTCCAAGCAATGATCATTGATTCCATCCAGGGTAACCTTGGAGACCTGGGTCGCCTGCTGATGCAGGGGTCGTTCAGCGTGTGGGCGGAGCATAAGAGAGGTCACGTGAAGGTGATGGAGCTTGCCAGGTTTAAGCCCATGCAGAGACACCTGTTCCTGCATCAGAAAGCACTGCTCTTCTGCAAGAGACGAGAGGAGAGCGGAGAGGGATACGAGAAAGCGCCCTCATATAGCTTCAAACAGGAGCTCAGCGTAAGGGTGTCTTGAGTGTAATAATACTTAGCTAAAGATTTCACAAAATGATTTTGAGCTCATATTTATTAATCACCTCTTTCATGTTATGTTCTGTTAAGCATGGCATTTCTCCTAAACTAAGTCAAATTTAATGAAATTTGCTCTTGTTAGTGTCTTTACAAGATTATTTTCATCATCTGACATTTTTCTAAAATAGCAAATGTGACATTTCATGCTTAATCCTAAAACCAAGAAGCATATTTTACAAGATGCACAAACTTAATTAAAAAAACTGTTGGTTAAATGCCCTTCAGAATCATTTTTAAATTACTTTATAATTTGAAATTTGTGCATGTTTAAGTTGCCTACTTAAAAATGTTTATTGATTAAGGTCACAAAAATAGTCTTTTCGTACTGCAATTAAAAAAATTTTTTTTTAAGGAAAAAAAATATCCTGTACACCTGATGGTCTCTGTTCTGTCTTCGTTAGATGGCTGCTATTGGAATAACAGAGCATGCTAAAGGGGACAGCAAGAAGTTTGAGATCTGGTCCCGTTCAAGAGATGAGGTCTACACAGTACAGGTGAGCACAAAGGAGTGTGTCTTGAGAAGACTGTTACATCTGTTCACTCCGCATAGATCAGATAACTTGGGTTTATATGTAGCTTTGTGATATATGTTATTCTGTAGGCCGCGTCTGAGGAGGTTAAGACCATCTGGGTAACAGAAATCCGAAAACTTCTAACAGGACAGCTGGAGGCCTGCAAAGGTATGGACTTGGTTTTAGGTTGGTTTGTAAATAAGTAGTTGCGGAGGGTTTACAATATGTGATTCATTCATTCAGATAACTTGCAAAATGCAGAATTACCACTGAGATGCATCGAATGAATGTTTGTGTTTGTAGAGGCAAGTCTACAGAAGGCACCTGAGCAGTTCTCCTCAGATACCAGCTCAACCAACAGGTACGATTACATGCCATCACATTTACACATGCATATGTGAGCTCATTTCATAAGTGAAACTCATCTTCAGACTGGTGAGACATGAACATAGCAACCTCAGCAGTGGAGGAGTGGAGAAACCAAAGACAGACGAGGAAAGAGGCAAAGAACTTGAGAGCATTCTAGAGCCCAGAATGACAGGAAGAGCAAAAGGTACGTGAAAACTTGTGCCATTAGAGAATTTTCATTTTGACTGAGCCTCCCCTTTAACTTCTGTTTGTTTCTTTGATGCTCACAGGGTCTTCCTTTAGTTTTGAGACTAAACCAAAACGACAGGATATCCGGAGTGACCCCACGCCTCTAGGTGACCTATTTCAGCAAAAACTGAAAATCAAATATAAAGTTTAATTGCTCTCTCATTTTCAGGAGATTAAATAAAAATAGAAAATAGGTGATGTTAAAAATAACTAATTCATTATCACCAAGCTCTCTAAAGGGTAAAGACATGAGCTGATCCTTAAAGGAATAGCTCACACAAAAACTCTATCAGGTGTGCCATTCTAAGAAATAACTAAGAGGATGCAGAGAAGCAGTCTGATTGGTTACTTTCCTCCCAGAAACAGGGCCACACCCTAACATGGGCGGAGTCAGGTGGTTCAGTACATCAAGCCTGTTTCAAAATCGTAGGAGAGGTACACATACTGAGTACACACGTATGTGCACACTTATGAATAATCCACTGAGATGTTATAGGATAGCATGTGTTTGTAGGTTATATGTGTGTCTCATTTGATGCTTTCTGAGAGGTGCTACGTCTTTGTCTTTGCAAAATTGTTTCGGGTTAAGCTCTATCGACAGCATCTGTTACACAAAAAAGAAGTTTGACTAGTCCCTCAGTTTGAGAGAGAAATGTCTTTACAATGGAAGTTAATGAAGCAGGACATTACAGAGGATTTCAAAACAGAACTGTGCAGCAGAAAAGCGCTTTGATTATTTGTTCTGTCCAAAAATGTTGTATTTGTGGACAAATTGTCCTTTGATTCATGCTGTTGATAGACATAAGCTTGTATTGAGCCTGGAACGTTTCACTGACACACATCCACGCATGCTCTTTCTGTGCTCTGGGAAATGGTAACTTGTCTGTCTTCTGTCTATCACAGAGGTTTCAGTGGTACTTTCTCTGTCATCTCTGACTTCATTTACGTGTTTACATATAATATAATCCCTGTTTGCCGTCCTTTTGTCTTTAAACTATTTTCTTCTCTGTCTCAGGATGGACTAAAGGATCTCTTTCGTTGGATGCCTCTGTGGAGCATGATGGATACTTTAGTGCAGAGGAGCAGGTGACCTCAGACCCAGAAGAGGAGAAGGAAGATAAAATGGTGCGGGGTCGAGTCTGTTTTTCACTGTCAGACTTAAAAGCAAAAGGGTGTCATGTTTTAACCATTTCTTTATCTTTATTTCAGTCTGCAGGTGAGCTGCAGTCTGTGAGGATAGAGGAAGAGATCCAGTGTTCTGAAGAGACTGAGGATCCTGAGAAATGAGAGTTGAGTGTGAATCTGTGTTTATTGCCATCAGTGTACAGCAAACATGTTAGGTTTTGTGCATAACTCTTGAAAATAGGGAAGTGAGACATATATAAACCATCAACTTTTAAGATCTGCATACTCTTAAAAATAAAGGTTTCTGGTAGAACCAAATAGTTTTAATGAATAGCCTACATGGGAGAAAGCTGTCCATTAGCAATCACAATAGCAGTGTGACAAAAAGCTTTTTTTGTCAGAATATGCTAATTTTAAATGACTGTCAATGGAGAAAAATGCGTCTTAGAACCAAACAACTACCAGCAGGAGTCAGACTAAACAGCCACAAAATAAAAATTAGTTTTACAGGACCTTTTTATTCTTTAAAGGGGTCATATGATGTTGCTAAAAAGAACATTATTTGGTGTATTTGGTGTTAGGCAATGTGTTTATGTGGTTTAAGGTCCAAAAGACATATTTTCCACATACCATACATTTTTGTTTCTCATCTATGCCCCGCCTTTCTTAAACGCATTGATTTTTGCAAAGCTCATCGTTCTGAAAGTGAGTTGTGCTCTGATTGGCCAGCTTTCCAGTGTGTTGTGATTGGCCGAATGCCTCAAGTTGGTGAAGGAAATGTTACGCCCCTTAACATACTGTGATGCCGTGTGTCCCGGAGCACTGAGACAAAATCATTAAAACCCATTATAAACGAGGCATTTGCTGCATCCAGTGGGAATATAATTCTGGATTATAATGACTAATACTTTCTTTTATGCATTGCGTTGCATAGCGTATCACGCTGCATAAACTTAAAACCATGTCTGCGTTTGTGATGGAAGAAACAACAAACATCAAGCATTACTCTACACTGCTCAAAACTCACGTTTGAATCATCAGTGGCAAATTCGTTAAATATGAAAACGTATTTACAGACTGTGAGTCAGAACAGCCAACATTGTATTCTTCTCTCCCAGGATCAGGAAACAGTCCTCATGATAAAATGCACTGCACACATCTGAATATTTGGTTTGAACTGTTCTGGAACAGTGTTTTAAATACAACTTAACCACTGATTTCTAGTTGTGCCCTTTTTTTGAAGGCCAAACAAAGTATTTTCCTTTTTGCAAAAAAACACACAGCATCTTCACAACATTATGGCAGCAACAACAATACTACAACAAGAATCAAAGTTACTTCTTCTTTCTTTACGTGAACATTTGGGCTGAATAATGCAAATCTTCCCACACTGTGACGTAGACATGTGGAGGCGTGTTTAAACAATGCATTTTAGGAGAGCGTAAAAAAGGAAAACTTAAAATCGCATCATATGACCCCTTTAAATCTGTAAGAAACCGTCTTGACCAACTGACACTAACTGAACTTTTTGACTCTCCAAAGAGATGTATACCATGGAAAATGACTGTTGTTAAGAGTTCTTTGCGAAAAGCTTTATTTTAAAGAGCATAATCTTAGAATGCAACAATATAATGTGTTTTGCAGAGACACCTGAGCCAGCTCTTTACACAATGTCTCATATGCTGTGATACATGTTTCAAATCTCTTAAAACTTAGTAGTTGTTTCTGTCCCAGTAATAATGTCCATATTGGGATATGGCATGTCTATTGTCAATTCGCGTGATCTCCAATGTGAAAGCATGTGACATATCGTGTACTGTACAATGCAGGAAACTAGAACCTATGTGTAAAACAAGCATATCATATATGCAGATGTTGTTTCTCCAAGTGACTGTGATCACCCTGTGCCATTTGTATGTAAAATATGTTTACAAATCTATATTGTTTTATATATGCATATAAAAATAAAACCATAGTTGACTTATGACTTTGCCTATTTTAATATATAAAAATTTTACAGATCAAATATACACAATGACATACTTGAATAAATATCATATAATGATTTAAGTATGATCATTATTTTAAACCATGTCAAAATTATTTCAGGGAAAGGAAAGGACGTGTGGCCAAATATGGTGTCTCATACTTGGAATTTGTGCTCTGCATTTAACTGCATTTAACCCATCCAAGTGTACCGACAAGTCTCTATCCATTAGGCCACGACTGCCCCGTTTCACCACCCTATGTAAACCTGAGAGGAGGAGATATATTGAGAAACTACATTTTATTTGCCTGTGTCTGTCTCAGTGTATGATCCAAGTAAATGGCCCAACATGAAATACCTTGAACTTGACATCTACATCTAATCATTTTTTCGAAGGCTTATAAAAACATAGTCCTGGGGGTTTTAGCTTGTTTTTTGACCACCCCATATGAAAAAAATACTATAGTGTTTTTGAACCATACTATAGTAAAGTGTTTTATATATTATAGTATTTACAACACTTTGTTATTGAATGCTACAGCATACTGTATTAATAACTTTTAACTATTAACTAAGTGAACTGATAGACTATAATAAATACTCTAATATACTTTAGTTTTTGATACAGTCAACAGTATCTATTTTAGTATAGTATACCCTATAGTTGTAGAAAACTTAGTACAGTATTGGGTAAATTAATTTGTTTTTATTACTATAGTTGTTATTTTACCACAGCAATTAAAGTACTTTACTATAGTATTGTTCAAAAATACTAGTATTTACTATAAATTATTATAGTATTTTGTCACACAGCAGCTTTTATGCATTGTTCTGTTAAATCCAGGTTAAATCAGAAAGGACAGAAAGGCAGTTTCCCGCCATAGAAATTCAATGGAAAGGGTTGGGTTGGGTTGGGTTGGGTCCCCCCCCCCCCCCCCCAGCCTGGGCGTGGTCTAAATTCGCTCGGTCTGTGTAATGTTTTTAAAGTTACTATTGAATTACGATTAGTCAGACTAATACAGTTTTCGTGGTACCTGTTACTTTTCTAAACACCGGTCATGATGGGCCAATCACAGTCATTTGTGATTACAGGAAATGAAAATAAAAAAGCTTTGGCTTTTATATTTGATTTAGTTTTGATGTTTGGTTAAGTTTGAAGATTTGCTTTGTTTGATTTTTTTTGTTTGTTTGTTTGTTTGTTTGATGTTTCTTTGTTTGGTTGAATGCACTGCCCTAGATAATCGAGATTAGCTACTGTCTGGAGCTCGAGAAAATTAACTAGAGTGTTTTTACCTATGTAAGATGACAGAGATCACAAAGACCCGCCTTCTACGCAATAACAGGAAAACGAAACTTAAAGAAACATTGCAATGAAAGCTTGAATCGTCGTTGAATGTCACCAAGCAGAGCTCAACATGGGATCGAATCAGTTTCAATCTCAGAATACAATTATTTGTGTACTTTGCGATCAATCAGACGAAAATAAAACCACAGGGACCCTGTCCTCCAAAGGCAACATCTCCGCACATCAAAACTGTTTGGTAAGTTTTCATATGGCATCCGTTACAAAAATGTACTGTAAGTTAGTTGTTAGTTCTGTTCTCTGTCACTCATAGTTTTGTTTGGGTTGGGTTAATGTTTTCCCTTAATCTAGGCAAGTGCATTAATAATTTCTATATATAACTTTAAATGCTTATCTTATTTGATTGTGTCCCCAGCTGTATGCATCAGCGCTCTACTGCAAGAGCTCACCCACCTATGACGACCTGTTTGGATTTGATGTAGAAGATGTAAAGAAAGAGCTGAGGAGAGGAAAAAGACTAGTAAATATCACTGCAAAAGCATATGCACAAACACACATTAAATGCCTCTAAAACGTTATAATGAATATTAACTGGTTAGTATTTTTCTCAAAATATATTGTGAAATACATAACACAGTGTCCATACAAAATACTGTAATGATAAACTACAATAGTAGGGGTGTTGCAATTAATAGTTGCATCTTAAATCTCAATCCTCATTCACAGACGCGTTTGTCACGAGAGCAATAAAAATGCACCCAGTATTTTTAAATCTGAGATCGATACATAAAAAAAAAATAATAATAATAAAAAACATCTGTTGGTTAAATGCACTTCAGAAACAATTTCTGTGGAGTCAATAATTCAAATGTGTGCATGTTTAAGTTGCATATTTAAATATGTAAATGAGGTCATAAAAAGAGGATTTTCATACAGCAATTTTTTTAAGAAAAAAAAAACATAGCCTGTAAACCTGATGGTCTCTGTTTTGCCTTTGTTAGATGGCTGCTATTGGAATAACAGAGCATGCTTTAAAAAAAAAAGAACAAAAAAAAATACCTTACAAAAGACCATGCTCAGAATCGATTGTGATTTTGGCTTTACATTTTGGCATTTGTGTGGTCTAGCGGCAGGCTTGCACAGGATATGCGCGAAACGGACGCATTGCTTGAAAGTGCTTCCATCCGCCGTTATTACAGTGTTTTACTTTAATTATGCTTTCATTTATGCCGTTTGGAATGCAGTACGTAGGCATATTACATGCACGAAACTCACGTGATGACAGACTTTCGTGTGCGCTTTGTGTTTGTCCTGAAGCTCGCGGTTGCGGTTAAATGCACTTGCAGCTCCGAATGCTTTTATGATACCAAATAGATGTGTAATCTGTCAGTTATGTTTTCAGCACAGGGCAAACATCTGATATGTCGAAATAGATCTGTAGATTAGTGTGCATACAGGCTATTAAAGCTGCCAGCCACTGTCTATGAACTCAATATAGTCAAACGGTAATAATACTGAGAAAAAAAGAAAAACCCAACTATGATTGTCTGTTAACCTATGGATACTGTTAAAGCACTCAGACACTTGTAAATGTCTTTTCCCACATTTATTAATTTATAGTATTTCAATTTTTAATAGCTGTTTTGATGCATTATTCATTTGTAATTATTTAAATGTATTGTAAATTCTGTAAAGTTGCAATCAAAATTATGCAATTTCTTGACCATCAAGGCATTTTGCTGCCGAGATGAAACCAATTCAACAAAGGCATTGGTGAGCCATTATAGGATGTTTAAGAATGATTGTGAGCAAGGTTGATGGAAAATGAATGAATCTCTCTCTCTCTCTCTCTCTCTCTCTCTCTCTCTCTCTCTCTTTCTCTCTCTCTCTCTAACTGGCTCTAAAAATTAATATTCAAAATTATTCAATCCCCAAATTATGTGTAGTATCTTTAATTCTTTATAATAACCTCCAATAAATGCTGCCTGTAAGTGCTTAGAAGCTTCTGTCACGTCTCTGCTGGAATCTTGGACCATTCTTTGCTTGAAAAAGCTTCCAGATCATAATGATCATTGGTTTTTATTCTGTCATACACTGCTTTTGTCAAATTACACCAACTATGTTCAAAGAGATTTAAATCTGAAGACTGAACAGTCCACATGAACATTCTAGGACCGATCCCTGAACTAATAGATTTGGGTGTTTAATTTGGGATGATTGTCCATTGGTCATCAAACATCAGTCTCATCACAGTCTTTGCCAAAATGACCTGTACTTCAAATAATATGTGATGTCCTCTGTCTCTTGAGAACTTGTCTCTCTCTCTTTTTTTTCCTTCTTCTTTTTGTAGCCATAGACTTTCCAGTGTAATAGAATAATTTCTTCTCTGTAGCTTTTGTGAGAGCTCTATTGACTTGGCCATCTTAACTTTAACACATGCATGTAGTAAATTTATGTACATGTATTTATGTATGCTAATTCAGTTTGTTATAAAGTTTGCAAAGTTGAATTATTGTTTATTAATATGTTATTAATTATAATTATAATATTTATAATAATAATAATAATGATTAATTAATAAATAGTTATTTAATTAACAATTTTGTACCATACCATACAAATATGAGATAAAAACAACACTGTTACATAGGGTTTGAATAATTATGATTATTAGCTATATTACAAAAGCATTATATATTGACATTATCACTTTTGTAAATTATTACAGTCTCCAGAGTGTTGCATTATTTTGATTGCAATGGTAATTTGTATTGTTCAGCATAGTACAACATTATACTTTAACATGGATATTTCTGTACATTAAATGTAAACTGTGAGCAAACGGTCATCATATTCTAGTGTTGTTTCTCTGTAAATGCATAACTGCTGTTTGTTTATTTCTAGATTTGCCACTACTGTAAAAAAAAAGGTGCTACAGCGGGATGTGGAGTCAAACATTGTAAGCGCTCATACCATTTGCCCTGCGCTATAGAGCATCATGCCAGCATCGATGAAAAACGTTTTGAGTAAGATTACATTTTTTTCTATCCATTTATGTTTTAGATGTAGTAAACTCGAACTAATTAATGTTTCATTTTAGACTGTTCTGTGAATTACATGATCCAGAATCCAAAAAGAAAAGTAAGTGTTTCAATTTTAAATTCATAAACTGATTTTTTTTTTAATTGTATTTGTTTTAGTGATACAAATTTGTAATCAGCTTATGTGAAAATGGTAAATGTCAATGTGAGAATTATTGTCAAATTTTCTGAGTTGGTGTTTTTGTTTACAAGGTTCGCCAGACGGTCGAAGGCCTAACATGAAAAGGCCTGGCAGGGTCAGCATGCAGACACACACACACACACACGTACAGCTTTTACCTAACCACATTACTGTTCATCTTAAAACATCAATGCAAAATTCTGAAATAAAGATTACGATGTGATATTTTGGATGTAATTTTCCGTCCTTCCTTTTTCTTCATTTATGAATAGAGAGATTCTGATTCATCTACAGGGTAAGTGTGCAGTGTGTGTGCATCCTCATCACGACTGGATTAATCACAGAAAGGTGTCACATTATTAATTACAGTGTGATTATTTCAGATGATCTTGTGTTTGCACTTTTTTAGGTCGTCAGTGAGTTCCTCCAAAAAGAAGAAGACTATAATTTTGTTAGATTCTGGTAATTGTTAATACAGTTTCTACTAGCTTTAAATTAGACGGTACTACAGTAATACGCAATAACCCAGTTCAGTAACAAAAAGTAGAGTGTTTATTTATTCAAAGATCTTTGTTTTTATTTGTCAACATGAGAATAATAGCTTGTTTTGGCATGTTGATGACAGATATTGTAATGTAAATGTTCATAACTCTGGACTATTATAATTTAATTATAGATGATGAGGACGAATCTATGTATGCTCCAGTACAGTCAGATATAGAGGACTTAACAGCTCCAGAACAGAACAATGTGAGTTTTCATGATATAATCTGTCTTGATGCATCATGTGAATGTCTCCAATTACAAATCATCTTGTAAACATTCAATTCAAACGGCAAATTCAGGACTTTTAGCAAAGACGTGATATATTGTTGTGATTTTTCCCTTTTTTATTTAAATAGCTGTCAACTCCTGATCCTGAAAATAAAAGGTATGCTGAACTTGATTAATCCACTGAAAGCATCCAGCCTGAAACATGCTCTAGGACGAGATGTGATTAAGACTATTGTCGTCCTTTGTACTGACAAATATTCTTGTCCGAGTTCCTTAAACGAGTTTCTCTGTCTATTTACAGGCCCTGTGCAAAGCCCAGTCCATCAACCACAGGTACAAATAAACACAGTATATCAAAGTAAAGGGTCATTTTTTATTTCTTACTGTAAAGAAACAGTCACATGATTTTCAAAAGCTAATTTGATGATACTAAAAGCTTACTGAGTCCATCTGTACAGAGGGGTTTCTAATAGTAATGCATGTGTTGGTTTAGGTTCATTAAACTTAAGGTCTGCTCAGAAGCCTTGTGGATCTGCAGACAATTCAGTAGAATTGCATGGCAGGGTCAGAACACACACACACACACACACTTCAGATGTCCTCTACATAAAGACACTTAATGTTCTACTCAGTACAGACATCATATAGATTAAAAAAAAGACTAAAACTGCTCTGTACTATTATAACTAAATAACACTTCATAACAAATGTTTACTTGGTTTAACCTTTTAATAGCTAATTAGTTTAACTTAATAAAAAAAAATACAAATGGATATGTAATTTATTGGACCTTATCTCAGAGATGAGTGATTACAAAATTACACAGTAAGATGGTCATTTTACAGTACTTGTTGTATTATGCTAAGAAGCAAATTTTACTGTATGAACAAACAAGATATGATCTTGTGAGAATTTGTTTAGAAGACAAATAGACAAACCTACTTGAAAAATAGTACTGGTTATTGTAATTTTGTCTTTTTTATCTTATTTAATAGAGTAAAGGCTTTCCATATATGTACAGAGCAAGTATGTCTCGGTGAGTTGTCTGTAGAAAACTTAATTCTGGAACATTGTCTTGTTAGTAATCACAGTGTTATTGTAATGAATCTGTGTTAATTTAATGTAATTTTTTCTAGATTGCTAAAAGTAACGCCCAGAAGGAGAAAAAATAAACACAATGTAGACTCAGGTATTTTTTATATCTCTTGGTCTGCATAAAAATCAAAACAATTCAAGTAATTTGTGTCTCTTTGTTTTAGATGATGAGAGCCCAGCCAGCTCTGACCGTGCAGCAGCTCCAGGGCTGTCAGATCCGGAGGACCCTATGCTTCAAAAACAGCCCAAGGTGAGGCTCTTATCATAAAACTGGACTGTGTGATATGTGTTCATATGTCAGAGTGTCATATTAAACTTCACTGAAACTGCTCCGTCTAAATTAGAAGAGACAGTTCACCCAAAAATGAAAATTCTGTCATTCAACCCTCATGTTGTTCCACTCTTTCAAAGCAAGACTTGACCCCATTGACTTCTAATATAGACAAAATATCGAAGACATTTTTTTAAAATTGTTTTATTTAGTTCCACTGAAGAAAGTCATCCGTTCAAGTTTATAAAGACAGGAGTGTGAGAGAATGCAAAAAAAAAATATGCATTTTTGGGTGAATTAACCATTTAAGATTTTTAAACATTTGGTAATAAAATTGTACCAATGAATTGATTCTCTGTTCACTTTTAACAGCAGTCCACTCCTGTGCCTAAAAAAACAAGGTATGTTTAGGATTTAGAACCATTTTGAAAGCAATACAAATACAAAAATATAATAATGTACCATGGTATTTTTGCATAAACTTACAGTCGTTATATAAAGAAACTTCCCTGAGTGTTTTCCTTTGTCTGCAGGCTGTGTGAAAAACTCAATCCAACAACCACAGGTAGAAATGTGTTTGTATTTCTAAAAAAAAAAAAAAAAAAAAAACGAGAAGTATCATCTATCATTCCTTACTGTAAAGAAACAATCTCATTATTTTCAGAAGCTGACGATGACACCGACATTGATTCAGTGAGTCTCTCTGTACACAACACAGCACACTCATGTTACTCTGTAAACAAGCAGATCTATTTACTGATATTTTCATGTCAAAAACACAAGGTCCAGTGGCTACATACATGTGTGACCCTGGAGCTCAAAACCTTAAAAAAAAGTCTTAAGCCACAGGGGTATATTTTTAGCAATAGCCAAGAAAAACATTGCAAAATTATAGATTTTCTTTTATGCCAAAAATTATTAGGATATTAAGTAAAGATCATGTTTCATAAAGATATTTTGTAAATTTCTTGCCATAAATGTATCCAAACTTAATTTTTGATTAGTAATATGCATTGCTAAGAATTCATTTGGACCGCTTCAAAGGTGATTTTCTCAGTATTTAGATTTTTTTGCACCCTCAGATTCCAGATTTTCAAATCTTTGTATCTCGGCCAAATATTGTCTGATCCTAATAAACCACACATCAATGGAAAGCTTATTTATTCAGATTTCATGTGATGTATAAATCTCAATTTCGAAATTGACACTTAAGACTGGTTTTGTGGTCCATACTCACATATCAGTCTGATACATGGCATGAAAGATCCAAGGCTTGGGGATGATCTATGAATGAAACAAAGCTCCCCCATATCTTTTTGGAAACTTTTCCATAGCCAGGAACTGTGACAAAGCCAGCAACATGAAGTACAGAGGAACAAATTAACCAGGCCTCTTGGTCATAATTTACACCAAAAGGGTTTTCAAATATCTTGCGCCATAATGTTTTTTTTTGTTTGTTTGTTTTTTATAAAACACTTTTTAATCAACTATTTAGTAAAAAAAAAAAAGCTCATCACCATCCAGTAAAGTTAAAAAATAATTTTTGCTCACCAAGGCTACATGTATGTAATCAAAAATGCAGTAAAATTGTGAAACATCATAACAATTTAAGATAACTGTTTGCTATTGTAATATATCTTAAAATCTATTTTATTCTTCTGAGGGCAAAGTCTCATCCTTGCTGAATAAAATAATAAATATCTTTTAAAAAAAACCTTTCTGACCCAAACTTGTGAATGGTGTATTATACTCACCACTACTCAGTCGTTCTTTTAACTTGCCTGCAGCTAGCAGTGTACTTGCTTACATTGTTACACTCTCACTGTGTCTCAGGAAGAGTCTCAGAGTTTGTTACCATCAAAAACATACCATATCACTGTTCCCTGTAGCGTTATTTTGGACTCTGGACCCTTTGAAGAATCAGGTGTGTTGATCTCTCGATTGTCCTGCTACTGTCATTTCAACGAGGCGTAAACCTGTTTATTTTTTAAACGTTATCTCTGTGTTTCAGAGCACAGTTTAGAATCTTCTTCACCTGCCGGTGCAGCTGTGTCTACCTCACCTGGGTCTGTCACTGAAACACCACCCACAAACAGAACTCCACCGCACAGAGCTCCAACCACTGACCGTGTCCCACCAGCTGCCGTTTACTCTATGCCTACCCTGGACTATTTCCCCTGTGATCCCTCAGGGCAGCCCGGCTCACCTCATCATCCGAGGCCCACTGTAGATGTTCCAGCAGTCCCTCCGACAGGGGTTTCTCCATCACCAAGGCGTCTCGCTGCAGCAGATGCTTCTGATGTGGGTTCCACGGTGAACTCTGAGTCTATTGCCACCAAATTTTGGACCAGATGTAATGAGGCCGGGTGGACTAAAGAAATCTTCTCAGAGCTTGTGTCTCGGCTCAGCAGCCTAGAAGAAAAAGTGCAGTCACAGAAAGCCAGCCGCAAAGGTGAGAACAGCCTTGATTCAGACCAGTTTTTTTTAAATATTCTGGGTTCAATACAAGTTAAAAGCGAAACGGCTTCTGCGCTACTAGTGTCACATAAAAATAAGGCATGTTTTCATACAACTTCAAAACCTTACGATTATTCATATCCTTACGATAAATCCAAAGACATCATTATTACATGGTGCAGCTGATTGGTCCTTTTTTTCCCATCAGGAGCTAATGAGCTCACTGCTCAACATTTAAATGCTAGGCTAATGTTTACTGTAGCAGTTGCAGTGTATTTCAGAGACCCTCCACCTTTCCAAGTTTCAGCCTCATATGTCACGACCACGGACCTTTGGCTAAATGTCTGATGCATATGGCAAACAAAAGTGAGAACACTCAAGGAGTTTCGAAGTGGTCATTTGATTTGTTGAATTATACCGGATTTCCGGGAGACGTGTGTCGCATTCTTTAACGTTCCACCTGGAAACAAAGATGCTGTGGTGCCAAACCCCCTCACGAAAAGACGAAAAGCCATCGTGTTTACAACGGAGATGACAAGCACTTATCAGGATCAACTAAACGCTGGATTTTCAGAAGTATGTAAAACAATGTAAGTTTGAGGTATAGAATCTTTAAAATACGTCCGAGATTAACATACCAGTCTGTTATTGTGCCAACATTTCCACACCCAGAAACGTGATGCTGAATGAAACGAACTGTGATTGGTTGCTTGACATGTCGGTCAAACGACCTCAAGGGTGGGCCTTAGCCAATGAAAGCTGCCTTGGATTCCTCTGTCTGAAGGTCACCTTCCCCAGCTCCACCTGTATTGATTTGCTATGTTTGTGGATGTATTAGATGTAGCAAATACATAGTCATTTACATTATCATGCTAAGCTCTCAGAGAGTTGTAATGAGTGAACTTATTTTATCTGGGACTTAACAGTAAAGTGGCAGAAACTGGAGGTTAGAAATTTCAGCAAGTTCAACATCTGAACCTTTAAGCTCAGTCAAGAGCATTTGGGGCAAAATCTTGCAATCAAAAACATTCGTTTGGACTTGTCCCTCCTTTAAAAAAAACAATCTGAGTTACAGTGAGTAACTTCAGATGCAAATGACAGAGACCAATCCACAAACTTTAAAATACTGTTTTTCACTTAAACCGTGATATTTGCTTTTTTTTAAGTAAAAAAAGGAACGGTTAATTTTTTTGTGTACATGTTGATCACTGATCTATAGTCATTATAATGTTATATTTTCACAAACACTATCAGCTGAGCTTAACTTGTATTGAACCTGAAATATCCCTGTATGTTCTTTATATGCATGTTGTTTATACAACTGAACGGCTATGAAATATTTCACAGAATATGATGTTGCTTTCAAAGTATTGGAGGCATCTGGACAGCTGCCTTGCATTATTACTCATCTGGAACAAGGTACAGTATTTAATTGTAACCACCTAAATCTAAAGTGTTATGTTATTTCAACCTTTTAACAGTAAGTTTTGGATGTATCCATTCAAATGAGAAGTATATAAATATGTGCATTTCTTGGTGCCTGGTAATGAATCACATATTAGAAAGTAAAATTGTTATGAGGAATCAAAGGGCAGTGTTTCATGAGAATGACTTTGTTTTTCGTGTTTCCAGACCTGGAGAAAGAGGAACGGTATTTGCAGAGGAGAAAAGCAGCACTGAGGGATGCCAAAGCTGTACTAAATGTTTAATATAAACAATCTTACAGAATTTTATTTTTATCAATGAATTTTTACAAAACGCTTATTTTCAAGTCTCAGTTTGCATATGTTATGTTTTTTTATTATATTTTTTTACGGGGGTTGATTTACAGTATGTCAGTGACAGAAATGAAATATGTCTGCAAATGCCATTTTGATATGATCATTCTTCTGTTGTCATTTTCTAAATAAAATGTTATAACTGTAAGAATCATTCTTTACAGAATGTCGCTTTTAGTATTTTATTTATTTTTTATTTATTTATTTATTTAGTTTATTTAATAGGGACCATGCATGTTCATGTACATTGTTGTATGAAAATACACCATGTAAATATGCCAGAATTAGTAAAAAGATACTATTTTTCATCTGCAGTCCCTAGGCCGGTGACATAAAAACGAACAAAAAAATAAATAACCAACAATCATATAACATTCAATCATTATGACAACAATACACAAAAATAAAAATATACAACAATACAAACAAACAAGACAAAAATTCATAATAACATAATAACAATTGCGACCAACCACATCTAAAACAATAGTCCGCGCCCACACAATACACATGCATGCACCATGCACAATCATCCCGCATACATAAATACACACACACGCACATACACACTCAAGATCTTTACTTATCCATGCGTAAATTATTCACACCTATATACAACATAGACAATGTATAAATGTACATACAGTATATACATGTAAATATTTATTAAATAAATAAATGCATATGTGTGCATTCATATACACAAAGCAACTACACAGAGCACACACAAATACACCATGCAAACACAAACCTCCATTCCGGACGCGATCAATCGCGACCAGTTCCCCCAGCATTAATGACTAAAGTTACAGTTAAAAGTGAGTACATGTCTGATTATCTAAGAGCCACTGTTTTAATTGAGTTTTAAAGGAGGTGAATGAAGGACACTGGCGTATCACAAGGGGCAAGCTATTCCAAAATTTTCCACCTATTATTGATATTACATTTTGTACAAAGGTGGTACGTCTAAATGGTATCATACAGTCCCCTTTTATAGAGGCCCGTGTGCTACCTCCGCTTGCAAGCCTTTGAAAAAAGGCATGCAGTGGAGGTGGAGCAAGATTATTTAACACCTTATAAACTAGACAAATGTACTTGAAACGTTTGAAATTGTCAAAACTTAAAAAATTATGTCTCTCTAAAATATTGCAATGGTGAAATGACAATGCCTTTTTATCAAAAATTTTAATGGCTTTCTTAAATAGAGATTCAATAGTTTTAAGACTCGATATGCTAGTTAATGACCAATTTATGAAACAATACTCGATATGTGAAAAAATCATAGTATATAAAAACAACTTGGCTGCTTTGGTGTTAAGAAATGGCCTGACTTGTTTAAAATTCTGCAAACTGAATTTAACTTTATTTGCCACCTTTTTCACATGATATTTGAATGTTAAGGTGGAGTCATATATAACTCCTAAATACTTAAATTCATTGACAACATCAAGCTCCTGTCCTCTAAGAAACACATTAGAGTGTGACACCTTCATACATTTTTTGGTGAACACCATACAGACTGTTTTTTTGGTGTTTAAGTAGAGACACGACCTAGTGAGCCAGTCATCAATGTGAACCATCGCTGATGTAAGTGTAGATGCTATCTCTGAGGTATCCGGGGTTGTACTTTATAACATAGCATAGTTTTGACACTTTTAAAGGGAAGTGTGCAGTATGAGTCTGTATTTTTTCTGTTGACTGGGGGAGGTGAGACTGACATCACCTCCGTTTGCTCAACTGTAAACAGTTCAGAGCAGGAGACTGAACAGCCAATCAGCACACAGCAACAAACAGCCTCTAATGAGGCTTCAGGTCAACCACAAACGTGCATGAAGGGCTAGTCCATGCTCATACTAGTTTCTTCACAAGAGAGGGAGAGGGAGAGAAAAGTATATTCGCAATATGGACACTAGGTGGCAGCAGACACATATTAACAGCTTTAAGAGCTTCCCCAAAAACATTTCCGTCACCTTTCAGACCTGTGGCGTCACTGTCCTTTCATCTGTGCTCTGGCACTGAAGTCCAAACTTCGTCTAAACAGAGTTTAGCCTCCAAAGCAGTGAAGATTTAAAAACAGTAGGATGTAAGATCTAAGAGCCGTTTTTAAAGGCTTTTTCAAAATATTCGCTGAACCCCCTACTATCCGTCATAGAAAATCAAGACAGGAACATAAAGAGAGTCTTGCACTGGGAGGGTTTACAAAGAGTTAATGTTTTGCGTATTACTGGCTGATGCTTAATGGTTCTGTGGCATATGAATAGAACGGGACAAAATTAAACATTTATTACTAATAAATATATATATCAGTCTCTGTCTCTCTCTCTCTCTCTATATATATACGTATGATTAAAATTGTTTATATATGGGATTAGTAATGCTTACCCACATTATTCGTACAATTAAGAATAAAAGATCTAGGGACACATTTAGAATTTTAATCAAATATAACAGTTAATTTTGTAGATGTGTTTGTTGCCTTTTTTATTTGGTTAGAACAAAGTCATTTTCATTTCACACTATAACACAGGTCTTTGACAGAGACAGAATACTTAGGTTTATTAAACACAGCACTTGGGGAATGTACCATAAGACAGTGTACAGCGAGAATTAAAGTTTTTTTTTGAGGACTGAAAACCAGACTTGACAAGTCTTACAAGACAAACTTTTTCAGAGCACCTTTTCTGAAAAGCACATGGCCATGCAGTTAACAACAAAACTTAGATGTGGTTGTGTATTCAACTGTGTGAATAAAATAAATGCATTAGTGGTTTTAGTGTTAAGGGTACATAACATTTCTGCAGTAAACAGTAAAATTAGGTTCATAGTTCATAATTAATGTTAGGGTTAGGGTTAGGGTCAGTGGAGCAAAACACATCTGATGCAAAAAGAAGTGTTTACCTTCTAACATTTGAAGGAGTTTGGTAAGATATAAGCTAGGTCAGCAAAAATGATCATGTAAAACAGATTCATGCTTGTCGGTGTCTATTTGACACTGAAACTCAGTTCAGCCAAAGTCACTTGTGTAATATTATGTGCAATAGAGATCATAGAGGTAAAATGTTCAAATACACTGGAAAATACAGTAAACTGCTTTTGTTATCTATTTATAAATATGCCTAGTTTAGATAAAAGGCAAACAACAGTAACAGACTCATTAAATATCAATAGAATAAGAGAGGTTTTTCACATGTAACTAGTGCAAATACAATTGGTTCATTCAAGAAAGCTGATATTTGTGTAGATATATAAAGTCAACGGTACATTATCAGTGATTTCTCCATAAATTAAAACACAAAGCTGATTGTTATAGACTGTCATTAAAAAAAAGGCTAAGCTCAGTTTTTCAATATCGCCCACGACAGAAAACAGAAATCAATAAGTGTCTTCAGTGCTTATGTAAAGTGTTTTCTGGGTTGTAGATTCTCTCTCTTATTTCTTTGTGTCCACACACACACGATAAAGTCTGGTCTGTCTTCTAAAAGTAGCAGCAGTAACAGCAAAGACAGAAGCAACACTGAGAGATATTGTAACCACGTGCTGCTGCCACACACACACACACGCACGCACGCACACACACACACACACACACACAGTTCAACTTGACAATATGTGTGTGTCTGCACACAGACAACAATTCAAAAGATCTGCTGTTCGAACAGAATCTTTTCAAAGCCTTCAGGTGGAGTATGGTAGAAATCACTGAACTGGGCGTCTATGATGGCACTGTCGTCCACTGAGAGAATGAGAGGGAAGATTACAAACATCAATATATTAGTTCCTCATATGAATAAAACTTGTCATTTCATGACATTTCTTGTCTCCAGTATATTGGTAAAAAAAACTTAAAGGGATAGTCCACCCAAAAATGAAATCTCGATCTTCATTTGCTTGCCCTCATGCTGCAACAAACCTGTATGACTTTATTTCTTCTGCAGATATGTTGAAAACGTTGGGAACTAGGGCTGTAGCTATCGAATATTTTAGTAATCGAGTATTCTACCAAAAATTCCATCGATTAATCGAGTAATCGGATAAAATTAGTTTTTGCTTAATTAAAGTGCAATATTAATTAATTATGCAAGAGAAAATAAGACTCCTGGGTCTCTTAAAATGAAAAACTAAATTTCCTTTTTTAGATGTTTTATTTTATTTATTTTTTAAATGCATAGAATGCAATGCATACATCAAAAATAAGCATTTAATTATTACCCATTGTTTCTCTGTCTTTACTTGTACTGTGAACAATGACAATAAAGTTGACAGATGAATTAAGTACATTTAAGTGCCATTCAGTTGGGGTTTTAAATAAAGCATTTTCTGAGATGCACATTAAACACATAAAACATTAATTTATCTTTTAATTATTTAAAACTTACTTAACTTTTTGGTAAACAAAGGGGATTTACTATAAAAAATAAAACATGGAAGAAATGTTGTGTGATTAAAACTTGTAAAATGTAAGATTTTTTTTTTTTAGTAGTAGGCTATGTACATTCTGCTGAACAACAGTCTTTAACCGGACTTTTATTTTGACGGGTTGGCGTGCCTTTACAGTGTGATGTGACGCTAGTTTTACTCAACTCAAACGGTCAAATGCTCATGAAGTGACTGTCAGATCAGCTCTGGAGATGTTGTACATGTGTTCATGTCTTATTTAGCGAGACAGCAGATGCTGAATTCACCGCGAGCTTCATGCGCGCTTCAGTGTTTAATGAATGAAGACGCGCTTCTGCTCCATTCTATGAGGGGCCGTACAAGCCATAATTCGTTCTGGCACTCTCACACACATACATTCTCCATTCACATACATATATTCTTGCTTTCACACACCTACATTCTCCATTCACATACATATATTCTTGCTTTCACACACATACATTCTCCATTCACATACATATATTCTTGCTTTCACACACCTACATTCTCCATTCACATACATATATTCTTGCTTTCACACACATACATTCTCCATTCACATACATATATTCTTGCTTTCACACACATACATTCTCCATTCACATACATATATTCTTGCTTTCACACACTTACATTCTCCTTACACATACATACATTTCTACTCTCTCTCACGCACATACATTCTCCTTTCACATACATCTATTTCTACTCTCACACACATACATTTTCCTTTCACATACATACATTTCTACTCTTTCTCACACACATACATTCTCCTTACACATACATTTACTTCTATCTTTTTTGGTATCCATTACTTCCTGTTTAAGCAGGAAGTCATTCTCATACCAGGAAATACATGTGCAAGACCTGATCAGCTCTTCCTCACAATTTTACAGTTATGCTATTCAAAGTCATCCTTTTTTCTTTTCAAGTACATATTTTAAGTTTTTAACTTGAGCATATCATTATGCAACCTATGTATTTTACAGATCTGTGTACAAGTGTTAAGACACTGATTTTGATTGTATTAACAGGGCTTAATCCTAAATAAGTTTTCCACTGGTCCGGTTCGGCCAGTGGTTTATTTTTTTTTTTACTTGCCCTGGAAAAATTTTCAAAGGACTTGCCACAATCAATCAATCAATCAATAAGACTTATTTTTTTAATTGTTGACTGTAACATTGTATTGTAATAAATAATAACCATTTTGCACAAATAGGTACAATAGTTCAAAGATAAAACTAAAATAAACCATTCTTTTTCAGGCCTATTCCAGTTAAGGATGCACTGATCAGGATTTTATTTATTTTACAATCAAATGAGCCGATTCCCATTCTCATTGCCAATTTATTTAGTTCTTATTCTTTTTCTCTTTTTTTTTTGTTTTTACATTTATTAAATGTTTATTTTGCTCTGTTACTGGCCAAACTAAACTTGAGCAAACAAACAAACACTATATGCAACATGAAGCAAGTGCACAAAACAAAAACATCAGATGGGCTGAATTAATATTTTATTATTACTTTTTATTATTATTAGTTTTATTTCCTTAATTATATGTGTGTGTGTCTGCACTATGTTTGTACTTTCTGTACTGGAAGCTCCTGACGAAATTTCTTCTTTGTGTAAACACTTGGCAATAAAGTGCTTTCTGATTCCGATGAAAATGCTAATTCAATCTCTGACAGCAGGTGGCACTTATAGAACACTAGTCTATCTACAATATATGAAAATAAAACATTACGGTGATATATAATATTACTGAAATATAACTCACCATAAACTATGGGAAACACAGTCCCTCGAATACCTGAGGCTGGACAGTGCATGTTTTTTCCATTTAAGTACAGGTTCATTTCCACGTGATCATAGGTCACCCCCTTAAAACAGAGACACATTTACGATCAGAAGCAATGTCTCATACAGTATGTACTTGCTGTATTACTCAATTTGATAGCTCACTGTCCAAAATCCAAGAGTTAAAAGGTACCACTATATCCCCCTCCTGGGGTAGGCTGTTGGCAGGTAATCGGTTCTTCTCCTCGTTGTTGTGGTATATGGAGCCATCGTGTCTAAGCACCAAACTGTGACTGTCTCGACCCAGTGGCACCTGGTTCAGATTCACCTTCTGAGTGGCCACACCGATCCCCCAAACACCTGCACCACACACAAAACAGCAGCACACCTTCATGAGACAGCTGTACTTATCCATCTGAAGAACATTACAGAGAAGTAAAATGTAATTGTAGAAAAAAAATCACAATGCAAAAAAGGGTCCTAATAGTAAGTTACTTTACTTTTAATTAATATATATTATTATAGCATTTTAGTGGTACATAAAATTTAATATATTTAAATAAAGTCTGTGATTATGAGATTGAAGTTAGAATATTCTGGGAGTAAACTCAAAATTAAGAGAATAAAGTTATATCAATGACGTGATTAAATTACTAAAATGACTTTGTTCTCAAAACATTACAACTTTAATCTAGTTTTGCTTTGACTTCATTGTCAAACTTGACTTACTATCATAAATGATCTTTTATATTAAGGGGCACTATTCCTTAACCATATGAAAACACTCATCATGGTATCTCTGTCTAAAGCTTTATTTTGGTTATTGCAATTGATTCACTTACTAACTCTCAACTCTTATTTTATTTATTGATTCATTTATGTCACAATCTATTCCACATCAGCTTCACAATAAACCACATTCCTCTTTGAGACCACAAATACATCTCTCTGACAGCTCCACAGAGCTACAGTGTTTGTGCAGGCATTAGAAAAACATTAAAAACAACCAAAGCGAAAACTAAAAACCTGGTTACAATAGGACAAGATGAAAGTCTGACCCTGCTGACTGTATAGTAACAACTATGTCGGAGTCACTCACCCGTGGACTGGATCTTGAACTCAAAATAGCTCTTGTTCTGGTGTAGAGGGGCGTTGGCGAGACAGGCTCCAGTTCCACAGATCCGCCTCCCGCTTTTCACGATGACCACATCCGTCCCTGGGAAAAAAGGCCAAGCAAACTCTCAGAACCACCCTGTCACAGCACTCAAATACAGGTATGCATTTCATAATGTTTTCAGAGATAACTGCAGAAGAACGAGGCTGAGGTGACACCCACTAGCATTACATGATTCACTTAATCCCGAGAGATAAAACAGACCCTGGATCTGCTGTGTACTAGCAGTTAGCATGTGACCCAAAGGAGTAAGAACTTATTCATTAGACACTGTTAGGAACGAGTGCGCATTACTTACTTTAAAACAGTGATTGTAAACCGATTTTTTAGTTCATTTGTGTTCAAGCCGCTGTTTTTCGTGTATACGACAATCTGCTAGCTTGACACATCTCTTCACTTTAAATGTAAATGGGTGTCTTCTAGTGAACCTGCAAAGCAGTGGAAATGACTCTTACCCATGTGGTGCGTGTCTAGATGTACGGTGGGCATCTCTTTGAGGGGGGCATGGCCCGCTCCGCCATCCCCGCAGCAGGCCAAACAACACGTAAACACTGCAGCCATTCTCGCGCCGAGATCACCGGAAGTGCAGTTACACGCGGCAGACACAAGAGCGCACAATGCTTCCAAGATAGAACGGATTCCACGGAAAAATGATTGTTGACTAGCGGTGCTGTTTTGACACACACAGAGGTCCACCTCAAGGCGGCGCTACCGGCTCAGAAAGTTTTTTATTTATTTTTTATTCAATGCTTTGAACAACACAGAAAGGCATTCATAACTGACAGTAAACTAATTTTTTTTTCACATTCTGTACACCATGTCACCGAATAAATGTAAGATAAAATACAAATATTGCGGAGAATTTTTTTTAAATATATAGGACAAAGAAAAATTAGGGGAGTAGGAGGCTCTCACATTATGAAACCAATAAATAAAGTATACAAGTGCCTTGCTTTTACACTTTTCATCCCTCTTAACGTCTCCAAATATATTACAAATTCCAAAATTTTTTTAATTCCAAATTCCTTTTTAAAAAGCACTAATCATGGGGGAGTTTTTTTTTTTATTATTAATATTTACATATATGAATGTAACATTTCAGCAACAAATTGCTCATTGCATAAGATATATTTTATCCTTAAATAAGAAACCAGATTTAATTTCCCATGAGAGGATTAAAGGTATTCTTTGTTGTATCCAGCTGAATTAATCATGCCAGAATGTTTGTACCAAGTTACACTGAAAAAACAAGTGTTTCTATCTCCAAATGTGCATAACTGGCATATATTTGAGTCCCCAGTACTAAAACTTACTCTTAAAAATTATTTTGCAGGGTAAATGTGATTCATCATTTTAAAGTGCACCTCTTAACATTTAGGGTTGACAGGAAATATTAGAAAATTACAAAATCTCTATTAAAAAATTAGTTTTTTCAAATCCAGCAATCACAAACAACTGCAAATGGTCTATCCTGACCAGGACAGAGATAAGTTACAGATAGCTGGTGACAAAAGACGTGTGTGTGATGCCCTATCTGCAGTCTGGATGAAAATGTACATCCTTATAATCACTCTGAGAAACTTTAATAGCCAATTAAATTAAAAATAAACCGTAATGATTCATTTGGAACAGTTTAAACTGGAGGATTTTATTTTTATTGGCCGCTTTCACCTCACCAAGAGTTAGAGAATAAGTGACCCTGGCTGTGAAAACCCACCTTAAGTAATTTTCTTATTTGTGATTTAATTTTTAATACATAAAATCATCCTTCTTAAGATAAAGAACATTCTGTGAAAATTTAACCTTTCTATCTTTAGTATTGACTGAGTAAGGCCATGTCATATTAAAGTCATAGTGAAATTAATGGTTGAAATCAAACTTTGAAGTTTGTTCTCTCATTCGATATAGAGACTTTAGCCTGGATTTCACACAGAGAGGGTAACATATACTTGTACATTATTTTATGACAGGTAATCATATGAAACGCATATAGCAAGGTGTTTAAACTTCAAAGCCAAAACAGCTTTTGTTACTTAACCTGAAAATAACCAATAAAACATATCATATACCATACTGTTGAATTGGACTGGGATAAAGTTGTATATTTTTGATTGTATGCGTCCCTCTTGTGAATTTTGGTTTGTATTGTCGAATTAACACTAAATAAAAACAAACAAATCATAAAAAGCGCTTATCCTGTTTCTGTGACAAACCGGTTCGCTGAGCCCTCTCGTGGCCAATTACGTCACTGCACGCGCATTCATCCCTGACTCAACCAATGAGCGCAGGCCCTCGGAAGCCCTTCTCTTCCTGATGGCATGGAAACAGGGGAAGAAAAATCGAGGTCAAAATATTTTGACACGTGACTCGGTAGCGATTGGTTATCGATGCGGCAAGACCCTCACACATGGCACGGGCATATGCGACCGAAGTGGCGTGATAAAGGATCATCTTCATGGCAGGAAACCCGACGTGCTTTTCGATTGTCTGTGTCTGTAACCCATGACTAGATGTACACGAAAATCACTTCGCTACTGTAGCTCAGTGAATAGATGAATTAGGCGTTTGTGTGGGTAGATGATGGGTAACGCCAGTGTTGACGTAATCTGCAGAGAAACGCTGATCTAGGAGAGAGTGAGCGCTCCCCCGCAACAACCCCAAACAAGAATGAAGGAATCCTCTGCATTTCTTTTTCACCGCACAAAACGTGTAGTCAAGCGCGAGAGTCTGCAAATACACTTAGCTACGCGGATATCACGCTGAATGTGGCGTTGAAATGTTTGTCTCTAGATGCACTATTCATTAGCTGTTTTTTCGCATTCTTTTTAACTGCCTGGCCATACTGACTTGACCTGAACTAGTTAAAATTTCCCAATTGGAAAGAGCGAAGTCTGCACAGCAACAAGAGCCATGATTGCGTTGCGCACTGCCTGAGCATCTACTGCGCCTCTGGTCCAATTGCTGATGCTTCCCGCCTGCAAAATCTGCCACAGCCGTAGTAATACCTTGACAACCGGACCCGGGCGAACCGAGAAACATTTCTGACAACTCGACGGCGGGGAATCTTTTTTCTAAATCAATGCCTTGTTGTTTTTTATTGGACAGGTCCTCGGATATTCTTTCACCAAAGTTCTCACGCGGCAATTAAAAATGAAGTGCTGGTGCGCTCAGGAGTCTTCATCATCAGGCAATCTGACCTCCCATATTTGATTAACCTGTCATGCCTCTTCCACAGAATCGCGTGCTGTGCATTGAAAAACAACTTCTGATCGATGCAGATGATGTTGATTCTAAAAAAAAAAAAAAAAATGCAGTTTTCAAATTTTAAGCAAATTTGGTTCTATTATGTATTCACTGAACGCATTCTCGCAAAAGTAAATAAATATTTGGTTTATTGCGCGTAATGTAGATTGTCCAAAATGACACTGCAGTGCTGGCTCTAGACTTCAGAATCGGTGTGGGATGCACGAGATAGACGCTTGCCAAGATGATGTAAGTTGCATTGATGTGTCATGCCCCCGACAAGCTTATATATTGATGTCTTTTTCCACCTTAGGATACGATGGAGCTCTTGGAGGAGGACCTCACATGCCCAATATGCTGCTGTCTTTTCGAGGATCCGCGTGTCCTGCCGTGCTCTCACAGCTTCTGCAAGAAGTGTCTGGAGGGCATCCTGGACGGTAACCGGAGCCCTGCTTGGAGACCACCGTTCAAATGTCCGACCTGTCGAAAGGAGACCGTGCACAACGGCATCGCGAGCTTGCAAGTCAATTACTCCCTGCGTGGCATCGTGGAGAAGTACAACAGGATTCGAGTGATGCCGACGATGTCTCTCTGCCGAGTTCACAGCGGACAGCCGCTCAACATCTTCTGCGCCACGGATCTGAAGCTCATCTGTGGCTTCTGCGCCACGACAGGTGATCATAAAGGACACACGTTTTGCGCCCTGGAGGAGGCGTATGAACGCGAGAAGCTCGCGTTTGAGGAGTTGTTTCGTGTCGTGGAGGGCTGGAGGGGCGAGGAGGTGCATTCGTGCCTGGAATCGTTAGAAGGAGCGAAGAGGAAAGCACTGGAGAGGGTCTCGCGGGACGCGGATCGAGTCTCAGAGTACTTTGAAAAAGTTTTATGCACGCTGGAGCACAAACGGAGCGAGATCCTCTCGGACTTTGAGACCCTGAAGCTCGCGGTCATGCAGACCTTTGACCCTGAGATCAACCAGCTCCGCTCGGCGCTCGAGGAGCAGCAGCGTGCGCTCAGCATCGCCGAATCCTTCCGGTCGCTCTCCGACCCGCTGACTTTCCTCCAGCAAATGCAGGACTTCAGAGAAAAGCTGCGCGTCATTCAGGGAACGCCGCTGCCGTCTCGGACGGACGTGGACGTGGGGTTGCGTGGCCTGCAGAGCTTCGATGTGAAGGAATGGGACCGGATGCGTCTTGGAGAGGTGGACAAGCTGTGTGCCCCTTACGAGAGCAGCACCTACCTGGCTTCGCTGCCCCCTGCCGCAGCTCCGCGCTACTCCCGGGTGCTGTGGAGAGTTGTTCTGGTTGTATGTGCGTGTTTCACAGCGCTGAACTTTCTCCCGTCGGACTGTCTCGCTCTGAGCATCCAGGATAAGGTGGTCGCACTCAGTGGCCTTTCTCTGCCCTGTCCTGGAGAGATTGTGCGCTGGCTTGGCTTCTGCTGGAAAGAAGCGGAAGCGATCTGCACGCTAATAACCGAGCTGTGTCGGAACTGTATCTTGGACCTGATAAACACAACATCAGATTTCCTCAGCTGATTTTATAACTCCATTCATTAGGTACTTTTTTATGTCCTACAATGTGCCAACCTAGAAAATCCCGTGCATTTGTAGCATTGGGAAAATTTGCTATATGAATGTGTAACAAGAATGTCCGATTCATACACACACACACACACACACACACAGTCAGCATGATTGCTAGTAAATTGCACTGATTTTGTCTGTTGGGTTTAAATGGAAAATCGAGTGTGGATCGATCGTGGTTTACTAATGGGATGACATTCCCAAATCTTACATTTAATAAAATGCCTTGTTCACTTAAGTTACATAGAGCTTTATACTTCATCTTCAAACGTTCTTCTCGAAAACAAGTTTTCACTTTTTAATATCATGCGTTATTCCCGTTTTGGAAACGGCAGTATAGGAAATGAACTGGACAAAAAAACGCTAAAGAAGAGGAACACATTCCGATTGTGGATTGATATCGTTTATCTACTCTGTGCAAGTTATCAGGAGACTCAAGGTTAAACGTTACGTAACTGAATGTCAGTCTTGTACCAGGACAGTAAGTTGAGTTCTTCAGTATTTTTATTATTATTATTTACTCCAAATGAACTTGTATACTGCTATATGTTTGTTTTGTTGTTGTTTTAATACATATTGCGATAATATACATCAAATGTTGGAATACCATTTGCCATTAAGAGAAAGTTTTTTAAATATTAGTGCCACAACAAAACTTTATCTGAACATCATCATTGGCTAATGTAATAGATTTGTGTTTTGAGGGGAAATTGTTAAAATTGTTTATACAAAAAAAAAATTCTAACCTCATCAATGTCTTGGTAATGTTTACAGTTTCACCCAGGAGAGACATGAGATGTGCACCATTAAACACAAAGTAATGACTTTTTAGAGGAAAAAGAAAAGGAAAAGGTATCCCCGATTTTGGCAATGTTTAAAACAGGAGTCCTGAGATTGGCGTGACGTCACCACCGGAGCCCTGCGCACGTCACTGAACATATATTTAGCCGACTGTTGCCAGGCGAATTGGGGGATGAAAAGGGAAATTGCCTACTTTAACCTACTTTAGAGAATAAAACCTTACATAACTTGGAGTAAATTGAATAACAATGAATTTATTAATAAATATAATTTTTTCTGAAGCCTGCAGAACACATTGCGACTAATAGGAAGCTCACTTTGAAATGGCGCCATGTGTTATGTAATTCCAATTCTTCGATTTTCTCCCTTTTTAAACAAATGTAACATTGTGTCTTTAAAATAACGTATCTTCACTCTACCACAGATCTATCTTACACCAGTAGCTTAGAACTCACTATTATTATAAGAAAAAACAGCAATCATGTCAACACACGTATAGGCTATTTCTTTTTGCTTTAAATGTTTTGTTTGTGTTTAATGTTTCTAAAGACTATTTAATTGTTTTAATGAAGATGTTTAATGAAGTCATGAAGTTGCCACACTGAAAAGTTGCACTTTGCATGTTGTCATTTTATCGTGTTTTTTTTATCTGTACAGTTGAAATGTGCTATAGGCATGATAGGCTACTCCAAATAAAATTCCCTTCATATATATATATATATATATATATATATATATATATATATATATATATATATATATATAATGTATATATTAAAGTTATAGCATTATGCTTGATTCTATAGTTGTCAAATTGTCAAATGAAATAGCCTACATGCATACGTCGACATTGACCTACGAAGCCGAGGAGAGAAAAAAAAAAAAAACTTTGGCGCCTGTCCTGCATTTGCAAAATGTGAAATGCATTAGTTTTTTTTTTTTTTTTTTTTTACATTTTTTGCAGACACTAAAGCAAACAAGAATTTGCCCATTATATAACCGGATAGCCTACACCAGATACACGAAATAATATGATCGCCGTTTAATTTCAATTACAAGTCGCATAAATTAAAGTGCATGAGGCGGCGCATCGTGAAATAGCATCAGAACCTTGTTGGGATGAAACATCTGATAAATGATGCAGCAATAAGGAACATCAGCAATTATCCTATAATTGCAAATGTCTCAAAACTCCCGAACAAAGTGTTATGGTTGTAGTGATAGCATATTAAATTAATAAAATAGCCTACACATAGTATTTTTAAAAATTACTTTAACTTTTACATAGCCTATGCAATGTCCTGCATCTAAAATTTAAGGAACTCAGCAAAGAGCCGTAATGATTTGAGACTCTGTCTCATTCATTTTGTCTACTGAATGAAAAGAGAGTGGAAATCAGCAGCTGTGTGCAAATAAAAATTCGAGAGCTGTAATATATGAAGGTGAATTTGTTTGGATTTACCCAAGTTTCCCCGACATAAACAAAAAAAAAAATAGACGGACCTTTTTTTCCCCTCGGATTTTGTGTCTGCAGACGATGACCAGAAACTGCAATTAGCTGTAAAAATCAGTCTATTTAAAATTAAATTAAGCGAAAAACATGTATTTTATTTAAATGTCTGCGAGTAAGCATCTACATTACATAGCCTAGATATTTTTCACAGCCATGTTAAATGTCATCTTACAAGAGGACTTCTCGATGCATCACACAGCAAAATAAGTGTGAAAGCGCCGAAAACATGCATTTAGGTTCTGATCAAACGTAGAATATTTAATAATTAAAAGAGGCGCTTAAAAATCCGTCCTCATATGAAGTTGTCTATTTGCAAAAAAAAAAAAAAAAAAAAAGTGAAGATACAATGAGTGAGACAATGAACCATTAGGCTACATCTTGATTTTTTTTCTATTAAATTATTAAAATGTGTATGTTTTGCCGCTGCCAAATGATAATAATCAAAATCATCTCTGTATGATCAGCTGTTGACCATCTTTAGATCATGTCTAAAAGCATCACATGATTAAATCGACCTGTGTCAGAAATGATCATGTTTCGAGCTGAAGGCGACAGCGGATTTAAGTGCTGGTCAATTAAACAATCAAACAAAACAATTGTAACGTCTTTCCTTTATTGTCAAACCTACAAAACGTGATAAAATCATGCAAACGCAGCATTCGGACATTACAACACACACACACACACACACACACACAATTCTGCGTGTAAACGGGTCCCTTATAAAACGGGTCCCTTTAAAAAAAAATAAAAGTATTTGACCCCTGTAAATCATACAAAACCAAATAAATAAAATAACTATAATTTCTCAAAGACACGACAAGAACGAGTCCAAATCGTGGTTGCATGTGCTTAGATGCTCATAAATCTGTCTTTCTGGTTGCTTTTCATAAAATGGCGGATTTTTTTTTAAATGGTAAACTATTTGAGCCCTGCACTGTATTTGTTTTGTTTGTTTGTTTTTTTCAGGCCGATAGACCTTTGTGTGAAATTTCACAAAAAATGTGTAGGCTGTTATTTAATACAAGCACTGTCACAAAAGTTATATAAAAAGTGGCTTGTACTGTTAACACGAAATGACACGTAATTTACATCTACCGGGAAAACCGGAGAATAACGTGCAGAGTCGCTGGGTGCTAAGCGTTTTAATGCTGATGTTATATAAGAAATATAGGCCTATGGTACGCATGCGCCGCTCGGGAACCTCTCCAGCAACAACATGGAGACATTGGCCTCTAATATTAATATGCCGTCCATTTTAACAAGCGGAATGATCTTGGTACAAATATCTAAAAACTTTGCTTAAGTTGTTATAGTAAAAAGTCTATTTGGAGTCAGTTTTGTGCTCTCCGTGTACTCACCGGAAATAAGGAAAACTTGAAAAAAAAAAAACACTTCACGTTATACGGTTTCATCAACAGAAAAATAGCACATTTCTACAACAGTATTCAAATACAGTAGAGACGAAAAGCGAACAGAAAGATGAGATCTCCCCAAAATAAAAGTTGCGTTCCTTGTGGAAAGATTGGAACAGATACAGCGACAATAACGAGGCTCAAAGGAGCATGCCACAGGTCAGACAAGATCTTCCTCTTTTTTCAGTTTTATTATTTACTTACAGTAACACAAAAATGCAACAGTGATTTCATTTTGAATATTTTGAATATTTAATAAAAAAAAATTAAAGGATACAAGGGTATAATTATATTTTTACATAATACTTCTCATATAAAACAGAAAAACACATAAATTGAACAAAAGCTACTTAACTTCTCAAACAAATGAAACACTGCACCTATCTTTACCTTTGACCATTCAGTTCATCCCGGTGAGACTGAGGTCCTCCTGTTGGTTTGATGATTCAGTCCATGAAGGTGTTTCAGTACCAGTGAGTCAGCTAGGCCCTGGTCGCCGAGATAAAAAGATGACGTGCATGTGCTGTTTGGTGACTTCGTGCTTCAGCAGCACGAGCAATATTGGAGGCATTGGCCAAGGAGTAACTCCAATATTTACATGCTGCTAAAGCAAGACAACACACACATTCCCACACACAATCTTTCTCTTCTCTCTCTCTCTCGACTGCGTAGGTCCCAGGAATTGATGCTGCAGCACATCACGGCCTGCATCTCTGCATCACCACAAACCATTCTGTGCTGCTACACCATCACCTAGAGAGGGTCCCTCTCTCTCTCTCTCAATCACACACTCGGCAACATGACCAAGCACTGCCAGAATCACAGAGCGAGTGACTCCTCTCCTCTCCTCCCTCTCTCTCTTTCTCTCAGCAGGGTTTGAGGCATTCCAGGACTCCATCTGAAACACAGAAGAGAGGACGACGCTTGAGTGAGAACATACACACAGCAGCTGGACGTGATGCTGTCAGTTTGCAGTAAATACTTCAGTGTCTAGTCTACTGCTCTGCAAACCGTTTGCATTCAATAAGAAAATACATACACACACATTTGTGTTCAGGACCTGATAAACTTACAATTAAGTGTTCAGGATATACATGTTGAGTTAATATTTTATATCTCTACTTTTTGCATGCTTATAATGTACATTTTAAATATATTTTATTGATGTCTGATAACAAACACTTTAGAATAAAAGCATACATAAAATGTGTATTTATTACTACTTATTGCACACTGAATCACATAATATTTTACACTTTAGTAAAAAGGCACCTACAAGTCAAAACTAATGTTATGCCACAATTTAAAAGGTCCTCATTTCTTAGTGGGTCCTGCACTGTTTTAACAAAGAGTTTTATTTTTACATCATCATCATCATCATCCCCAGTGGCACATTACCCTCCGTTCTTATTTTCCACAGGCTGCAGACACATTTCTAAGCAACTTTCAAGCATTATACTGAAAGCTGTCCTCTGGCAACTCCATTAGAAATAATGATATTAAAGAAACCAGCACTACTGTCTTCTAGACCAGACTGGATTTAACCTCCAAGATGGTGATTCAGCACTGAGCCACTGACAACAACAACATCTAGCCTCGTAGTCATCTTCACCAGCAGGAACAGACCGGCCACCAGCTTCCCAAAGTGCTGCCCCACAGCTGAAGACATCTCTTATGCCCACACACTGCTAAACCAGATCTCTATTCTTTCTGAATCAATCCCTGTGCTCTGTGCTTGTTACCATACAAAATGTACAGTTACGGGGAAAAAAAAGCTCATGTTAATGTTTACCAAGTCAAACTTGAAGTGAGACATCATTAACATAATAAAGACATTAAAAAAACCTAAGTACTGATAATAGATTGGCAAACACAGAATCTCAATAACAAAGTATTTTCTTTGACACCTCAGCTTCCTAAAGATTTAAAATGTAGTTATATCTTAAAATATAATTTAATTGTGTTGAATAATATTTGATTTTGTAGAATTGTAGCATTAAACATTTCAAGTACACTTCCATGCCTGCTTTTACGTTGAATATTGTGAAACAGCAGAAAGGTGAGATCTGCAGTGAGTGTACTAAATAAATAACACAGCATTTTACTGCCAATAACACCACTTGTGATGAACAGATTCAATCATTTTTTTGAAATGTAACCGTTTGTATCTTTATTAGTATACTAAAATACATTTGAATTATAATAAAAGATTAATTAATGAAAAGTTTCAAGCAATTGTTTATTATGATCACCAGGGTGTAACATTGACTCCAAGGTTATGACCTGACTAACATAACTATTCATTTGGGTCAGTGATGCAACATGTATTCACGGTCAAGAAACTGGCCATTGTGACAATGCTACAATATTTATATACTCTTCAGCTCCTGATATAATCACTGACGGTAAAAAAAAAAAAAAAAAAATCTTGTAAAAAAAAACAAACAAACAAACGAGAATAGGAGTTTGACAGCAAACAATAGTAGATGATTTATCCAAAATCAGCAATTTATTTCTGTCACCCCAACAAAACCTAATGCTTAGCTGTGATCTATGAGACAGAAAGACAACTAGAACCTCTCACACACAATATAGTCAATGCTACAGTAGTTTTATGAGGCAGTGGCCTGCACTTGATAATGACAATGAACTCTTAATTGCTTCTAAACAAGAGCTGGCATCTGAAATATTTTTTCTTCCAGCATTTACTTCAGCTAACACACCCCAAAAGGCACAAAATACAAATAAAACCACTACAGACATTACAGTGAATTTGCACTTTCACAGAAGCTAGGGCCAAGCCAGCACCACTGCCTGAAAAAAAAGGCATTCAAAATCATGATAGGCAAAAGGAAGTACATTTCAATGTAAATAAAAAATAAATTATTTGTTTTACACTTCCCTTGTGCAAACAAGCACTGTGTCGACCTAAAGCACACATCTCATTGCTTGAAGGGGATTTTTAAGCCTGAACACCATGATGGCTTGCCAGATGCCAAATGCTGAAAGTGTCATTTACTGGTTATATAGCACCTGAACTGCCTAGATGCTGTAAAAATGTGTTTAAGCTCCTCTCTTAAAACAATTAACACAACATAAAAAAATAAATTGCATAGAGATGTTATTACCTTGAATTGTTTTGTAGTTCCTGATAATCACAACCAGGCAAATTCTGGAAAAAAAAGAAGAGGTCATCAAAATACAGATATTAGATTTACAGCTGCATTTTTAAGAAGTTGGTGTAACAGACAGCAGAACAATTTAAAAACAGATACATATATAGTTTAATAAAATAATTAAATACACCTATAATTTGAAAAGTAGTAT